>NW_020954570.1:12544684-13135373 GCF_900497805.2 Vombatus ursinus | reverse complement strand
ATATAGATATGTGTGTGTGTGTGTATCTGTATAGATATAGTCTCTCTGGGATGATGACAGACACAAAAACAGAATGTCTTGGATGGCCTAGCTAGATCTAACATTAATGGAATTCAAAGGCTCTACCAGAGCAGTAAGACTTCTAGCAAAACAAAGGATGGCTTTTCTCTGAGCATTGACATCTATTCAGTAATTAGGAAGCCTGTCAGCTCCATAGTTTTTAACTTAACTCTGGAACTTATAATCAATCCACTAAAGTGGACAGGGATCAGCTATGGGCTGTATGACAGAAGAACCAATGCCCTGTAGATGATTTAGCCGTAGTAGCTGATACCACAGACTAACTTGATAAAATGTTCGATGATGTAAATGAGGTTGCCGCATGAGCAAGTTTACATTTTAATAGGACAAAATATGTCCTTATTGATTGATAGCTTAAGGAAAGGATACACTCCATGAAATTCTGGGTTTGAAAGCAAGGCATTTTTGTTATGTTAGAAAACACATAATTTGATTCCCCGATTGACAAATGGTCAAATGATGTGAACAAGCAGTTTTCAGATGAAATCAAAGCTATCAATAGACAGAGGAAAAAATGCTCTAAATCGCTATTGATTAGAGAAATGCAAATTAAAACAACTCTGAAGTACCACCTCACACCTGTCAGATTGGCTAACATCACAGAAAAAGAAAATGAGAAATGTTGGAGAGGATGTGGGAAAACTGGGACACTAATGCACCATTGGTGGAGTTATGAATTGATCCAACCATTCTGGAGAGCAATTTGGAACTAGGCCCAAAGGGCTATTAAACTGTGCATACCTTTGATCCAACAATACTACTTCTAGGTCTGTAGCCCAAAGAAATAAAAAAGGTGGAAGGAAGATCTATTTGTACAAAAATATTTATAGCAGCTATTTTTGTGGTGTCTAAGAATTGGAAATTGAGGGGATGCCCATCAATTGGGGAATGGCTGAATAAGTTGTGGTGTATGATTGTAATGGAATACTATTATGCTGTAAGAAATGATTAGCAGGCAGATTTCAGAAAAACCTGGAAAAACTTACATGATACAGAGTGAATTGAACAAAACCAAAAAAACATCGTACATAGTAACAGCAATATTGTTATGATGAACAACTGTGAATGATTTAGCTATTCTCAGCAATACAATAATAAAAGACACTCCCAAAAGTCTCTGATGAAAAATGATACCTGCCTCCAGAGAAAGAACTGATGGCTTTTGAATACAGATCAAAGTATATTATTATTCTCTCTTCCTTCTCTCTCTCTCTCTCTCTCTCTCTCTCTCTCTCTCTCTCTCTCTCTTTTCTTACTCTGTGTGTGTGTCTTTTCTTCCTCTCTTCTCTCTTTTTATTTGTCCTAGTTTTCTTCCACAAAATGACTAATATGGAAATGTGTGTTTACATGATTGCACATGTATAACATATATCAGATTGCTTACTTTCTTAGGAAGGGGGAAGGGTGGGAGGAAAGGATAGAATTTGAAAGTCAAAATTTTAAAAGAAAATAAATGTTAAAAATTGTTTTTACATGTAATTGGTAGGGGAGGGAATAAAATAGTATTAAAAAAAAGAAGAGTGTAGTCATCAAGAGTACTCTCAATATCTTGGTCAGACCAAAACACCTACCTCAAAAAGCCAATACTGAGCCCTTAAACCTCCTTTTTAAAAAGGGGAAAATCAACTTACTGCCCCTCGCTATGGTAGTGGATATCAAATAGATAGTTCATGGTGTGAGGCTACTGGCCTCAATCTAGATAGGCTTTCTCACCTCTTCCTTAGTGATATGGTGAAAAATAAAATCAAACATGACTTTGCCACTTTCTTGAATGACTGTGTGGAGAGTTTGGTAATGAGGGTGCAATTACATCAAGCATATAGTCCAAACTTCAGGTAGCTTCTCAGCAGATGTTTACAAAGATGCTACACAAGTGGATAACAACCAATGGCATCTTATCCCTATTGTTCAACAATAGCCCTTTGGCTCCAGAAGGGGTAGAGAGAGGATATTAAAGCAGGCACTCAGATAAGTTTATATTCAATGGCTAGTTGATAAATTGGATTAGAGTGAGGTATGTTCTGTCACCTCTGTGGCTCCAGTTGCCATTTCTTTAATGAGGAAAGGATCTTTTACCCAGTTTTCAACCTGGCATTTTATTCACAGAGCCAGATTACATTATGCCCTGTTGAATGAGGCCAGGAGATTTGGCTCTAGAGATAAGCACTGTATTTGGTGTGGGGCACCAAACGAAACATTCTCCCACATACTCTGCCACTGAAGTCTTCAGATAAATGAGGCTATTACTCAAGTGCATAATGTCATCTTAAATAGGCTAATGAAGTCCATTAGATTGCTGAATTTATCAAGGATTAGTTTTCAGTAGTGGAAGAGGCACTTAGACTGGATTTAGTAATCCTTGACCACAAGAACCATACTGCTGCTGTCATGAATACAATTAAACATTATAAAACTAGATATTCTGCTTTCCAAATTATCCACAGTGAGAAAAACTGAAGACATCAAATAGTTTATCAGTATCTGGTTCAATAATGCTACAGAGTATATATAGTGATAGTGCGGACTCTGGGAAACTGGTGTCTAGCTAATAGCTCAATATTATTAAAACTGAAAATCAGCCTAAATTATGTAAATTTCATGAGGAAATTAATGGTATGGTACTCAATTAGATAGATATAGGGAAATAGATAGATTGTACCTAGGGTGAGACAGTTTACAGTATCAATATACTAGAGATAAATATCTTTATATCATTCTATTTGACTGTTTGTGTCCGACCTGTGGTAGAGCCTTCCAAACTCGTATTAGTCTGGTCAGCCACAACTGGACACACTGTACATTGACTACAACATAGTGATGTCATTTTGGTCTTCTTTGAGTGTGGACAACAATCAACCAACTAGTGGGGCATAAATGATTTTATCTTCATTGAATTTGAGGAGTGAGTGCTAATTTATTCTATACAGAACTGTTTCACAAATTATATTATTTTGCTTGTTTTCATATGAAACACATATGTATGTGTATATATACATAAATTAAACTAATGAAACAATGTTTTTTATTATTCCCAAGGATGTGTGTATCAGAAAGAAAATTCTGAAATGAACCATTATGCAATTATAATACTCATAAGTTTGCCTATTTCAAACATTAATTTAATAAAGATAATATATTCTTTAAAAGAAAAGCGAGTTGATCACAATAAACTTATACAATGTCATGTTCAATTCTCTTTTTTCTGTTGTGCTACTATAGAAATAAACATTTTGTTTGGTATTTAAGTTCAGAATAAAGATATATTTTTTAAAAATTACATCAAGGCATGAGCCTTCTGTGTAATCCATATGTCTTTGGCCTCTCATTCTCTGGTACTGAATCATACTTTCCCACTTATTCCTTCCCACATCTTTACCTTTTTCTTCCATTGCACTGAAATCACCAAGAACCAGATATACAAAATATGTATAAAGAAAATTCAAAGTAATTTTTAGTAGAGGACACTGACAACTGTGAAGATCCAAAGGTCATATGTAGGTTACACTAAAGCACTAAGAAAGACAGTCCGCTGAGTACTGTTATGTTCTTGATTCCTCATTAGTTGTTGACAAGCTGGAAGTTAAGAAACAGACAAAAATTATGATTGAAGACAAATTTGATTTATAAGAAAAGATGAAAAGATTTAAACAAGGATAACTTAGCCAAACAAACTAAAAATGATATTGATACTACTACACACAGGATGAAAATGTAGCTGGCAAGGAGTCAAGATATACAGAAAGTAGTAATTCAGGGAAAAGTAAGCAGCTTAATATCAGGCAAAACTTAACCATGGTTTCTCTCAGATTATTTCTCAACTTTATAAAAGATTTGAAGAGTTGAGGCACTCTCTGTTATTCTTCATGAGATAAAAGGAAACAGGATACTCCATTTTTTTGCCCCAGAAAACACTGGTTAAAAAAAGTGCCAGCATTTCTGGGATTTAGGCATTTACAGAGGTAGTCAGAATATGTGGGAGTGGAACTGGGTGAAGGAAGCAATGGTTAAAGTTTTGGGAGAGTAAGAAGAGTTCAATACTGGAAATAGTTTTTAGGGAACATCTGCAAATCAGTAACTGGGTTGGATAAATCAATGATTCTTTTACACCTTCCATTTCTTTAATTCCAAAGTTTAGCCCTTATAATTGTCGTTTTGAGGTTACTCAAAGACAGTATATTTCTCACTGAGAACACTTATTGGATGATGGTAAAAAAAATAGGAAGAAAAAAAACTTAGTGATCTTGACATGCAACATCATCTGTATTCCAGTGAAATAGTTCTGAGACATCTTAATTTATATTGAAACTTCAACCTCACAGTGATTGAGTCACAAAGAAAAACTAGGATTGAGAATAAAAGAGATTCTAAAATTGGTTAATTACTCTTGTCTGTCTTTTGACCCAGCAAGATTATTTTTATCAATAGCTGGACTCAAAAGTATTATTTTAGTGCTCAGAAATGATGAATTCTTCTTATCTTTGCATCCAATGCATTAGCATTATACATGCAAATTTTAACAATTTCCATTTGATTATGAGGTTCATTAGGAGGAATTTATTTATGTATAAGTTATTTTGGGAGAATAAAACATTCTAAATCAGTAGTAGAGTTATTTTTGAGGGGATGACAGAAATTGATTCGTATTAATATTTTTAGTCTGAAAATTAGGACATTTAGTATAAAACTATTTCCTGAATACTAAAATGTCCAGTGGGCAAAACATGGAGATGTTAAATTAGGGAGAAGAAATTTGATATCTCAACTTAAAAAACTTATGTGGACTTCTGGGTTATGTGATTAACAAGATGAAGGACTAACCATTTTCTCTGATACCCTCAATTTCTCAAACATCTCCAAAAAACTATATGTCAAAGATAAAGCAGCTTCAACTATATTCATGGTCTAGGGCAAATGGAACCCAAAATAAGGTTAAGAAACACCTACAAACTCATTAACTAATATCTATTTTGAGCTCACTCAGCATTCCTTCCTCACCACACATACTACTGACAGCAATGTCTTCACTAGCTGATCCAAGAATCCAGCATTGTAGCTTCAGTTAAACTCAACCCCACATACTTAACTCTTTCCAGTTCCCTAGAGATTCCAGCCCCAGGCTGCAAAAGTTTGTTGAGCTAGTGACAGACAGATAGAGCCAAGGCAGCTCCAGTTATTCACAAAAGTTATTACAGTTATGTACACAAGTTATTTACAAGCGAAGTGCAGAACAGAGGAAAGGGGGAAGACACATGTACAGATTTGAAAAAATGCTCAACTCCACCTCCCACCCTCTTCTTTCCAGAGCCTTGGAGACCCAAACTGCAAAAATCAATCTTGTAGTTCCAGTTATTGGTGCCAGGCCAGAGAACAAAGGAACAAAAAGAGTGGGACGGAACAATGGAACAGAAAGAATGAGTTCTGCAAACAACCAGAGGGGAAAAGACCTTCAAATACGATGGAAAGGAAACTCAAATAACAAGATTATTCATCAATTACCAGAAAACACAGGAAGTAAAAGAATAATGTGTCCTAAAGAGCAATGGACCTCAGGATAAAGTCTATCTTGCAAATCTGACATAAACAAAAATTTTAAAGGGTATTCAATAATAAAGAGAGTGTTTGAAATATTTTAGAAAGAAAAATAGGCCTGAAGAGATTATTTACTTCTCAAATACTCAGACAATGGAAATTCAGGAGGGGTGAAATAACAGTCAAAGACAGTAATGGTAACAGAATGATAGCAGAGAAACCAGTAAGAGACTTTTTTCCTAAATGGGAAAAGACAACCCCTATCCTCAAAGAGTGTTAAATCTAATGGAGAAGACAACAAACAGAAATCATATATAAAGGAAACTATACAGGATAAATAGGAAATAAGTAACAGAGGGAAGGCATGAGAATTAACAGGGGTTAGATAAGGCTCCTATAGAAAGAAAGTGGTGAAAACAGAAGTTAGGTGAAGGCAACAATGAAGAGATAGGCCTAGGGCATTATAGACAGAACCTCATGACACCTACCCTATAGGTGAATCGTGTGTGTGTGTGTGTGTGTGTGTGTGTGTGTGAGAGAGACAAAGACAAAGAGTGAGAGAGAGAGAGAGAGAGAGAGTAAGTACATTACAAAATGGAAGGGTAAAGGATAACAGGGAGATAGAGGGGAGTGTGTGATGTGCCTGGGTCAAATAATGGCTAGTAATAAGGGAAGGGTGACCCCAGTGGTCTCTAGAAGAGGAGAGCCTACAGGAAAATGGGTGAGGAGGAGAGGAGAAAAATTGAAAAGGGGAGGAAGGAACAAGGCCTTGCTTTGGTGATGAGAGTGGTGGGGGGGTTCCCTCTCATGAATGCTCCTATGGCTCATAAAGAGAGATGTTCTATTAAGGGAGATGGGGATCTTGTGCTAGGTATGGTCTTTGTTGGGATTTCCTAAGCAAACCATCATATCAGCAGCAAATGTTGTTGTTCAATTATTTCAGTCATGTTCAACACCCCATTTCGGGTTCTCTTGACAAAGATACTGGAGTGGTTTGCCATTTCCTTCTCCAGTTCATTTTACAGATGAGAAACTGAGGCAAACAGGGTTAAGTGACTTGTCCAGGGTCACACAGCTAGTAAGTGTCTGAGGCCAGATTTAAACTTAGGTTCTCCCGATTCCAGGGCCAACACTCTATCCACTGCACCATACAGCTGTCCATCAATAGGATAGTGTTATCTCAGGCAGTTAAAAAACACTTAACAAGCATTTACTATGGGTGAGGCACTGTGCTAAGCATTAGGGATACAAAAAAAGGAAAAGACAACCCCTATCCTCAAAGAATGTTGAATCTAATGGAGGAGACAAAAAACAAAAACAATAGATAAAAGAAACTATACAGGATAAATAGGAAATAAGTAACAGAGGGAAGGCACTAGAATTAACAGGAGTTAGATAAAGCTTCCTATGGAACATGGGATATTAACAGGGACTTGAAGGAAGACAGGGAAACCAGGTCCAAGCATGGGGGTGGGACCGTCAGAGAAAATGCCCAGAGAATAGTATTCTGTTAAAGGAATAGCAGGGCAGCTAGGTGGTGCAGTGGATAGAGTACCAGCCCTGAAGTCAGGAGGATCTGAGTTCAAATCCAGCCTCAGACACTTGACACTTACTAGCTGTGTGACCCTGGGCAAGTCACTTAACCCCATTGCCTAGCCTAAATAAATGAATAAATAAATATATATAGAAAGAAAGAAGGAAAGAATTAACAAGGAGGCCAGCATCCTGGATCAAATAGTATGTAGGAATATAAGGTATAAAATGTTAGAAAATTTTAATGGGGAGGGGAGGCAAGTAAGGAAGTAGAGGTACAGGTGATGAAGGGCTTTGAATGCCAAACAAATAACTTAGTATTTAATCCGAGAGGCAATAGGAAGTCACTGGAGTTTAATGAGTAGAGGAAGTGACATGATTGGGCCTGCTTTAGGAAAATCATTGTACTGGCTAAATGGCGTACAGATTGGCTAAATGGAGTATAGATTGCAGTAGAGAGACATTTGACTCAGGCAGACCCACCTGAAAACTATTGCAATAATCCAGCCATGAGGTGATAAGGGCCTGCACTAAAGTTGTAGAAGTGTCAAGAGAAGAGAGCATATTTGAAAGATGCTGTAAAAGTGAAACGGACAGGCCTTGGGAACATTTCTTCTTTGCTTATGTTTATCATTTTAATTTCTTTACTTTGCCTTTATTACTCTTACTATATTTATAGAGCTGTATCAGATAAAGGCCAGAAGAGCATCTTTGTTTTATTCATTAATTTCTTTGGAAAGCTTCTAATGTATCACCAAAGCATATAATGCTTCCTTTTTTATGCTTTCCCCTTATATAGTTTTTTTTAGCATAAATGATTGTTGTTTTTGTCAAACCTATTCCCACATCTATTGAAACAATCCTGGGATAATTGTTTTCCTAATGTTGGACTATTCTTAAATCTTCTTTATAATACAAATTATTTCTTGGATGAATTGCTATAGTCTGTTTGATAGGATTTTATTTAAAATTTTGGGATTGATATCCATTAGTGAAATTGCCCTACAGCTGTCCTTTGCTTTATCCTTCCCTGGTTTAGATATTAAGATTCTATTTGTTTCATAAACATAGTCTAGGAAGAATGCTTTCTCTCTAAATCTTAAAGAATAATCTGTGCACTATTGGTACTAATTGTTCTTCAAATTTGGATAGAATTCTCCTGTGAATCCATAAGAACTACAATGATCTTGTTTAGTTTCATAATTCCTTTATAGTTAGTTCTATTTTATTTCCTGAGATTGGATTATTCAAAATGCCTATCTGATCTTTATTTTAGTTTTGTTAAATTATATTTTTAAAGTATTCCTTTACTTCTTTGATATTCTCATATTTTTACCATGTAAATGTGGCTATGAAAATTACTTTTACTTCTTTTGGTTTTATTGTGATTCACCCTTGCTTCTTTGCTATTTTTTAAATTTTATTTTCTGCCTTTATCTCTTTAATCCAATTTCCTAAAGGTTTATCAATTTTCTTAGTCTTTTCAAAGAGCAAGCTTTTAGTTGTGTTTGTCATATGTAGTCTTTTTGATCTCCAGTTTATCAATTTTTGCTCTAATAGTTCATATCTCCTCTTTTGTGATTGTTTTGGATTTATTTGTTGCCTTTCTATTTTTAAAAATGGATATTTGGCTTATTAATCCTCACTTTTCCTATTTTATTAATGTATGTTTTTCCTTTATAAATATATTTTTATTTCATTAAACATTTTTCAATTAAATGTAAAAATATTTAAGACTTATTTTTTTAAAAAAAATTGTGAGTTTCAGATTCTCTTCCTCTCTCCTGCCCCTCTCTACTCCATAAGATGGCAAGCAATTTGATATTCATTAGGCATGTGAAGTCATGAAAAACATTTTTGTATTAAGGAAAATGGAAAAGAAAGCATACACAAAACAAAAATGTTTTTAAAGTTTTTAAAAAGTAAGCTTCAAACTGCATTCAGAATTCATCAGTTTTCTCTCAAAGTGGATAGCATTTTTAATCGTGGGTCTTTTAGAATTGTCTTGGATCATTATCTTGATTAGGGTAGCTAAGTCTTTCACATTTGATTATCCTCAAAATTTTGCTATTACTGTATGTAATGTTCTCCTGGTTCTGTTCACTTACCCCTGCAGGAGTTCATATAAGTCTTCCTAGGTTTTTCTGAAATCATCCTGTTCAACATTTCTTATTGCATTATAGTACTCCATCACAATTATATACTTGTTCAGCCATTTGCCAATCTATGGACATCCCCTCAATTTCCAATTCTTTACCACCACAAAAAAGTTGCCATGTATATTTTTGTACAGATAGGTCCTTTTCCCTTCTCTTCAATCTCTTTGGATTGTAGACCTAGTGATGGTATTGCTGGGTCAAAGGATGTGCAGAGTTTTACAGGGTTAACAACAATAAAAATAAAATAACAAGAGAGGGACCATTAAGAGAGTTCTTTTTCAAAACACACCAGGAGACAAAGGTGAATGATGACGCAGAGAGGTGCAGACTTAGTTTTTACTTAGTTTTTTTAAATGCCATCATGGTATGACTAATCTTTTGCTAGTCAATGACAGGTTCAATTATGAAGCTTGGTGATCTACTCACAACTTGAAAATATTTTAGGGAAGACCATCCCAACCTCAATGTCAGAAGAAAAGAAGCCTTTGGTTTGAGATCTATTGATTGATGCTGCTAGTCATCTTTCAAGGGTCCATGGAAAGATTTCAAGAAGTCTGTGAACTTGTATGGGAAAAATTACATCTATATTTTCACTAACTTCCCAACTTAACTTTGGCATTTCTTTCAAATATGAATGTAAAAAAAATTCTGAAAAAGAGTCCTTAGGCTTCACCAGACTACCAAAGGGATCCATGACACATCATCATCATAACAACAACAAACCTCAGTCTAAGCAATGGTTCAATCCAAATATGACACCATGGTGGGGTATAGGTAAAGAGGGAAGTGGTTGAGTTTTGGCTCTTTGAGTGCATTTTCAGGTATAAATAACATCACATATCAAGATAGCTTGTTTTCATTAAATGGCAGTAGAGGAGAGAGACCAGCTTTGATGTAAAAAGATTGAGGTAGTGTAGAACATTGGAAGTAGGTTGGTGGTTATTAGTAGTTGTGTATCGCTTGAAGGGAGATCATGTAAGGAGGGCAACAGTAATGTGGCATCTTTTCTTTGAGTCTTCACCATTGGAGTGGTTATTGATTTCTTCTCTAATCCCCTGCCCCCAGTGTAGGCAACAAGTCATTATTGGATGATATGGCGTTGTAGATGACATAACACATCAAGATATGCTTATCTGAACTACATCAATTGAACTTATTTCTGGTTCCCTTGTTGCTGGGGGATAAGGAGTGGCATTAGTCAGCTTTATACTCAAGAAGTTGTCTGCACTGAGAAATTTTAAAAATGAAATTGATTTTCCTGATTCTGTTTTGTAATTTATTTCATTCTGTATCTCCATTGACATTTTGGATAACTGCTTAAATGATATTTCTTTGTCTCTGAGTTAAGTTCATAAATTCAGTCTTCCTGTAAATCAGTGTGCTATCTTTATGCTAAGGAAAGCTATTATCTCTGTACCAGCAGCCATTCTTGCAGGATGCAGGTGGACACAACCAATCAGCATTCCCTAGTGACAAGAAACTCTCATCCTTTCTACTGGTAGAACTTAGATGACTTGATCCTATGTCTTGCCTACTTCTTGTTCTATTTTTTTTTTTACTTCCCTGAACTATAAACAGTCTTCTAAACCCCACTTCATGGCCTTTTTATTAACTGAGGAACTAAAGATCTGATTTGTTTGCAAATTGTGTGCCTTTACCAATAAATTCCTTTGCTCAGATTGGTTTCTCAGTCCAATCACAACAGCATCATTGATCATTAGGGAAACCAGAATGAGATAGTATGAATAAATGAATCATGACTGATGTAAAACATCTCAAAACTAATGCCCTATTGGTATTGGATCAAAATTGCCTTTCTTTCCTGTGCTTAACATAGTGCTTGAAACATAGAACATAGTTATTTAATAAATGCTTGTTTATGTGACTTGACTTTCTATGTGAAGGACATAGTGAATTTTTCTCTCCATGACTTGATAACTGAGTTAGATAGATCTCAAAATAGAAAGCTGAGACCAACTCAGGAGACATGGCCTGATTGCAAGGGAGCCATGGCATGACCCTAAGGGCTGTTGATCAATCAGAAGGCAAAAATATGGGTTGTATTCCACCTTTCCTATGCTTGTCAATCACAGGGATTGTCTCTAGCACAACTACACCTACTCTCCTCACTTCACCTTGTCCATCTGCTATGCAAGCTCTCAACTTCTCACTTTCTGATCATGGTGTGGACCTGTCACAGCATTTATTACCTAAATTTTAGGGCATTCACAGCAACAGCCATGCAAGTGCTATTAGGAAAATTCTTCTCCATGCCTACTGAAAGCATACTTATCTCTTGCCCCCTTCATCATCTCATGGCTTCAACAGACATCCCTTAGATGGGCTGTAGGGCAGGAATAGGTGAGTAAGAGTCCTTTCTTTCTCCCTTTTCATTTTGGGTGGAAGAGGAAGTCACACAGCATGAGCAGACATCCTGTCTATATCATAGATTCCTTTGCATTACCC
Organism: Vombatus ursinus; assembly: GCF_900497805.2. NCBI lineage: Eukaryota > Metazoa > Chordata > Mammalia > Diprotodontia > Vombatidae > Vombatus > Vombatus ursinus. Next base: position 13,123,605 of record NW_020954570.1, on the reverse strand, counting down.
CCCCCCCAAAGAAAAAACCATCTCTTTTCCAAATGTCCCCATTACTATCAAGATTATCACTATCCTGATTGGCTAACATGACAAAACAAGAAAATGATAAGTGTTGGAGAAGATGTAGGAAAATTGGAACACTAATGTATTGTTGGTGGAGTTGTGAAATGATCCAACTATTCTGGAGAGCAATTTGGAACTATGCCTAAAGGACTATAAAACTGTGCATACCCTTTGACTCAGCAATACCACTTCTAGATCTGTATCCTAAAAAGATCATAAAAAAGGGAAAATGACTCATATGCACAAAAATATTTATAGCAGCTCTTTCTGTGGTGGCAAAGAATTGGAAATTGAGGGGATGCCCATCAATTGGGGAATGGCTGAACAAGTTGTGGTATATGAATGTAATAGAATACTATTTGCCATAAAAAATGATGAGCAGGCAGACTTCAGAAAAACCTGGAAAGACTTACATGAACTGATGCTGAGTGAAGTGAGCAGAAATAGGAGAACACTGTACACAGTTAACAACAACATTGAGCAATGACCAACTTTCATAGACCCAACTCTTCTTAGCAATACAAGGATCTAAGACAATTCCCAAAGACTCATGATGGAAAATTCTATCCACATTCAAAGAAAGAACTATGGAGTCTGAACTATGCAGATCAAAGCATACTATTTTCTCTCTTTCTTTTTTTTTGTTTCTTCCTTTTCATGGTTTTTCCCTTTGGCTCTGATTCTTCTCTCACAACATGACTAATGTGGAAATATGTTTAATATGATTGTACACGTATAGCCTACATCAGATTGCATGTTATCCTAGGGAGGGACGAGGAGGACGAAATTTAGAACTCAAAATCTTATAGAAGTGAATATTGAAAACTAAAAACAAATAAATAAATAAAATTATAAATGTTTTTTAAAAAGGGTATCACTGTCCTTCCAATTGCCCAGGTTCATAACGTTAGTGCCATCTTCAATTTCTCAGTCTACTTCACCAATATATCCAATCAGTCGTCAAATGTTGTCATTTCTTCCTCCACATCTCTTGCATGTGTTCTCTTTTTCTAGTCATATATGTACCACTTTGGTTGAGAATCTCATCACTTTTCTCTTGGAATAATTAGTCTCTCTGTCTTATCTCTTTCCTTTCTAATTCATCCTCCAAACAGTTGTCAAAGTGATTTTCCTAAATGACCTCGTCACTTCTGTATTCAGTAAATTTCAATGATATCTCTCAACTCTAGGATCAAATAGTATTTCATCTTTCTCTCATCTCATTTGAATTGCTATTTTGGATGTATTATAGTTAATTTTAAATTTCTATATATAATTTATAAATAAGCAATTATACACAAATTAGAGGAACATGCTCAGAAACATTTCACCTTTAGGGGAGTACAATAAAAAAAACATTTGAGACCACTGGAATAGAGCACCTTACTAATGAAGCCAAAGTAATATATTTGGTCCCCATAATTACCAGTATATTTCTTTCAGTTCAATATCTATAAACTACACCAAAGGCAATCAATTTTTAAATGCATATTGTTGTTCTCAACAGAGAATTGTAAGAGTGTTTCTGTATTAATGCAAATATTTTACCACTGCAAGACAAAGCAATTCAAAGTATTTTATATCAATAGTATCATTCTCCTGTATTTCTTTGTACCATGGAGTAGAGAGGTAAGATGAACAGCAACATTTCCCTGTTAATTTGAGGAAAAGGCTAACTTAGATTTATTTTCTCCTTATTACTATCTCCAGGTCTGAATACATATTATTATGAAAATAATCAACAATTACATAAGTAGGCTTGAGATAAAGTAGTATACTGTAAATTTAATATGGTTTACTAGCATGCCAAATGGCTTTTCTGTAAAAGTTTGGTAACCTAAATGGATTTATTTTTAGTTCTTTGTGTCTGTGCATTTGTCTATGTGAATGTAAATGCATATGCATAGATGGCCACACAAAAGAAAAAAGGGCAGTGGGAATGCCAATCATGCTGACATTTCTATAGCCCAGCCTAGCCCTTCAAAAGCCTGCTTTTCTGTCAGATGTATGTCTTTTGTAATAGAGGTATTGCTTTCCCCCTGCACAGCAGAAATTATTTGGTTATCAAAGAGCCTGTGTACCTTTGGGAGAAATGTTTTCTGTAGTAGCCTTTTTGGAATCTGTAGGGATTTCAACAAGATTTTTTCCATTTACTACTCACAGAGATGTCATTTTTTCCCCATCACAAGCAAGAGAACTGGAAGCTTGAAATGAATATTTGTTTTTGGTTGTTTTAAAATAATGCTTTTGACGCCTAAGTAAAGCAGCTCTGAAATTTTGATGTCAAAAAAGAGAAGAGTGAAAATGTTTTACTTAGTAGAAGAGATTGGAAACTGAATATAACTATCAGATGGGAAGAGCAGAGCCTTTGGAGAAAGGATGGCAGGGATCAAGCTGAAGTGCAGGTCAGTCACTCCTATGCAGGACTGAACCAGAGGAAAAGATGCAACAGGTCAGTGAAGCTACCTTTATCTTTTTTTTTTTTTTTTTGGTGAAATACTGTAAATGCAGGCAATGTAATTTTCCCATATTGTTGGAAAACTTTTAGAAAACCCTTACAAAGGGAATGACACTTTCCTATTTTCATTACTGTTTCTTCTCATTATAGCTTTTATTTGCCTATTGTCTTTTAAAGGTTATGAATCTTTAAAATTATATTTAAAAAGTTACACAGTTGTATTAGATTTCTGGATGGTCATTAAGTCTTTGTTGAATTCTTATGATACAATTGTATTTGGAATTCTTATTAGCATTCCATTTATGGAACTTTATTTCATGAACTAATAAATGCATGTAACTGTATTTAATCACCATCATCATCATTAAGAAGGCGGTGAGCATTTCAGACAGCATGCACTTTTTTAAACTTAGGGAACCTCCACTACTCCTGTCACGTAGGTTTGGTGATACCTAAGTCATCCTTCATTCTCACTTTCCAGCCCCATATCAATATATTTTTCCAAGTCTTACCAATTCTACCTCTACAAGATCTCTCATTTTATCTCTTCTCTATTCACACAGCAATAACTCTAGCTCAGACCCTCATAATGTCTGGCTGGGAATACGGCAATAGCTTCCTAGTTGGTCTCCATGTTTCCAGTCTTTCCTATCTCTGATCCATCCCCCACAAACTGACCATAGTCTATTGGTTTTTCACCTCTTTTCTGCTTTCTCTTCCAAACCTTACTCTTCATATTCTAATCATATACCTCCAATTCCTTGACCCTTAAATTCTCTACTAGACCATCTCCCCTGCACTAGCTACTCTCTCTTTTTTTCCCCATCTTGAGCCCTTGGTGAACCACTGCAACTCCACACTGTCCTTTTCTCCTGAATCCCTACCCCTCTTATCTCATCACTGATTATGCCCATCCTAGCCTCTGCTTTGGATCATTCCCACAATCATTCCCACTCCTATACATATGCTGCTGAATGAAAGTAGAGAAAATCACACAACTGTTTTAAGTAGGTTCACTACAAATTTGTTACACAACCTTATCTGAACCCTCCCTGCTGTTAGGCAATCCTCTGTCAATTTACTATCCCACTCCACAAAGAAGCTCTTCCAAACATTTTTGTCCCTTCTCAAACTTCCCATGGCTCCCCATCTCTCCACTCTGCTTAGAATCTTGCCTCATATTTCACAGAAAATAACTGAGGCCATTCACTGTGAGCTCCCTCTTTTCCTCTTCCTCCTCCCCTATCACTCAAATGCCTTGTGCCAGTATCTTCTCCACCCAACTCACATGATGAATTGCCTTACTTCTTATCTAGTTGAACATGTCTACCTGTTCAAGTGATCCAATTCCATCCTGTTGTCTCCAAAAGATTACCCCCTTTGCCATCCCCACTTTTTCACTGATTTTCAATCTTTCCCTGTCTATTGGCTCATTCTCTACTACCTACAAACACGACCATGTCTATCTCACCCTGAAAAAACCCTCATTTGATATTTCTATCCACATTGACTTTCAGCTTATATCTCTTCTGCCCTTTGTAATGAAATTCCTCAAAAGCCATCTGCAATAGGTACCTGTACTTTCTCTTTCACTCTCTTCTTAACTCCATTACAATCTGACTTCTGACTTTATCATTCCATTGAAACTGCATTCTCCAAAGTTAACAAAATCTCTTAGATGTCAAATCCAATAGCCTTTTCTCAATCGTCATTCTCTTGAAACCTTTGATACTGCTGATCACCCTTTCCTTCTTGATATTCTCTTCTTTCTAGGTTTCAGAATATCAGTCTCTCTTGGTTCTCCTCCTACCTATATGATTGCTCATTCTCTTGCTCCTTTGACATATCCTTATCCAGATCACACCTTCTAACCACAGATATCCCCTCAGGATTCTGTCCTGGGTCCTCTTCTCTCTATATACTAATTCCATTGGTGATCTTATCCTCTCCCATGGAATTAATTACCATTTCTATGCTCATGATTCTCATATCTACCTATCCCTCCCCAACCTCTCCACTGACTTCCAATCTCACATCTCCAACTGTCTTTCTAACATCTTGAATTCAATGTCCAATAGACATCTTAAACAAACATGTCCAAAACAGAACTCATTATTTTTTCCCCTAAACCCCCCGCTCCTACCCTCTTTATCATTCTAGAGGGCAACACCATTTTCCCAGTTCCATAGGCTTGCAACCTAGGAGTTGGGACAAGTGGTAAAAAGGGTACAGAGGCAAATGGCATGGGGAGAAGGCAATGAAGGAAGGCAGGTAGCAATGGGGAAGATGAGTATGAAGTCTAATTTTTGTAGAGTTTTGGGAGGGAGCAGACTAACTTTTTATCTGTGCTACCTTAGAGTTAGTTCATTAACATATCCAAATCATTGGAAAGTTATCAGTAAAACTTTAAAGTTAACATATCCACATCATCTGAAAATTATCAGCACCAAAAGGTTTTGACGGCAAAGCCTAGATGGCTTTCCCTGATTCAGTACATATTATCAGGATGAGATTTTTGGTTAATATATGATACAATTTGTAAATATGCTCTTTTGATCTTTGGGATGGTATCCATATGACTTCTAGATTTCCTTTTGCAATCTTATTTCCAGCTATTGTCCCTTTATGTGTCTACTTACAAAGTTACTGTACTGATTAGAAGTAGTGTGGTGATTAAAAAAGATTCAAGGGACATAATTTACAGGTAATTTAATAAATTTACTAACAAGGCCAACACATTTATTAATAAAAAAATGGCCATTGGGCCTCTCTCTAAGAGCAAAGGCAATCATGGAGGGTGGACTCAGGGCTCATATGTTCTTTTGGAAGAGGAGTGGTAATCAACTCTGATTAGTTAACAATTAATGAGAGAAAGAATATTACAATGAGGGGCTGAGAGTGACATCAAGTCACCCTTAGACAGAGAAACTATCTCTATACCTAGAGCACCTCCAGCCATTAGCAATGTATTCAAAGAATTTATGCTCTACTCAAGCCTGAGAAGAACACAATGGCTCCTCTACCTGGATGGGGTCTTGATCAAAAAAGTTAGTCCAGTCTCATTATCAGCAATGTCCTCCAAGAGACCAAACTTTTAAAAATCAGAACTTTAGAAAAAGGAGGAAACTATGGATCTCCCCAAATCATTGGTTATTAATAATTACTTCTCTAAGTAGGTATGGAGTGGTCAGGGAGGACCAGAACAAGATATAATTTTAACATAGTCTGCCTGCCTCTAGTCTCTTCCCACTGGAATCCATCTTCCACTTAGCCACCAAAGTGATTTTCCTAAAGCACAGGTCCAGTCATGTCTCCCCCTCCTCACACACTCAATAAATTTCAGTGGCTCCCTGTAGCCTCCAGAATTAAATATAAGCTACTTCAAATTACATAAATATTGAAAGAGAAACAGATTTTTAGGGAAATAAAGTTATCTTGGTTTTAGATATGTTGAATTTGAGTGCCAGTAGGATATCTATATGTAGATGGAAACAAAGGCATAACTGAAAATTTAAGAAGGGTTGGAGAGATAGATTTGTCAGGAATTCTTATAGCACTGTGTTAAGCATCAGGATGCAATCTGAAGCTAAAAGCACTTAGCCCTAATTCAAAACTGCCAAACTTTAAATAATAGCAATGCATCACATTTCCATGGTATTATAAGTTTTATAAAATATACTCAAAACAAGTACCACTCATTATTTCATTTTGTGGACAAGAACGCTGACCATAAAAGAGACTTATTCATGATCCCATAGCTAGTAAGTGTTAAGGCATCTTGATTCCAAATCCAGTGTTCTTTCCAGGACAACACTCTGTGTCATCATCCTCATTTTCAGAAAAACATTATTTATTTAAAATATTTTAAGGCATTTTTTCTTCTTTTTAATATCATTGTCACTTTCTACTTTCCCTCTCCTCCCAATTTATTATTTGTAACAAAAAGTACAATTAAGCAAAATAAATCAATGCAATGACCATGTCTAAAAATTAATTCTTCATTCCATACCCATTGTCCTTCATTTTTTCATGTTTCACTACCAAGGCCTCCAAAGTCATACTGAATTGAGTAGAGTTCTGAAGTTTTTCAATGTTTTTTACTTTTATTTTATTATGGCCATAGTATAAACTTTTTTTCCTAGTTCTGCTTATTTCACCCTTATGTGCTTTTGGAAAAAAAATCACTTAACTCGTTTAAACTCATTTTTAACAAAGCCTACCCATTCATTATCTACGGCATAATTACAGTGGTCCAGGCCCTACACAAGATGAGTTATATTGCAGTGTCTGGTTTCTGAAGGATCACAAGAAATTTTACTGTCTTTGGTAAAATGTTCTTTGCCTTCTGTATGTGAGTCTCCAAGCTGCAGAGAAGATGCAGTTTCCTCACCAGGAAGTTCCCTAAAAAATGAAATCACAGGTCCAGTCTCTTTAACTCTAAGCAGGCATGGTGAAGTCAAGATAACCCAATATCAGAAAAAGTTGCTTTCAGAGACTGTCTCGATGCATGAATAATTCAAAATGCTCTCTATCCTTGATGTGCTGCGTTTCTTCATATTCTTTGTTGTGCAAGATCAGCTTTGTTTCATCATTTTCCATTTCAAAGAGCTGATGTCAATATTCAAATTATAGTGGCTTCCCTTTCTCCCACACTCAACCACTCCACCTTCCAAAGACATATTCAAAGGCTATATTTGTTCATAATAGATCCAAGGCAGCTCGTGAGCACTATTCTAATAAAAACAAAAACAAATAAACAAAACATGGGTACCTTTTGAGATTAATGATTAATCAATAGCATTATTTCTTTTAAAGGTACCATCTTTTGACATCTACCTCAAACATGTAATGTATGCTTATGCTGAGAAGAAGCCAAAAAGAAGGAAAACTATACTGGAGTTAGTGATCTGAGTTTGAGTCCTGGGTTCTGCTTATTAGTTATCTAAGGCAGTAGAGTAGTAAATAAGCCACCTAACTTCTCTGTTTTCCAAATTGTAATAACTATTTTTTTCACTTTTAAAAGAGATAATAATATCCATATTACATATCTCCCATGAGATGCAATGTGTAAATGTAATGTGTAAACTTTAATATGTTGTGTAAAAGCGCGTTATTATTTAGTATTGTGCTGCTTAACTTATTTGTCCATATATCAGACTCTAGAAATGTTTCCCAACCCTTTTGTGACAAGCAAAATGCTATAGAAATACTGAGAGTATGAATCAGAATACTTGAGTTTTTGTTCCAGCTTCAATCTTTATTATTTGTGATCATGTTATTTAAGCAGGCTGAGCCTCAGTTTCATTTGGAAAGTGAAAACGTTGAAGTAAATGATCTCTAAGGTCTCTAAAAATCAGTGACTGTTTGTAGAGATATTAGCACGTAATAAATTACCTATTATCTTCTCACCCTAGAATTTGCCTCAACGCCTTCTTTGGAACACCCCTCCACCATGCTGATCCCCTTCTCCCATTAGTGAATTCTCTCAAGGGCCTCCATTTTGAGGATAGGCCCAAGCCCTCTTTACTATGTTTCTGACACTCTGGACTTGATATTATGTCCCCATGTGGGTACCTTCTTCACCTCTACTGCATGCATTTCAGCTACTTTTATGTGTTGTCTCCCCTCTCTGCCCATTAAAATGGAAGTTCCTTGAAGGGAAGAACTGCCTTTCTTTTTGCGTGTATTTGTGTCCTTAACACAGTGTGTCCCCAGCACAGTGCCTGGCACATAGCAAGCACTGAATAAAAGCTTATTGTTTGCTGCTTATTGGCCGGTGAAAAACTACTGTGCAAAGTCACATCTCTCATTCATTTATTTGGCTTAAATTAATCAAATTAATTTATTAAATGTCTACTAGGGGCAGAACATTATGATAAATAATAATTGAGATAAAAATATAATTATAGCTTGGCTTCTCTCTTCTATGGATATGTTGTCTTTTAAGATATATAAAAAAATAATTATAATACAAAAAGGACCATATAGTACAGTGAGGTACAAATAAACTGACAAAGTAAAATAATTAAATTTGTTGACATGTAATAAATCTTGTAACATTACATATTTAATTTCCTCTCTAACTGGACCTTAAGCTATTAAAATTTTATCAATAACCAGTTTTAATAATCTGCATATTTTTTTTTTTGCTTTCTAAACTAGTAGAGGGGGAAAAAAAATCTATGAAAATCTATGGCTTATAGGCCATTGCCCTGAGTGAAAAACTATGATCACATCTGAAATCCCCAGTGGTGTCTAGGGGCAATTTCCACCTATCCCACTCTCTGTTGAGAAGAAGGGGAAGAGAAGGTTGGGCCAGAGGAAATATGATAACCAAAACTAAGCCCTGTGAGAGGAGGCATTCATGATCCAAGAGATTTTTCTTGTTCCCTATCTGAAATGAGGGTCAAAATTCTCAGCCACAGGACCAGTGTTGCCTAGAATTCATTCCTATCTAGCCTCTTAAACTCCCTAGGTTCTTTTAAAGACCAGCTCATTTGCCACCTCCTATGGGAAGCCTTTATTGATCTCTCTCCTCAAATTATCTGTTCACAGATAATGTATCTGTTTATGCCAGCAGGGACTGTTTTTTATCTTTGTCTGTATATTGCCAGCACCTAGTGCAATTCCTTGCACAGAGTAGACACAACAGATGCTTGTTGAATTGAATTAAATGCTCTTTGCTAGATGCTAACTATACAAAGATACAAATGTATCTGCCCACTCCTCCATAAATTATGCTACTAAGTAAACTCAATTTGAGGCAAGTAACATTCTTTTTGTTTTGTCTTGTTTTTTTTGTTTTTTTCAGATTTTATTTATTTATTTTTAGTTTACAACATTCAATTCCACAAGATTTTGAATTCCAAATTTTCTCCCCCTCTCATCCTTTCCCCCACCCAAGATGGCATACATTGTGAATACCCCTTCCCCCAATCTGCCCTCCCTTCTATCTCCCCCCCCTTCTTTTATCCCCTTCCCTTTCTATTTTCCTGTAGGGCAGGATAGATTTCTATATCCCATTGCCTGTATATCTTATTTCCTAGTTACATGTGAAAACAATTTTTAACATTTGTTTTTAAAACTTTGGGTTCCAAATTTTCTCCCTTCCTCCCTCCCCACCCACTCTCATTGAGAAGGCAAGCAATTTGATACTGATTATACATGTGTAGTCATGCAAAACACTTCCATAATAGTCATGTTGTGAAAAACTAACTATATTTCCCTTCATCCTATCCCATTCCCCCATTTATTCTATTCTCTCTTTTGACCCTGTCCTTCCTTAGAAGTGTTTGCTTCTGATTACCCCCTCCCCTAGTCTGTCTTCCTTTCTATCATCCCCTTGCTCTCTTGTCCCCTTCCCCCCATTTTCCTGTAGGGTAAGATAGATTTTCATACCCAATTAAATGAATATGTTATTCCCTCCTTAAGCCAAATCCAATGAGAATAAAATTCACTCATTCCCTCTCACCTTTCCCCATTTCCACTCCACTGTAAAAACCTTTTATTGTCTGTTTTATGGGAGATAATTTACCCCATTCTACCTCTCCCTTTCTCCTTCTCCCAGTATAATTCTCTGTCACCCCTTAATTTTATTCTCCAGATATGACCCCTTCATCTTCAACTCACCCTGTGCCCTCTATCTATCTATATACATACATATAATTTTTTCCCTCCAACTACCCTAACACTGACAAAGGTCTCAAGAGTTACAAATATCTTTCCATGTAGAATGTAAACAGTTCAACCTTAATAAGCCCCTTATGATTTCTCTTTCCTGTTTACCTCTTCATGTTTCTCTTGAGTCTTGTATTTGAAAGTCAAATTTTCTATTCAGTTCTGGTCTTTTCATCAAGAATGCTTGAAAGTCCTCTATTTCACTGAACGTCCATTTTTTTTCCCTGAAGGATTATACTCAGTTTTGCTGGGTAGGTGATTCTTGGTTGTAATCCTATCTCCTTTGACCTCTGGAATATCATATTCCAAGCCCTCCAGTCCCTTAATGTAGAAGCTGTTAAATCTTGTGTTATTCTGATTGCATTTCCACAATACTTGAATTGTTTCTTTCTGGCTGCTTGCAATATTTTCTTCTTGATCTGGGAACTCTTGACTACAATATTCCTAGGAGTTTTCTTTTGGGGATCTCTTTCAGGAGGTGATAGGTAGATTCTTTCTATTTTGATTTTACTCTCAGGTTCTAAAATATCAGGGAAGTTTTCCTTGATAATTTCTTGAAAGATGATGTCTAGGCTCTTTTTTTTGATCATGGCTTTCAAATACTCCAATAATTTTTAAATTCTCTCTCCTGAATCTATTTTCCAGGTCAGTTGTTTTTCCAATGAGATATTTCACATTGTTTTCTATTTTTTTTCATTCTTTTGGTTTTGTTTTACATTGTGGCAAGTAACATTCTTTAGTAAAAGGCACAAGAAATAAACAACAATTCAGAATTTGTTGGTCTATATCTGGGAGCATGCAGTGTTGGCATTTATTTTATAGAGATTTGCAAAGACAAGGTTAATGTGTACCATGGAATGCAACCAAATTAAACAAATTTCTACCATATACCTAATTTGGGTAGGAAGATCAATTTTACTTTTCTCGAAGAGTGTTTTTTTTTATTTATGGCTAAGATTTGAGTTTTATGGCATCATAAAAGCAGCTAAAATGGATTTATAAACATGAAATATTTTATTATAACTTTTCCCTATGTGTGTATACATATACATACATGCATACATATGTGTATATGTGTGTGTGTTCCCCACATAATGACAGTGATTGCACATAGCACATCAGATGTCAATACAGTAAACTTAGAGGGACTTTTCAAATTCCATTGCTTAGATGGATTTTTGTCTAAACAAATACTTTGTTTCCTTTAAGAAAAGACTTTTTTTGAAATCTTAAATTATTAGACCAGGCAAACCTATGTATAAAGGAAGAATTTATGACCAAACAAGAAAAAGAGAATATTTTGAGATATAAAATGGATAATTTTGATTATATTAAATCGAAAAGATTTTATACAAATAAATCAATGCAGCCAAGATTAGAAGGAAAGCAGAAAGTTGGGAAAAGTTATTTACACGTATCTCTAATAAAGACCTCATTTCTCAAATATATAGTAAACTGAGTCAAATTAATTAGAATACAAGTCATTCTCCAATTGACAAATGGTCAAAGGATATGAACAGGCAGTTTTCAGAAGAAGAAACCAAAGCTACATATAGTCATATAAAAATGCTTTAAATCACTATTGATTAGAGAAATGCAAATTAAAACAACTCTGAGGTACCACCTCATACCTATCAGATTAACAAATATGACAGAAAAGGGAAATGATAAACGTTGGGGATGTGGGAAAATTGGGACACTCAGGCACTTGTTAGCAGAATTGTAAACTGATCCAACTATTCTGGGGAACAATTTGGAACTATACCCAAAGGGCAATCAAACTGTGTATACCCTTTGACCCAGCAATACCACTACTAGGTCTGTATCACAAAGAGATTTTAAAAAAAGAAAAAAGAAAAAAAGACCTGTTTGTACAAAAATATTTATAGCAAATCTTTTTGTGGTGGCAAGGAATTGGAAATTGAAGGGATGCCCATCAATTGGTGAATGGCTGAACAAGTTATAGCATAAAATTGTAATGGAATACTATTATGCTATAAGAAATGATGATCAGGATGCTTTCAGAAAAACCTGGAAAGACCTACATGAACTAATGCAAAGTGAAGTGAACAGAACCAAGAGAACACTACACACAATTTCAGCAATATTGTACAATGATCAACTGTGAATGACTTAGCTAATCTCAGCAATACAATGATCCAAGATAATTCCAAAAGACTCATGATGACAAATGCTTTCCACCAACAGAGAAATAACTGATGGAGTATAAATACACATTGAAGCATACTGTTTTTCACTCTTATTTTTTTGTGGTTTTTTCTTTCACAACATGACTAATGTGTAAATATGTTAAGCATGATTGCACATATATAACCTACGTAAAATTGCTTACTATCTCAGGGAAGGAGGAAAGGAAGAAGGGGAAGAGAGAATTTGGAAATCAATTTTTTTTTTAAAAGTGAAGAAATATTTTTACATGGAATTAGGAAAAAATGAAATATTATTTGTTCCATTAAAAAAGCAGTGACCACACATCTCCTCAGATTGTGCCACCTTAGAAGCACTAAAACCTTTGAGACCCCCAAAACTAACTCTGAAAACAGCACCATGAAAGAGCCTGAATCTTGGGTCAGTGCCTCCCCAAACCCAGGGTGAGCAGAGCCCAACTTTAACATGAAGTTCAAAGTCAAATAAAAGCCTGAAAAAATGAGCAAACAACAGCAAAAAGAACTTGACCATAAAAATCTACTACAGTGACAGGGAAGACTAAGACATAAACTCAGAAGACAACAATGTGAAAACAGTTACAACCAAAGTCTCAAAGAAAAATGCTAATTGGACCCAAACCCAACAAGAATTCTTTGAGGAAGAAAGAAATAAGAGTGGTATAGGAAAAATTGGGGAAAGAAATAAGAATGATGCAAGAAATTTTTGAAAAGAGAATTAACAGCTTAGTCAAAGAGGCACAAAAACACTGAAGAAAATAATACCTTGAAAAACAAAATTGGCCTAATGATAAAAAGAGAAAAATTAAAGAATCCACATGAAAAAGGAGCACAAGGAAGTGTTTTTATAGTAGAGGGGAACATGGGGAGGAGAATGGACAACACTTGAACCTCACTCTCACCTAAATTGGTTCAAACAGGAAAGAATATATGTATACATACAAATTCAATTGAGTAGAGAAATCTATCTTACCCAAGAGGGAAGGGAAGGCAATAAGAAAAAAAAGAGTGGGGAGTTGTGGATAATAAAAGGGAAAGCAGATAAAGGGAGGCAGTGGTCAGAAGCAAAACAAACTTTTGAAAAGGAACAAGGTAAAAGAAGAGAGAGAGAAGGATAAATGGAAGAAAATAGTATGAAGGGAAATACACAGCTACTGATCATAATTTTCAATGTGAGTGGCATCAACTCACCTATCCACAGAAGTGGATAGCCAAATTAATTAGAAACCAGAATCCAACAATATGTTGTTTATAACAAACACACTTGAAACAAAAAGTCTCACACTAAGTTAAAATTAATATACTTCAGGTGAAATAAAAAAGAGAGGGGTTAGCAATTGTGATCTCAGATAAAGAAAAAACAAAAATAGATCTAATTAAAGGAAATAAACACAAAAATTACATTTTCCTAAAAGCACCATACACAATTAATGTCAGTACTAAACATATGTGTACCAAATGGAATAGCATCTATATTCTTGAAGAAAAAGTAGGTTACAGGAGGATATAGACAATAAAGCTATACTAGTGGGGGATCTCAAACTACCTTTCTCAAAACTAGACAAATCTAACCATAAAATAAACAAGAAACAAGTTAAGGAGATGAATAGAATCTTAGAAAAATTAACTATGATGGACCTCTGAAGAAAACTGAATGGGAACAGAAAGGAATATACCTTTTTCTCTGCTGTACATGGAACCTTCACAAAAAATGACTATGTATTAAGGCATTAAAAACTTCACAAATAAATGCAAAAAAGTAGAAATATTAAATGCCCCATTTTGGGACCATAATGCAACAAAAATCAAATTCAATAAAAGACCTTGGAAGCATAGATTAAAAATTCATTGGAAATGAAATAATGTAATCCTAAAGAATGACTGGCCAAAGAACAAATCATAGAAAGAATCAAAAATTTAATTAAAGACAATGACAACAATGAAACAACATACTAAAATTTATGGGATGCAGTCAAAGTAGTGTTTAGGGATAAATTTGTATGTCTAAATGCTTACATCAATAAAAAAAGATAAAGAAGAGGTCAACAAATTGGCCATTCAACAACATCAGCCAAAACAACCTATAAAAAGAACAAACAAAAATTCCTATTAAATATAAAAATGAATATCTTGAAAATTGAAGGAGGGATTAACGAAATCAAAAGTAAAAAATAACCAATGAATGAATAAAACTAGGGACTTGTTTTATGAAAAAGAAACAAAATAGATAAGCCATTGAAAGAAAAAAAACCCACATTATCAGTAACAAAAATGAAAAGGGTAAATGCATCATCAGTGAATATGAAATCAAAACTATTATTAGTTGCAATTTTGCCAAATTTCATGCCAATAGAACTGGTCATTTAAGTGAAATGAATAAATATTTACAAAAAAATTATAAATTACCCAGATCAAAAGAAAAGAAACTAGAATACTTAAATAACCCTATCTTAGAAAAAGAAATTGAAAAATCCATCAAAGATTTCCCTAAGGAAAAAAAATCCCCAGGACCAAATGGATTTACAAGTGATTTCTACCAAACATTTAAAGAACAATTAATTCTAATACTATATAAACTATTTGAAAAAATAGGTAAAAGCTGGTACCAAGATGGAGAGCTCCTAGGAGTAGAGATCATCAGACTGCTAAGAAGGCCCATGCTGGAAACAGAGCAAGCAGGTCAAAATTTCCATGTGGATTAGCAGTGGAATTCAGCTCAAGATTGGCCTCTGCATTTCTGGCCTTGGAAATAAATAAATTGGAAATGATCAAGAAAGAATTCATGGAAGAGTTTATGGATTCCCTGAAGTCTATCTACAATCCTTGTGGATCTCAAGTTATGAACTTCTCTCTTTGAGATTTGTCAAGGGCAGTGAGAGAGGTTAAACAACTTTTCTAAGATTACAGAGCCAAGATGAAAGCACCCAGGTGGAGAAGAACAATTTGGTCAGATATGACTGAAACTTTGAAGACGTTGGACACTCTTCCAGTACCAATGAAATGCTCAAATAATACTACATTGGAGAATTCCATCTGAGTGACCATAAAGCTGAAGAATCCAAGATTTCAAGTTCAGTGTGCAAAAGCTGGTGGTCAAATTAGATAATCCCTATCATAGGTGCTGCTGATAGGTATCATTTTGATATGGCAAAGAGCAGATTGTCCTAAATTAGCCTCATCAGAACCTGGAAAGTGAACACACTAGAGACAGAGAAAACTTGCAGGCCTGCTTTGGTAGGGCTGCTGGATTCCCTTACTCTTTGAATTCTGCCAGTTTCTCCTGATAAGTAAAAATAGACATGCCAACTGCCCACCTTTGAACTGGGACCAATGCACCTCATCTTACAGTTGCAATGCCTTACTTACCCCAGAGGTATCATAACTGTTCAGCATTCCATCATCTAGCTCATCTTTTTTCTCTTGAGGTTTTTGTAAATAATTCTTCATTCTACAATTTTCTGTCAACCAGTACAAAGAAGTAGAGAAGTAATTTGAGTGTGAACATGTAAAACAATTCTGTGCTTTTACATTAAAAAAAAATACTGTCTGTTCACAATGTTTTTCTTTTTCTTTTTTTATCTTAGTAAGTTTGTTTTCTATTTTTATTTATTTTATTTTTAATTTGTGGAATAAAATAAGTATTTCTATAACACAGCATAATAAAAAAGATGATCGCACATGAAACTGCAAATCTATTATGCACAACTTGCTGTTCCTTTTAAATGTGTAATAAAATTATCATGTACATTTCTTTTTTTATCTTTTTTTTCTTCCCTCCACCCCCAGCCTTGAGATGGCTACCATTAGACAAATATGTATGTGTGTATGTTTGTGTGTATATACATATATACATACATATCAGTTCTTTCTCCAGTTGCAGATAGTGTCTTCTTTCATGTGCCCTTTGTAGTTAATTTGAGTATTTACAATAGTCAAAATAACTTATTCACTCAAAGTTGTTCTTAAAACAATATTGCTGTTATTGTATACAACATTCTCTTGGTTCTACTCATTTTGCTCTCATTATTTTGTGCAAGTCTTTCCATGTTTTTCTAAAATCATCAAGTTCATCATTTCTTATAACATAGTAGTATTCCATCCCAATCATATACCACAACTTATTCAGCTTATTTATCAGTTCTTTCTCCAGATGCAGATAGCGTCTTCTTTCATATGTCCTTTGTAGTTAATTTGAGTATTTATATTAGTCAAAATGACTTATTCACTCAAAGTTGTTCTTAAAACAATATTGCTGTTATTATATACAACATTCTCTTGGTTCTACTCATTTGCTCTCAATATTTGGTGCAAGTCTTTCTATGTTTTTCTAAAATCATCGAACTCATCATTTCTTATAACATAGTAGTATTCCATCACAATCATATACCACAACTTATTCAGCCATTCCCTTATTGATAGGCAGCCCCACAATTTCCAGTTCTTTGTCACCACAAAGAGAGCCGCTATAAATATTTTGGAATGCATATGTTCTTTTCCTTTTTCCCTAATCATCTTTGGAAACAGAACTAGTAGTGGTATTACTGTGTCAAAGGGTATAGGTAGTTCAATAGCTCTTTGGACATTATTCCAGAG
This sequence comes from Vombatus ursinus, assembly GCF_900497805.2. Lineage (NCBI taxonomy): Eukaryota > Metazoa > Chordata > Mammalia > Diprotodontia > Vombatidae > Vombatus > Vombatus ursinus. The sequence continues at coordinate 13,106,637 of NW_020954570.1, read as the reverse complement.
TGCTCTCCAAAATGGTTGGGTCAATTCACAGTTCCACCAATAGTGAATTAGCATCCCAATTGTTCTGAATCCCCTCCAATATTTGTCACTTCCCCCTTCAATCATTTTAGCCAAACTGACAGGTATAAAATGATATCTCAAGGTTGTTTTAATTTGCATTTCTCTAATCAATAATGATTCAGAGCATTTTTTCATATGAGGATAAATTGTTTTGATTTCTTCCTCAGAAAACTGCCTACTCATATCCTTTCACCATTTATCAATTGGGGAATAGTTTGTATTCTTATAGATCTAACAAAGTTCTTTATAATTTTGAGATATGAGACCTTTATCTGAGAATCTGTCTATAAAAATTTTCCTCAATTATCTCCTTTCCTCCTGATCTTGGCTACATTTATTTTATTTGTACAAACCCTTTTTAATTTAATATAATTGAAATTATCCATTTTACACATTACTGTGCTCTCAATCTCTTTTTTATTCATAAATTGTTCACCTATCCATAAGTTTGATAAGTAATGTGCTCCATGTTTTTCAAATTTTCTTGTAATATCTGTTATTATCTCTACATCATGTATCCATTTAGTGAATTTTGTGAGGGATCATGATTGTATAAGAGACTGTGACTCCAAATATATCCATGACATTTGGGATGGGAGATAATTGGTTTGATAACATGGCATTTAGGGGTGGGGTAAATAAGAAGAGAAAATGTTTAAGTTTTTGCATCTCTCTTTCACCTCTGTGGCCCCAAGATGTTCTTAACTATTCCTGTTGAAATGTACTAGAATAAAAGAGACATCCTGTTTAAAAAAAAATAGGTAAAGGAATCCTATCAAATTCCTTCTATGACACAATTTGGTTTTGATAGCTAAAGCAAGGAGAGCAAAAAACAGAGAAAGAAAACTATAAACCAATTTCCCTAATGAATATTGATGAAAAATTAAATTAAACAATAATAGTAAGGAGATTACAGTAATACATTATAAAGATCATATGCTATGATCAGGTGAGATTTATACCAAAAATATAGGAAAACTATAAGCATAATTGACCATATCAGTAACTAAAACAAAAAAATCATAGGATTATATCAATAGATGCAGAAAAAACTTTTTCACAAAATACAACTCCCACTCCTATTAAAATCATTAGAAAGCATAGAAACAAAAGGAGCTTTTCTTAACGTGATAAGTAATATCTATCTAAAACCAAGAGCAAACATTATTTTTGAAGGCGATGAACTAGAAGCCTTCTCAATAAGATTAGGAATGAAGCAAGGATGTACATTGTCAACATTATTACTCAATATTGTACTAGAAGTGCTAACTGTAGTAATAAGAAAAGAACAGAAATTGAAGGACTTAGAATAGGCAAAGAGGAAATAAAACTCTTTGCAGATGATATGATAGTATACTTAGAGAACCTTAGAGAATTAACTAAAAAACTAGTTGAAACAATTCATAACTTCAACAAAGTTAGAGGATATAAAATAAGCCCACATAAGTGATCAGCATTTCTATATATTATCAATAAAACCAAGCAAGAAGAAATTAAAAGAAAAATTCCATTAAAAATAACTGCATATAATATAAAATACTTGGGAGTATAACTGCCAAAACAAACCCAAGAACCCAAGAACACAATTATAAACCACTTTTCACACAATCAAAGACAGATTTCTAAACAACTGAAGAAATAATAATTGCTCATGGATAGACCAAGCCAATATAATAAAAATAGCAATTCTATTTAAATTAATTTACTTATTCAGTGTCATGCCAATCAAACTACCAAAGAATTATTTTGTAGATGTAGAAAAAAATAATAACAAAATGTATCTTGAAAAACAAGAGGTCAAGAATATCAGGGAAATCAATGGGGAAAAATGTGAAGGAAGGTGGTCTTGCAATACCAGATATAAAACTATATTACAAAGCAGTAATCATCAAAACAATCTGATACTGCTTAAGAAAGAGTGGTGGATCAATATAATAGATTAGGTAAACAATATATGGTAGCAAATGACCACAGTAATCTAGTATTTGATGAACCTAAAGATTCAAGCTTTGGGGGCAATAACTCACTATCTAACAAAAATAGCCAAAAAAACTGGAGAGCAGTTTGGCAGAAACTAGGCATAGACCAACATTTCACACTGAATACAAAGATAAAGTCAAACTAGGTCCATGATTTAGACATAAAAGATGATATAAGCAAATTAGGAGAGCGTGAAAAAATTTGTCTGTCAGATCTGTGAATAAAGGAAGAGTTTATGACCAAACAAGAGATAGAGAAGATCACAGTAAGTAAAATGTTTTGATTACATGAATTTTTTTTTTGCATAAACAAAATCAATGTGGCCAAAATTAAAAGGAAAGCAGGAAATGGGGAGGGTAATTTTACCAAGTTTCTCTGATAAAGGCCTCATTTCCCAAATATGTAGGGAAATATGCCAAATGTATAAAAATAAGAACCATTCCCTAATTGATAAATGGTCAAAGGGTATGAACAAGCAGTTATCAGAAAAAAGAAATCAAAGCTATCAATACTCCTATGAAAAAATTCTTAAATTATTTCTCCTGCACCTATTTTCCAGGTCAGTTGTTTTTCCAATGTGGTATTTTATATTTTCTTATATTTTTCATTCTTTTGATTTTGTTTGACTGATTCTTGATGTCTCAGAGAGACTTTAGCTTCCACTTGCCTAATCCTAATTTTTAAGAAATTATTTTTTTCAGTTAGCTTTTGTACCTCCTTTTCCATTTGGCCAGTTCTACTTTTAAAGGAGTTCTTTTTTTAGTGGATTTTTTTTCCATTTGGCCAATTCTATTTTTTTTTTTTTTTTGGCTAGGCAAAGGGGTTAAGTGACTCGCCCAAGATCACATAGCTAGTAAGTGTTATGTGTCTGAGGTCAAATTTGAACTCAGGTCCTCCTGACTTCAGGGCAAGTGCTTTATCCACTGCACCACCTTGCTGCCCCAATTCTGTTTTTTTTTAAGGAGATGTTTTCTTCAGTCAATTTTTGTGCTTCCTTTTCCAAACTATTGACTCTCTTTTTTTCATAATTCTCTTATGTAACTCTCATTTTTTTTCTCAATTTTTCTTCCTCTCTTACTTGATTTTTAAAATTCTTTTTAATTGCTTCTAAGAAGACTTTTTGGGCTTGAGACCAATTCATATTCCCCCTTGAGGCTTGACATGTAGCCATTTTTAACATTGTTGTCCTCTTCTGAGTTTGTGTTTTGATCTTCCCTCTCATCATAGTAGCTTTCTATGGGCTCTTTTTTGTTTTTTGCTCATTTTTAAAAGGTTGAGCTCTGGTCCTAGGGTACAGGGGCACTGTCCCAAGCTGCTTGCACTGGGGTCCAGGAGTCTGGTCCCTTTTTGCTCCAGGGCCTCTGAGGCTGACAGCTTGCCCCCTGCACAAGAGTAGCCCAGCCTAATTGTGCCTGTTGTGCCCTGGGTTTTGGGGCTGGCAGTTTGCCTGCTGTGCTGTGCTGTGCTGTGGCTAAGAGCCTTCTGCTGGCTTGCCTAGACACTACCTGCACCGGGCTATGCTCCCCTCCTACCTAAGTGAATAGACCTTTCCTAAAGTTCTTTTAAGTTATTTTGGGCTGGAAAATTGTTTCACTCTGTCTTTTCATGGATTCAATCACTCTAGAATTCTTTTAGAGGCTTGATTTAACATTGTTTCCAAGGGAAACTGGGGAGAGCTCAGGCAACTTCTTGGTTTCTCTCCACCATCTTGGCTCCAGCCCCACCCCCCAATCTAGTGATCTTTTGAGAGAATACAGACATCTCTTAGTTGATGGCCTTGTCTTTCACAAGTACATAATTGTACAAATTTTACAATCAAATTGTTAAAAAATTTACAGGTTTATGATTGCCTTGATACTCATAAGGGCTGCTATAACCCCAACAACCACAGGAGAGTTAATTAATTATTACTTAAAATTATTAATTAAGTGTTAATTAATTCATAAGAGTTCTCAGGATTCATAAAAGTCTCCTCAGGATTTTCTAATTCTCTTTTGTCACTTCTTGCAGTACAATAATATTCCATTATATTCATGTAATTTGTTCAGTCATTCCTCAATTGCCACCTTTTTTTCCAGTTCTTTTTTTTTATTTCCTCCTTTCTCCTCTCCTCTCTACTATTTTAATCAATTCTTGAGGAATGAAGTTTGTTTTGTTTTTGTCAATTTCCTACTGACAATTATCTTCCCTCTTATTTCCCTCCTTTCTCTCTCTGTGTGTTCAGCTATTACTTGTCTGATTCAAAAAAGAGTGAGGTTCATTGGATGCCTGCTCCCCTCCATCCCTTCCTCCATGTTTGTATAGCCTTCTTCTCAAACATTGCAAGTATGAGAGATTACATTTCATTCCTCCTTTTTAGTTTCTACACTAGTGTATTCCTTTTATTTCCTTTTTTAAAAACATTAGAATAGAGCCAATCTTTTTTCAACTCTGTCAATAAATACTCTTTGAAGACATTAATGTTCTCAAGGCACACTAATTTCTTTACCCCAGTCATGGCAGTCTGGTCAGAATAATGTTATTAAATGCATAAAATAAAATACATAGGGTTACAAAAGACACGAATTATATCGAAATACAGTTATCAAAATACTCTTTAAAAAGTTCGTGGACCTGAGGTTAAGAATACCTATCATCGCCACTGGCCTGCAGCGACAGCGATGCTCCAGCTGCTCCATCTGCTGCCGCTGGCCCTCCTCCCCTCGCCCAGACGTCTGGAGGCGCTCAAGCTATTGCCCGCGAGGACAGGGCACGCGTGGCGCCGTTGGCGGTATGCGGTGTGACCACGTTTCCACGGTGCCGGGGGTGCGCAGGTGGCCTTTTGCCAACGTCTTCCTCAGCGACGGCCCGTGGCCACGAGCAGCGGCGTGCCTGACTTCTGCCTCTGCCCACTCCAGCTGTCCGTGGGACACCTGCAGGTGAATCCAAACACCACTTTGACAATGTCTTTGGCACATACTGACTTTTGCAAGAAACATGGATTTGATCCTCAAAGTGCCCTTTGTGCTCACATAATGCTGTCAGGAACAGTCACTAAGGTGAATGATAGAGGAAAATGGCCTTTGCGAAAAAGTTATTTTTCAATCGTCACCCTGAAATGGAATCCTGGCCTTTAGATCACAATTGGCTCTTTGCCAAAGTGGCTATAACCAACATCTGGGCCACAGACTACTTTGATGGAGTCAAAACAATGACACTGGAAGAATATTATAAATCTTACTGAAGGTTTGGCTTCAATTTGGTCATGGTCATATGGTCAATTCTGTCATGATGCTTGAGTCATCTTGTTTGAGATGTGTAGAGAAACTACTTAAAAATTTTCTGGGCAGAGTTTTGTTTTTTTTTAAAAAAGCTTATTTTTTACATGCTTAATATTTTGAGCAGAGGTTTGCTCTGGGAAGTTTAAATTTAAGTATTTTATGACATTTTGAAATTGGAGGTTTTTTAAAGAAATATCATTGGAGGTTTTTTAAAGAAATATCATTAAGGAATCCTGTTTCCACTAAGTATTAAAGTAGTTTTCCCAGAAATAAAAGTTGCAAGTTTAAATTGGCCTTTGAGATTGGGAGCTCTTTCAACATGCTGTCTTTTATTCTTGGAAATCTCTTTGAGGCCTCTAATAGTTTTATCTGAACAGGATGAAAAGGGGTTAATTTGCCCATACATTGAATGTGCCTGAATCTTGCCAAACTGAAAAAACTTTATTTTAACCCAAACAGAGCTTCAGGCAATTAATCAGGATATGTATGGTGACTGTGGAGGGGTTTGCTTGTTATACATGTACAAAGCTGGACTCTGAAGAAATTTCTGTGATAATAATATTGAATCACATAGGCATACGAAATTTTTCCTAAATTTGATTTTATGTTTTATTTTAATTTTTTCCTTCTTATGATTCCCTCCCTCCCCCCTTCAAAAAAAATAGATGTTTTATCTGTAGAATGAAAGGAGAAGGAATTTGTGGGTAAATAACTGAGACTCTAATTACACCAGATGAGTCCACGGTTTCAACTGTGGTAAAAAAAAAAAAAACCAACAAAACACATTTACCCATTCTACAATGTCCTCTTAACTGTTGTTTACACTTTCTTACTTTTAAGCAAACAGGGTCATTTAATTTTTAATTGATCTTTCCAAGCCCTCTTAAAGGAAGCTATGAGAAGGGAAGATGATATAAAGAAAATATAATATCTTTTCCTCAAAATTAAATGTAATGGGGATATAATAATTAATGATTATAATGATTATAAAAACAAGTCTGAATACTTTTAAAAAGCATGAAGAGCAATTATCTTGAATGGTATGAGGGGCAGTATGGTAGAAAGACTAAGAAGATTTGGAATCAGAACTCACCCCTGAAACACACTAACTGTAGAACGCTGGACAAGTCATTTTACTTCTTAATATTCTAGGCAAATCTCTTAAAACTATGAGTGGCAGAGAAGATGCCAACCTGCACTGGTAGAAGAAATTTCCTTATCTTGGAGTTCCCTACAACAATTAAATCACAGATCTAGTTCCTGAGTCGTATAAAATTCATTATTGTTTTAAGATTATTTTCATTTTCTTCCTAAATGTCATAGACAAACACTATTTTCTAAATCTCCAATAATCATTTTTAGACAAAATTCTTTATTTGAAAGTGTGTTGTGTAAGCAGTAGCAGTGGTGACAGCACTTCGTAGGTTCTCTTCAGAGCTCTGCTATGACTCATATTTTAAAATGTTTTATTACTAGTTGTTTAAGCCATCTTCAAGGGAATGAAATAGGGATGAAACCTCGTAAATACCATATAAGATCATTTTAGAATTTCATTAAGTAAAATGAGGCCCTATATAGATTTGTTACACTGAATTCTGTTTTGCAATGAATAATAGCTATTAAACAAATATTTGTACTGCAAATTGATTGCTTTTGAAGTTTTAGTGAATTTATGTAACTCAGAGAAGAAGTACTTGGGATGGGTTCTAGAAGCCTAACAGCTAGGGGCAGCTAGGTGGTGCAGTGGATAGGGCACCAGCCCTGAAATCAGGAGGATCTGACTTCAAATTTGACCTCAGACCAAACACTTGACATTTACTAGCTGTGTGACCCTGGGCAAGTCACTTAACCCTAATTGCCTAAAAAATAGAAGCCTAGCAGCTATCTTTCTTAAAACATCTTAAAGAAAGGAAAATTACTCATTAATATATACAGAAATAATTTCAGTAGATGAGTGAAGACTGTTTTTGAAGTGAGTATTATATGATGGAAGTTAAATGCTAAATTCAGATACTACAAAGTGAAAAAAAATTCTTTGAAATTACAAAATTGGCCTATAATACTTCATGAAGCTCAAATAAAGTTTTAAAACTTTTTCTATAGAATTTCGTTATGAAGTTGGTCTCTCAAACAAAGCAATTGTTTTTTTTTTAATTTTGCTTTACAAATAAAAGAGTACTTGGTGTAATTTCATCATTGTAAAGCTCTTTTCAGGTCCTCAAATAAATTTACCTTTCTAGGTTTCTCTTGACACTCATTTTTTCATTTGTATCAAGGTTTCTATTCAGCGCTGGTCTTTTTATCAACAATGTTTGAATGCCCTCTGTTTCATGTTTTACATGGTAAGATGTTCTTGGTGACCTAGTTCTTTTGCCTTTTGGAATATGAAATTTCAAGATGTTCTCTCATTCATAGTAGAATCTGCAAAGTCTTATGTGATGCTGACTGTTTTTCCTTAGTAATGAACCCTATTTTATTTTCTGGCTGCTTGAAGTATTTTTTTTAACATGGAAGCTCTGGGTTTTATCATTCTTGGGACTTTTCCTTTTGAGGTTGAATAAGGTGGCACTTGTCTTCAGCTTTGGTAGATGTGGGTTCCCTTGCTCCCTCAAGGAAATGTGTCTATAGGATATGGTGTGTCATAGGTACCCACCAAGTCTGAGAGGCCCATACTCCACATGGTTGAGGGATTTTACGTCCCCTAGATGACCAGGAAGCCGCATCAGGGAAACTGGGGCCAAAGGAAATTTCATCAGGAAAATGCTGGTCCTATCACATACTACTCCTTGGGAAGAACAGTCTTAAGTTTCTTCTAGAGGACCTTCCACTATTTAAATGCTTACAGAGCTTGTAGTAGACAAGCTTCCTGGCAGAAGAGTGAAATAGGCCCTGACCTTGCTGGGATCACCTGATGTTTCTGTATTGCTAATGGAAATCATCTAAGAAACTCCTTCCCAACTTTAAGGAAATTGCCTATAATGTAAATTAGACTTGGTAGTTCAAAAGTGATTTTTTTTCTTTTGGACCTCACTATGAAATTTGTGCATGGATGGGAAAGAACTGTTTGATTCTGAATGATTTTTGTGGAAATTACAATACAACTGAATAAATTGTCCTCCTTGTTATAATTGCTTATTTATAGCCTGGCCAGTTGAGGGGCAGCATGAGGTGCCCAAATAGTGTCTAAGACAAATAAGACAGATCCCTAGGATTGTCTGAAAACTATGCTGAAGGAACTGTTAGAGTTTTTTGTCTTAATACAGTATTTGAGAGGTCATTGGGAATTGTATTACATGGACTTTGTTGTAACTTATTGGTATAGGGGACTAGAGAAGGTACTTGAAAGCACAATATTTCATTCTCCTTAAGAGCCTAGAGATGTTTCTGAAATTGAGGATATGAACAAGTCAGGTCAGCACGCATTTATTAAGCACCTACTGCAGACACTGTGCTCAGCATTAGGGATACAAAGAAAGGCAAAAACAAAGAAATGAATGAATGAATAAATAAATTTTTAAAATTAAGCAGTTCCTGATTTCAAGGAGCTTGCAGTCTAACGGGGGAGAGAACATGCAAACAAGTATGAACAAAAAAGATACAGGATAAATTGGAATAATCTCAGAGGAAAGGAACAAAATATAGGGAGGACTGAGAAAGGCTTCTTGCAGAAAGTGGGACTTTAGCTGAGACTTGAATGAAGTTGGGAAATCCAAGAAGCAGAAAAAAAGAAGGAAGAGAGTTTGAGGCATGAAGGAGAGCCAGTAAAAATGGCAGGAGTTAGGAGATGGACTATTTTGTTTGAGGAACAACAAGGAAGCAAGTGTCACTGAATTGAAAAGTATGTGGAAGAGGGAGTAAGGTAAGAAGAAGGGAAGGGTAGGAAGGAGCCTACTTGTGACGTGCCTTAAAAGCTGAACAGAAGATGTCACAGTCACTCATTGAATATAAAATATATATTATACAAGCTATATCCAGGATAAATTGGAGGTAATCTCAGAGGAAAGTCACTATAATTTTTCCCCCAGGAGAAAATGACAAATACAGAAGAATAAAAAGCTTCCCTGAATTCCTTCAAGTCATAGTTAAAATCCCACCTTCTCCAGGAAGCCTTTCTTAATCCCTCTTAATTCTAGTATTTTCCCTTTGTTGGTTATTTCTAATCTCACTTGTTTGCACAGTTATTTGCATTTTTTTCTCCCCTATTAGATACTGATCGACTGACTGATCCCGGAGGTAACAGGGAACCACCGGAATTTATTGAATGGAAGTGGTGATGATTTGATCAGACTTGTGCTTAAGGAAGATCCATTTGACAGCTGTATGGAGGGTGGACTGAAGTAAGGAGATACTTGAGACAGAGACCAACTAACAGGCTATTACAATAGTCCAGGCATGAGGTGATGAGGGCCTGAACCAGGGTGGTGGCTCTGTCACTGAAGAGAAGAGTATATATGCAAGAGAAGTTTTGAAAGTAGAAATGTCAGGACGTAACAACTGATTGATTGGGGGGGTGGGAATGTGGAGAAGGGAAAGAGAATGAAGAGTTGAGGTTGTGAGCTCTGATAAGTGGGAAGATATTGGTAACACTAGGGAAGTTAGAAAGAAGGGAGTAGAAGGAAAAATAATGAATTGAGGTTGGGACATGTTGAGTTGAAGATGTCTGTGAGAAATCTAGTTTGAGATGTCTAATAGGCAGTTAGAGATGTAAGACTAGAGATCAGGACAGAGGTTAGGGGCAAATAAATAAATCTGAGAATCATCTGCATAGAAATGATTATTAAATCTATGGGAGCTGATGAGATCACTAAGTGAAATAAGTATAAAAGGAGAAGAGAAGAGGGCCACTGATAGAGTGTTGGGGGACACCAAACAGTTAACAAGTGTGACCTGGATGAAGATCTAGAATAGGACAATACAGGATACTCCCACATGGGACCAATAGTAGAACCAGAAGAAAGCAGTTATCACAAAAATCAAAGAAAGGAGAATATCAAGAAGAGAATGATTGACAGTGTCAAAAAGCTTTAGGAAAGTAAAGAAGAATTAATATTTTAAACAGGCCATTAGCTTTGGAAATTAAGAGATCATTAGTATCTGAAGAGAAGATTCAGTTGAATGATAGGGTCAGAAGCCAAACTGAAGAAATTTCAAAAGAGAGTGAGGGGAAAGAGGCATTGATTGTAGATCACATTCTAAGAAATGGAAAAGAGAGAGAGAATATCAGGGGTGGATGGATTAAGTGAGGGTTTTTGAGGATATCTATGCTTGTAGGTAGTAGGGAAGCAGAGGTAGAGAGAGGGTGAAGACAAGTAAGAGACCAAAGATAAGTGAGAGAGACTAGGCATAATAGTGGGTATACTCTACTGGAGAAGAAGGACTGAAATAAACAAATGCTCCAGTTGCAGTCGATTTTCTGAGGACAAAATCAGGTTTAAGTTTAAAAAGAGAGACAGCTTCCATTCTCACTGCTAAACTGTGAACTGTTATTGGGAATTGTGAACTATAATTCTGTCTCTCTGCATCTCTGTCATTTTTAAAATTTCCAGTTAAGAGCTTCTGCATAGGCCAGGCCCCAAGCTTAAGGCTCCCTCCTCCATAGTTGAAATAGCCACTGCTTCCATACAGGAAATAGAACAATCTGACCTTGAGTCTATGAAAGCCCTAATCACCTCACACCTGGACTATTGTAATAGCCAGTTAGTGGGTCTGCCTGCTTATGATATCTCCCCACTCATCCATCCTCCATTTAGCCACTAAAGTGATTTTCCTAAAATGAAGGTTCAGCCATGTCACTCCTGTACTCAATAAACTCCAGTGGCTTCCTATTTGTTGCCTTCAGGTTCAAATACAAAATTCTCTGTTTGGCATTCAAAGTCCTTCATAACCTTGCCCCCTCTCACCCTTCCAGTCTTCTAATACCTTCCTCGCTACATATTTTTCAATCCAATGACAATTGACTTCCTAGACAAGATACTCCGTCTCTCAGCTCTGGGTGTTTTCTCTGGCTGTCTCCCGTGCCTGGAAAGCTCTTCTTTTTCAGTTCTACCTATTGACTTCCCTAGCTTCTTTTAAAATCCCATCTGGAAGCCTTTCCCAACTCCTTAATTCTAGTGCCTTCCCTCTATTAATCATCTCCTAATTATCCTGTATGTAGCTTGCTTTGTCTACATTTGTTTGCATGTTGTCTCCCCCATTAGATTGTAAAGTTCTTAAGGGCAAGAACTGTCTTTTGTCTCGTTTTGTATCCCCAGTGCTTAGCAGGGTGCCTGGCACATTGCAGGTCTTTAATAAATATTTATTGATTGATTGAGTCTCTGGTATCTTTTTTTAAACTTTATATCTCTCTCCTAAGTATAGGTGGGCAATCTTGAGCTGGGTATCGCTAGTCTTTGTAGCGGCCTTGTAGGTTTGAACTCCTGGGTCCGTCAATAGCATCCAAATGGCAGCAAGAGGCATTTCCTGAATTGGTGATAATGATGAAGAGGAATGAAGTTCTGTCATTGTTATCCAATATTCATTAGAGTTTCCTAAGCCATCCCCTTGGCTGTTTGACACAACTAAGGTAGATCAACCAGGGTGTGTGACCCCCAGGATCAGATGAACTGATATTTGTAAAAGTGCTTAGCCCAGTGCCTGATACATAGGGGTTATATAAATGCTTATTCCTGCCTTTCTCTGCTATGGCTAAGTATCTTATATTTTTTAATTGTTAGGCAGATTACATATGTCTTATTTTGTTTCAATTTCAGACCAAAAATGCCAGGAGACTGGCCCGAGTCAAGCCAGACATACGGTCTGTCGAGTCACTACAGCTCATTGATTGTTTCATATTGTAACATTCCTCAGGAAAAATATGGATATATTTAGAGCCACCTTCCTCTATCCCCTTTATCTATTGATTACTTGGATTATTCTGAGCATGACTTCAAGGGATATAACCCACCAATAATATAAAATCCACCAATCTGGATAAGTTGCTATCCACTCATGAAAGGAATTTGAATGGCAGTTCTCCTTTGTGCTGAATGATATTGCCAAACTTAGCAATCACCATTATAAATGGCTATAGAAGAACTCAAGTCTTTGCATGCATTCCAAATACTTGACTATAGAGTTTCTTTTCCTTATATCTTGCAGGTTTTCAATTACAGGGCCTTTAAGGCTTTTCCTCAAATAAGCCCTATAGAAGATATATAGCATGCTTGTCTCAGACCTGTGTAAAGTTTTCCTCAGGAAAGCAATAGTTCTTTAATAAGAAAGTTCCTAATCTGCTTTTATCTTTGTTGTCTGTAATAAGGAATTTTATCTGGAGCCCATGTATATATGCAGTTGCTCTGTGCAATTCAGGGGAACTATCCCAGAATTGTCATAGTGTTCCTCTATGTAACAAGGCAACTATCCCTTGCCTTTCACCCAGCTTCTATCCTACCTTTGGATAAACTGTTCACTTCTGATAAAATAGAACTAGCTTTGAACTCCTTCCCTGCCATTTTTACCCCAAATACTTTTTAAACTTCCTTGTCAGGACCTCTTTTCTTATTAAGTTCTTGACTAACTCCTACTCAGAAGGGAGTGCATAAATTAGTTCACAGAAACTGTTCCCTACTGTTCAATTACTTGGTATTTTTTCAAATGATCCAATAGACTATTTTGATTCAAAATTTATAGAGTACTGACTAAGTGTACTCCCCAAACCTAATCTAACATTATAATCTTCCAAATACAAGGTCAAATCTGGAATTTATTCACAGATGAGACTGCATTGTGCAGCTCAAGAGCAAATATGATTTTCCTCTACATAAATCTGGGGAATTAGCTCGTCTTCAACTCTTCCTCTCCTCCACTGCCTTGATCATATAATGTCCTTATTTTTATGCTCTGGGCCCACTATTATAATTAGGAGACTCTTCTGAATTTCTAATCCAAAAGTACTACATATATTAAATATATTAATACCCATCTTTAAAACACATTTAAACTTGAAAAAACAGTAATGCTAAACTATTCTTAAAATATAGTCTCTATAGTGCTAAAAATAAAATAATCATGTGTAATAAATATTGCATTAAACAGTAAAAAAGAAAAGTTACTGTCATTATTCATCAAGAGTACTATCAAGAACTTCATCTATATAATTCTTTCCCTATGGGAAATGGAAAAAAAAAAGATTAAAAATTTTCCATCCTATGTATTTCAAAAACAGTGAAGGGAATAAGAATTTATGTAGCACCTGTTGTGTACCACATACTATGCTAAGCACTATTTCAAATATTATCTCATTTGATCCTTATAACAACCCTATGAGAAAGATGCTATTATTATCCCAGTTTACAGTTGAGGAAACTAAGGCAAGCAGAAGTTAAGTGACTTGTCCAGGTTTATATAGCTAGTGAGCAAGGCTCTATCCACTGTGCTACCAGCCTCCTCTAATAGCCTTATAAAGGTTGTGCACCCTTCATCTTGTTCCCATATTCAAACTTATCAACCTTCGTTCTAGAATAATCTAATGGAACATTTGCATATTTCCTCATTAATTAACAAAATTTTAGCATAATCTGCAAATCAACTAATCTTAGAGCCCCACTCCAGTTTGTTTAATAGCCAGAAGAAATATTTTTCCCCAATAGTATATAGTCATTTCATATAGATAACCCTTTAATCTGTTAAGATTAAATAAATATTAGTTACTGACTATATAATGTTTAACTATATAATCAATAATTATAGATATGTAAAAAAAACTAGTAACAATATTTAGCTATAAGAATGATAACTTTAAAGGCAGGCAACTTCTGCATTCTTCTGGAAAGACAGTTCCATCATTCAGTTCACTCAAGATACCAAGCAAAGTCTCTTGTCAGGGATTTTCTTTATCTTCTTTGTAAGATAAAGGTTAAAATTGTTCCATTAAGAAAGAAAATCTTTCTGTCTTCTTTCTGTCCTTCCTCTCCAGCTTCTTTCAAGCCATGACAATCTCTTTTACTTCTCTAAAGCCACCACCCTAAAACTTCTCTTCAAACTGACAGTTAAAACTTTCATTTCCACAACATTTGGTTCTTTAAAATGCAGCAATAGTTATTGTAGGTTCTGCAGGAGGCAGGTTTCACAAGTAAAAGAAAAATTGACATTAGTTTTAGCATTCATAGTCATAATGATATGCATTTTCATTTTGTTTTTGTGAGGATTTATGTTTATAGCTTACTTTTAAAATGTAACTTGTGGATTTAATCTTTCTAAACTAGAACATGTACTTCCTTTTTTCCCATCGTTTATAATTTTTCTTTTGCTCTTTTTTTCACCCTGCCTTTATTCCACTTCCTCATTTCAAACTCATTGTTCTAAGGTGCTCCCTTTCTTGTTCATTGTCATTCAACATTTGACAAATATTTATTAAAGACTACTATGTACAAAACACTGTACTTATGTCCAGAGGGAGAGTAAAATTTTTTTAAAGAGTTTTTCCTTATTATCTTGTGGAAATATATACTTCAGTACTACAATTCCCCCAAAGATCAATGATCTCAACAATTCAAGTACTCATTTAAATAATTCAGATCACAACCCATCCATGCCTGCTCATCCTGTGCAACTCTTGTCCATGTCCTTCCCTAAATGAGTCACATGTGGATATTACACAGATAACAATAATTAAAAGTAGAAAGTCCTAAGTATATAAGCTGTATCAACAGACTTGTTATGGAATTTGATAGCAGGCACAGAACATATTTAGCTCAGCAAGTCTAGAAAGCTTTGTGGAAAAACGTCTTATTTCAGTAGGGTCTTGAAAGATGCGTAGAATATCTACATGTAGAGATGGGAGGAGAAGGCATTTTGAGCACAGGGAAAATAAAATATGCAATACTTTTTGTATTTATTGATTATATATCTGAGATGTAAACTCATCAGAAAATTTTAATACAAAGATTTTTTTCCCACTTAACTATTTCCCTTCTTATCCAGGTATATAATTTTGTCCATGCAGACTTTTTTCCTTTGCATGTAATCAAAGTTATCTATTTTAACTTTTATAATTGTCTCTATTTCTTGTCTGGTTAAAAATACATCTGCAACCCATAGATGTGAGAGGTATATGATCTACTTCTAATTCTGGATAGTATGATCTTTAATATTAAGTTGGCATATCCATTTAGATTAATGATATTAATTATTTTCCTAATATTGAATCATCCTTACATCTTTGGTATAAATTCCAGTTGGTCATAATGAATGACTTCTTAGATAAATTATTGTTGTCTGTTTGATAGGATTTTGTTTACATTTTTTTCTTTAACATTTTAGTTAAAGTTTTGAGTTCCAAATTCTCTCCCTCCCTCCCTCCCTCTCTCCCTCCAAGCCCTCCCCCTCCGCCCCCCGAAATGTTAAGCTATCAAATGTAGGTTATACATGTTCAATAATGGAAAACATTCCCATATTTGTCATTTTGTACAAGGAGATTCAAACAAAAGAAAAAGTAAGAAAAAGTGAAAAATAGCATCCTTCAGTCTATATTCAGACAGTATTGGTTCTTTCTCTCAAGGCAAATAGTATGCTTCATCAATGGTCCTTTGGAATTTTCTTGGATCATTATATTGCTGAAAATAGCTAAGTCATTCACAATTCTTCATCAAACAATATTGCTGTTACTGTATACAACATTCTCCTGGTTCTGTTCACTTCATTATGCATCAGTTCATGTAAGTCTTTTCAGGTTTTTCTGAAATCATCCTGCTTGTCATTTCTTATAGCACAATAATATTCCATTACAATCATATACCATAGCTTGTTTAGTCATTCCCCAATTGATGGGCATCCCTTTGATTTCTAATTCTTAGCCACCACAAAAAGAGCTGCTATAAATATTTTTGTACAAATAGGTCCTTTTCCCTTTTTTTGAATGTCTTGGGACACAGACCTAGCAGTGGTATTGCTGGATGAAAGGGTTTGCACAGTTTTATAGCCCTTTGGTCATAGTTCCAAATTGCTCTTCAGAATCACAACTCCACCAGCAGTGCATTAGTGTCCCATTTTTCCCACATCCCCTCCAACATCCAACATTTTCCTTTTTTGTCATAGTAGCCACTCTGATAGGGGTGAGGTGGTACCTCAGAACTGTTTTAATTTTCATTTTTCTGATCAATAGTGATTTAGAGCATTTTTTATATGACTATAAATAGCTTTCTTTGTCTGAAAACTGTCTGTTTACATATCCTTTGACCATTTCTCATTTGGGTAATGACTTGTATTTTTATAAATATGACTCCATTCTCTATATATTTGAGAGATGAGGCCTTTATCAGAGATACTTTACACAAAAAAACTTCCCATTTTGCTTCTTTCCTTATAATTTTGGTTGCATTGTTTTTGTTTGGGCAAAACATTTTTAATTTTATATAACCAAAATTATCTATTTTACATTTTGTAATGCTCTCTATATCTTCTTTGGTCCTAAAGAATTTAGGATATTTATCCACAAATAAGAATTTATCCATAAATCTGACAGAGAAACTATTCTATGCACACTTAATTTGCTCATGGTATCACCCTTTATATGTAAATCAAGTACCCATTTTGACCTTATCTTGGTATACGGTGGTGAGATGTTGCCCTATACCTAGTTTTCACCATACTGTTTTCCCAGCAGTTTTTGTCAAATAATGAGTTTTTGTTCCAAAAGCTCAGATCTTTGGGTTTATCATGTACTAGATTACTATGGCCATTTACTATAATGTAATTTGTACCTAACCTATTCCACTAATCCACCTCTCTATTTCATAGCCAGTACCAGTTTGTTTTGATAATTACTGCTTTCAGTTTGAAATTTGGTACAGCTAGACCACCTCCTTTCCCACGTTTTTTCATTGATTCCCTTGATATCTTTGAGCTTTTGTTCTTCCAGATGAATTTTGTTATTATTTTTTCTTACTCTATAAAATAATTTTTTGATAGTTTGGTATGACACTGAATAAATACATTAATTTAGATAGAATTGTCATTTTTATTATATTGGCTTGGCCTACCCATGAGTGATTAATATTTTTCCAATTGTTTAGGTCTGACTTTATTTGTGTAAAAAGTGATTTATAGTTGTATTCATATAGTTCCTGAGTTTGCCTTGGCAAGTAGATACCCAACTGTCTACAGTTTTTTTAAATGGAATTTCTCTTTCTATCTCTTGCTGCTGGACTTTGTTGGTAATATGTAGAAATGCTAATGATTTATGTGGGTTTGTTTTGTATCCTGCAACTTTGCTAAAGATGGTGATAATTTCAAGTAGTTTTTTAATTGATTCTCTAGGATTTTCTAAGTATAATACCATATCATCTGCAAAGAGTGATAGTTTTGTTTCTTCTTTGCCTATTCTAATTCCTTTAATTTATTTTTCTTCTTTTATTGCTATAGTTAACATTTCTAGCACAACATTAAATAATAGAGGTGATAATGGGCATTCTTGCTTCACCCTTAACTTTTTTTATTTTTTTCTTTAGACAATTGGGGTTAAGTGACTTGCCCAGGGTCACACAGCTAGTAAGTGTCAAATGTTTGGTCTGAGGCCAGATTTGAACTCAGGACCTCCTGACTTCAGGGCCAGTGCTCTATCCACTGTGCCACCTAGCTGCCATGCTTCACCCCTAATTGTATTGGGAAGGCTTCTAGTTTGTCCCTATTTCAGATAATGCTTGCTGGTGATTTTAGATAAATATTACATATCATTTTAAGGTAAGCTTCATTTATTCCTATGCTCTCTAGTGTTTTTAAAAGGAATGGGTGCAGTATTTTGTCAAAGGCTTTTTCTAAATCTGTAATCATGTGATTTCTGTTGGTTTTCTTATTGATATGATCAATTACGCTGATAGTTTTCCTAATATTGAACCAGCCCTGCATTCCTTGTATAAATCCCACCTGGTTATAGTATATGATCCTTGTGGTATATTGCTTTAATCTCTTTGATAGTATTTTATTTAATTTTTTTGCATCAATATTCATTAGGGAAGTTGGTCTATAATTTTCTTTCCCTGTTTTGGATCTTCCTGGTTTAGGTATCAGCACCATATTTGTGTCATAAAAGGAATTTGGTAGGACTCCTTCTTTGCCTATTTTTCTAAATAGTTTATATAGTATTGGGATTAATTGTTCTTTAAATATTTGGTAGAATTAGCATCTGGTCCTGGGAATTTTTTCTTAGGAAGTTCATTGATGGGTTGTTCAATTTTTTTTTTCTAAGAATGAGTTGTTTCAGTATTTTATTTCTTCTTCTGTTAATCTGGGTAGTTCACATTTTTGTAAATATTCATCCATTTTATTTAGATTGTCAAATTTATTGGCATATAATTGGACAAAATACCTCCTAACAATTGTCTTAATTTCCTCTTCATTGGTGGTGAATTCACCCCCTTTCATTTTTGATACTAGTAATTTAGTTTTCTTCTTTCCTTTTTTTAAACCAAATTAATCAGTGGTTTGTCTATTTTATTTTTTTCATAAAACCAGGTTCTAGTTTCATTTATTAGTTCAATGGTTTCCTTAGTTTCAATTTTATTAATCTCTCCTTTGATTTTCAGGATTTCCAATTCAGTGTTTAATTCAGGATTTTTAATTTCTTCTTTTTCTAGTTTTTTTTTTTAGTTACATGCCCAATTCATTGATCTGCTCTTTTGCTATTTTATTGATTTAAACAATTCAACATATAAATTTTCCCCTAAGTACCACTTTGGCTGCATCCCATAAATTTTGTACATTATCTCATTGTTGTCATTTTCTTTCATGAAATTATCAATTGTTTCTATGATTTGTTTTTTGACTCACTTATTTTTTAGGATTAGATAATTTACAATTATTTTAAAATTTCTCTTTCCATTGTCCATTATTGAATGTCATTTTTATTGCATTATGATCTAAAAAGGAGGCATTTAATATTTCTGCTTTTCTGCATTTGGTTGTAAGGTTTTTATGTCCTAATACAGGGTCAATTTTTGTGTGGATACCATGTACTGCTGAGAAAAAGGTATATTCCTTTCTATTCTTATTCACATTTCTCCAGAGATCTATCATATCTAAATTTTCCAGAATTTTATTCACCTTCTTAACTTCTTTCTTGTTTATTTTTTTATTAGATTTATCTAGTTCTGAGAGGGAAAAAGTTGAGGTACCCCACTAGTATAGTTTTATTATCTATTTCCTCCTGTAACTCATTCAACTTCTCTTTCAAAAATTTAGATGCTATATCATTTGGTTTATATATGTTTAATATTGATATCAGTCATTGTCTATGGTACCTTTCAGCAAGATATAGTTTCCTTCTTTATCTCTTTTATAATTAGAGCTCTTTATGCTTTTGGTTTGTTTGAGATCATGAAAGCTTCCCCTGCTTTCTTTGCTTCAGCTGAAACATAATAGATGTTACTCCAGGCCCTTACCTTTACCTTGTATCTCTTTGCTTCAAATGTGTTTCTCACAAACAACATATTGTAGGATTCTAGTTTTTAATCCATTCTGCTATCCACTTTCATTTTATAGGTGAGTTCATCTTATTCACATTTATAGTTATGATAACTAACTGTGCATTTCCCTCCATGCTTATCCTCCTCCTTACCTCCCACCCTTTCCCTCCTCACAAGTGTTTTACTTCTAATCACTGCCTTCAACAATATACTCTTCCTTTTATCAGTCCCACTTCTTTATATGGTAAGATAGATTTCTATACCCAACTGAATGTGTATGTTATTCCTTCTTTGAGCCAATTTTGATGAGAAGAAGGTTTAAGTTTTGCCTGCCAACCACCCCCCCACTTCCATATTCCCCTCCATTATAATAGCTCTTTTATGCCTCTTTTATGTGGAATAATTTGCCCCATTCAATCTCCCCCCCTTCTTCCAGTGCAATTTTCTTTCTTACTCCTTTATTTTTTGGGGGGCGATATCACCCCATCAAAGTCACCTTATATCCCCACCCTCTGACTACATATACTCCTTCTAATTGATCTTATAGTAATAAAATTGTTGAGTTACAAATATCATCTTGTCATATAGGAATATAAATAGTTTAACCTTACTGAATTTCTTTTGTTTTCTCTTTCTTCTTTTTTTTCCATTTTATGTTTCCCTTGAGTCTTGTATTTGGGGGTCAGATTTTTTTATTCAGCTCTGGTCTTTTAATTAGAAATGCTTGAAAGTCCTCCATTTCATTTAATGTCCATTTTTTCTCCTGAAAGACTATATTCAATTTTGCTGTGTAGGTGATTCTTGGTTGTAAAACTAATTTCTTTGCCTTCTTATATATCATATTCCAAGCCCTCTGGTTCTTTAATGTGGAAGCTGCCAAATCCTGTGTAATCCTGACTGTAGCCCCATGATATCTGAGGGATTTTTTTTCCTTTTTGGCTGCTTGTAATACTTCCTCCTTGATCTGTGAGCTCTGGAATTTGACTATGACATCCCTAGGAGTTTTCCTTTTGGGATCTCTTTTAGGTGGTGATCAGTGGATTCTTTCAATGTCTATTTTGCCCTCTGGTTCTAATATATCAGGGCAGTTTTCTTTGATAAATTCTTGAAAAATGTTGTCCAGGCTTTTAAATTTTTTTATCATAGCTTTCAGGTAGTCCAATAATTCTTAAATTATCTCTCTTAGATGTATTTTCTAGGTCAGTTGTTTTTCCAATGAGGAATTTCACATTTTCTCCTATTTTTTTTACTTCTTTTATTTTGTTTTATTGTATTCTTATGTCTCATAGATTTATTAATTTCCACCTGTTCAATTCTAATTTTTAAGGAATTATTTTCTTCAGGGAGCTTTTGTACTTCCTTTTCCATTTGGCCAATTCTCCTTTTAGAGGGTTATTTTCCTTGATAAATTTTTGGATATTTTTTTTCCCATGCTATTGACTCTTCTTTCATGATTTGTTTGCATTACTCTCATTTCTTCACCAATTTTTCTTCTACTTCTCTAATTTGCTTTTTAAATCCTTTTTAAGCTCTTCCAGGAATTCTTTTTGGGCCAGAGACCAAATTACATTTTTCTTTGAGGTTTTACATGTAGCCATTTTGACACTCTTGTCCTCTTCTAAGTTTATGCCTTGGTCATCCTCCCTATCACCATAGTAACTTTCTATAGTGAAGCTCTTTTTTGTTTTTTACTCATTTTTTCTGCCTTTTTTGTGACTTGGTGTTTTCATGTGAGAAGACTGGTCCTGCACTGTCCCAAGCTTTTTTAGGCTGGGGCTCTAGGTCTTACTGCTAGCTTTCACTGCCTTCAGGGCATAGCTTCTTGCTTTTTCTGGAAGGTAGGCTTACCTTCTGACTTGTACTATGGGGTAGGGCCTTCCTGTTGGACTCCTCTGGGTGTGGGGTTTAGCTGCTGGCCTGCTCCTGGGGTGGGGGCCTTGCTGCTGGGTTGCTATGATAACAGTTTTTCTGGTGGCTGGCCCTGGAGAAGGGATCTAATTGGTGATTGGCTCCAAGGGTGGGGTCCTGCTACTGGGTTGCTATGGAAACTGGGCCTCTCTGCTGGTAAGCTGCAGGGATGGGGTCCTGCTGTTGGCCAACCCCGATGTGAGACTTTACTACTAGTCAGCAATGGGGTCAAGGCCTTGCTGGTGGCTTGTGCTGGGTATGGAGTTGCAGGGCTGGGGTCTTGCTGTGCTGTGTAGACTGCTCACTTGCCTAGAGGGCTGCTGGTTTGCAGGAGGGTGGAGCCTTGATGGTGGATTGCCCCAGGCTTGCAGCCTTGCTTCAGGCCCCCTGCTGAGAGGTTGGCTGCTGCTGCTGCTGCTGCTACTCTTGGACCTTGCTCCCCTCCCCAAGTAAGACAGATCTTTCCTGCAGCTGGTAAGTGGTTTCCCTGCTCCCCGAGCAATTCTGAAGCAGTTGTTTGGAGAGGAGTTTGGAAGGGCTTCAGAGGGTTTCTTCCTCATTCTACCATCTTGGTAGTCATGTTTAAAACTTTTGAGTAAATATTGATGAATGATATTAGCTTGCAGTTTTTCTTCTGTGTTGTATCTTTCCTTCCTTAGGTATTAGGACTATATTTGTCTCATAAAAAGATTCTGGTAGGGTGCTCTCTTTTTCAGTTTTTGAGAATGGTTTATAATAATTTTTTCTTTAAAAATTTTGGTAGAATTCTCCTGTTAATCCATCCTGTTAATACCAGGAGTTGTTAGGTTTCTCCCCTCTTGGTAGTTCCTTTGTAGCTAGATGTATCTCCTTTTCTGAGAGTAGGTCATATAAGATCTCTCTCTGGTCTTGTGATAGTTTGGGTATTTTACATTTTTTAAAGTATTCCTCTGCTTCTTGTTTGTTCTCAGTTTTGTTAGCATATAACAGTTCATAATACATTGTTGATGATTTTCTGGCCCCTTCTTTTTAATCAGATTAGCTAAAATCAATTAACTTTATTCATCTTTTCAGAGAACCAGCTTTTAGTTTTATTCATCATTTATTGTATTTTTTATTTCTGACTCATCTATTCCTCTTTTAATTTTTAATATCTTCTCTTTTCTGCTTATTTTAGTTTTGCTTGTTTCTTGGCTTTCTAATTTTTAAATTAGTGTTCAGTTTACTAGTCTTCTCTTTTTCCATATTGGCGATGTTTGTATAGATATGTATTTTACTCCAATGTTGGCTTTAACTGTATCCCAAAAATTTTGGCATATTGTTTCATCATTATTATTTTCTTTCACATAATTATTGTTTCTATGATTTGTTTCCTGACCCACTCATTACTTAGAATTTCATTGCGATGTTTATATTTGGGTCTCTGTATTTTGTACATGGTCCCTCAAACAATGGCTTTTAATTATATTATGGTCTGTAAAGGATGTATTTATTATTTCTGCTTTTTTATATTTGTTTGCAATATCTCTGTGTCATCATACAGGTTTTTTTTATAGAATTTCCATGTGGTACTAAGAAATATGTATATTCTTTTGCAATCCATTTAGAAGATGCCATAAGTCTTTTGGTTCTAGTTTCTCGAGCAATTTGTTCAGATCCATATTTTTCTTTTTGCTATTTGACTTATCCAAAATTGGAAGGGGATATTAAAGTTTCCTATCACTATTGTGTTATTTTTATCAACCTGAATTAAAGAGAAGCAGTCAATATAGCAAAAGGCAAGGAAATTGCAGCTGGGGTTCCACACAGCAGCAAGTGCTGGGGAGCCCAAAGAGTAGGCTGGGGATAGGGTTCTTATGAAGTAATAGGGCAAAGGGAGAGGGGCTACAGGTATAGGAGTCTGAGACATTCCATGGTTTCACAAGATAAGTTGTTTCACTTACACAACAACTGATACTCTATCGAGAAAGCTTGGGAATACTAGAGAGGAGAGTCTAGGACATTTACAAAACAGTCAAAGGCTGGGAGTGATAATGTCTGATCAGTCTCAAGCAATTCATGGGTCTGGGAACAGGAGACAAGGTCAGTTTCAGTCAGTTGCATTTGACATCTACTTCTCTTGGTCAAGATGAAATCCAGAATTTCATGGCTGACCAAAAGAAGTATGAAGGAGTTTGATGAGCCGGGCTGCAGGGTGTTCTTGCACAAGCGTCTTTTCCAATACTTAGTCTCTGTGTTCCAGCTGCAAGGTAGAGTGGTCCAGGGCTGGGTCCCTAGAAAATGACTGAGAAATAAGAAGGTTAAGTTCTCAAAAAGTTTTGAGTGACTCCGGCAGTAGGACAGAAGGGAAACCTTGGAGATGGAAAAGTGGCAATAGGGCAAAAGGATTAAGAGAAGGGCTCTGACTCTAGCTCTGAAATGTCCAGGTAATATTTGGGACATCTGTCTTTTAGAGAATTAGAAAAATTCTAAGTAGACAGTCACAGTGTCTTGGAAAGAATAAGAATAAGTGGGCTTTGTCCAGTACACTTTTTTTTCCTGGCATTTTACATTTTCCTTGAAAACATTTGATTACCATGGAATGATTTGGCAACGTTGTTATTGCCTAAAAATACCATAATAGTAACGTAGTTGGCATAACATTTAAAAAGAAGTTAAAAGCTAAGCTGTAATATATATATATATACATATATACATATATATAAAAGCTAAAAAAAAAAAACACAACACAGGTTACCAAAGTTCATAAATCTGGCAATAAAACAAAATAATATTAATGGAAAGAAAAGAGGTTAAAACAGCATAAATGTACTTTAAAACAAAAATGCCAGATAGTACTAAGACAAATTCCAGCTGAATATCCTGTCATGAAACAAAACTTGCTCAAGCATAAATCAATGAAAAAAAGTATCAAATAAATACACAAAGCCATCATAATATCTGAATACTAGGAACATGAAAACTTGAAATGCCTGTGAAGCTTACCAAAAAAAAAAAAGAGAAAAGTTAACTTTGTTTTTAACTACTGCACCATTTTTAGTGTATGTAATATTTCAATAGCATGCAATTGGAAGGACATTATTCACTGATTTGGTTACAAAGTCGCTTGTTTCAGTTCAATAAAATTCAAACCTAAGCCAACCCTAAGCTGATTTCATATTTCCCCCACATTGGAAACAGTTCAAACAACAAAGTTTCAGATCATTGTCAGAAACCTGCTTATACTCCACAAGATGAACACCAGTGGAAAAGGTTAGAGAAAAAAAGAGAAAGACAGTTTATGTAAAATACTTTCAAAAACATCAAGACTCATCTAAACCTCTAGAGGGCTTATTAGCATCTCCAGGTAAAATTCATTTACCATGAACTCTAAGTTTGTTGACTTCCTTTTGGAGATCTCTTTGAATCTGTCTGATAAACCTCCTTTGTTCCCTCTGTTTCCTCTTTCACTCCTATATCTCCCTAGTGTGGCTAACTGGTTAAGGTCCTCCAGGAGTACATTTTGACTTGGCTAACAATTGCATGCTTTCAGCAAATACAGTCTTCCTAGAAGCTCCACTGTGTCTGGGTCATAGAGTTCTCTAAACTCTGATGGCTCTGCCATCGTTCCTGACCAGAATATGAGTGTTAATACTGATAACGAATACCTCAACCTTTTCTTCCTCTTTAGTGTGTAGAGATGGACCAATTTTAAAAAGTAGCTCCTGCATATCACCGCTGCCTAAGCCAAATGATGCAAACGTGCAAATGTGATGTGTATTAAATGTTAACCCTACAAAAAGAAATAGAGGGCATTGAGTTGTTAGGCTATTCCAGGTTTAATGCAACTGCACATTTTCCATTATTATCCATGGACTGCACATTGGTAGAATCAATGAGGTTTCATGGAACAACAACAGCACTGTCACCATAATGAAAAGAACAAACATATCCACATAAAAGAGGAAAGTATGTCAGTCTTTCAAGTGTATTAAAGGGAAGGAGACCCAAAGCTTCTTTAGAGATACAGTCTTCCACTAAAATCTCCTACTGCTCCAAATCCAAATTTTGTCCTCAGAAATTTAGATATGTGTTCATCTGACTTTAGATTAAGAAATTAAGGTTATGATTAATAGGGCTATAGAGAAAAACTGTCAAACATAGCACCGAGGCTAAGTGGAACAAAAGTTACCCTGGCCTATTACTGAAGCCTCCAGTTTTCAGATTATTTTTTTTTAAATTTTCTTGCTATTTACAAGTGATTTTGCCCAGGGTCACACAGTCATTGTGCCCAGGGGAGTATCTCAGAGGACAGACTTGAACCTGGGTATTCCTGATTTTGGATCACTTCTCTGTGCTGCCTCTTCAGGCTCTGAGACCAGCAGGGTTCTACACCTGAAAACCTTGGTAAGGTTGGCTCTGATTCCCAGGTTTTGATTCTACCTAGAAGCCATTCAGCTTAGTCTTTCTCTTTCTTGGACCAAGACTTCAAATTAACATATAAAAGACATTAATAAAGAGTGATCTCATTTCCTCAGCAACCACATTTTGGAGTTTTACCAGATATGGGAAAGCTTTTCAACCGCAAAGCAGTAAGTCAACTGTTGGGCAGAGAACAAAATGCCTGGGGCCACCTTTCCCTTTAATTTTTAAAATGAGAAGCTTACAGAAGCCAGTATGGCCTAGCCGATATGGTACCGCTGGCTTTTTTAAGTTCTGTGATGGCCACACTTCAAATCTCCAGAAGAGCATTTGGGCTTTATAGGCTTACAGGCTTTGCTACTAAGTTTAAGATTTGACTTTAATATAGCCAAATAAATATAGGTGGAACTTACTTTCTTAATTGTAAGCTGATTTGTAAACTTTCCCATAGGTCTTCCACCTCAGAATTTTGCAGTTCTCATTATGAAACCTTATACCTATCAAGTAACAGAGCTGATGAAAACTCATAACCATGCCCAAATAGTACTAAGAAATATAGGCTCTAAAAAGCCAGGTCAAACTTGATGTATGATATGGCCCAGTGCTAAGGTGAGTGGGCACGACCACTACATGCCCATCTAACTTCATTTGTATTAGGCTAAGCCAGTAAGGTTTCAGAACTCTTAGGGCAATATAGCATGATGAAAATTTGTCCTCTTTGTAACTTTTAGTTCTCACCTAAAATCAAACCACTGTACTTAAATGGTCAGCAGAGCTGGCAAAATCCTAGGACTCTGATTTTCACAGATGGGGACATCTTAAAGATATTCCCACCATTCCAAATTCACAGCAAAAAAAAATCATAAATATCTATTGCATTTCTAAATAAGCAGTTTCAAGCATTTAACATCATTCTTTTAACAATTTAATCTATAACCCCAAAGAATACTGATCTAAAATTATCAAATATTCACATTACAGATTGTTAAACTGAGGTAACTTGTTTTAATATCACACAATTAACAAATTTCCAAACCCATGCAATTTTTTAACCCTTTGTCTTAATGCCAAACAACACACTAATGCCTGACTTACCAAAAGCATCTTATTAGGAGAGACACATTTCACATAAAATAAGAAAACCAGAATAAATTCAATTACACCTGGATCTGTATTCCCAAATGGTATTATTCACAATTTATCTGATGCCTATCTACTGTTAGCATTTCAAAAAAGAGCCCATTATTATCTATAAACTCATTTTTAATACACATAGTGACAATTCTCAGCTTAAAACTCTGCTAAGAAACCAGACAGTTTCCCAGATTCAAATCGAACATAATCTACAAACCTTAACTTTGGGGTTCAATTAAATGTGGATTTATAATTTCTAACACTCGAGGTCAATTGCCAGTTAAAGTTTTAACAAATTTCTTAAAAGCAGGTGAAAAAAAATCAAGCCGTAGTCACCAAATTACCCTTCTGACAATTCTGCTTTGAGTGGCAGAAAGAATTACATAGCTAAGTGCAAAGGTAAGGGACTTATTCAAATTAATTGGCTGGGGAGGGGAAAGGAAGCATCTGGCTACTGACTCTCACACCCTCCTCATCTCCTCTAGTTCAAGGTTCAAGACAGGGAGAAAAAAAAAAGAAACTCGCCTCACAATCAGGGACGCACACACATACACAACACAGCACACTTTAACACAAATAGCATTCCACAAAGACAGACACAATGGCAGTATGAAGTAGTGGTGAAGCTTCTTAAAATAATTTAGTGTGCACAAATTAGCACCCTCTCTGTCTCCTCAGAACTGCATCAATTTGAGCTAGATTAATTGGTTTTGTTTTTTTTTCGGGGGTGGGGTGGAGGGGACTTGTCAATGAAGGGATGAGGCAGCACTTGCACGGCAGCTGGTAGCAATTTTTCTTCCAAGGGCCTGACTTTTTACAGTAGAACTTACCCTTACCTGGTCACTACCAGGGCTTGGGGCTCACCTGAAATGAGAAGATCTAAAGGCCAAGGAGGAAGTGGAGGTCAGTCTCAGGGCCTCTTTAATATTTACTACCTAACTTTTGATTTCTTCCTTCTCCTTTTTTAATTTGGAGACCTCCTCCTGAAGTTCAGACCTTATCCTCAATATTTCTTTTTCCTGATCTCAGTTGTTAGATATTCCCTTGAAGGGAGGAGAGTTCAGATTCAGGTTCTTGTTTGAAGTTATTGGGAAAAGGCATCCCACTCTGTGCCTTCAATCTTTGGGCCAGTGGAATCAAGGGTAAACTGCAAAAATTTTGTTGTGATCAAAGGAACATCACGGGGTCAGATTTGGTTAAATACTGCCAATCGACTAAGTACTTATCACTACACAGTCCATAATCTGAAAACAGACCCCAGTAGCCATCCATTTTGGATCTGTTGGAGTGGCCACATGGTCCATAATTACAAACCCCAGCCATCCCTTTTTAGGGGGACTTGTCAGAGCAGACCCAAGTTACCAAGTTACCCATGGGCATCAAACAAACCCCTGACTCAAGAGCCCTATAGACACAAGTTAAGGATTCAAGAGACCTACTCACCCAGGCCTGGCCACCCAATCTGAGACTGGAACACAAAGGGTTTGCTGCTTACCAAGCATCCGGGTCAAATATGGGGCCCACAGGGAAGAAGTTTTCAAATTTCAGTGGAACCTCCATTTATGTCCACCTGAATTAAGGAAAAGGCAGCCAATATAGCAAAAATTATGATCCTTAGACACAGCAAAGAAGTTACAACCAGAGTTCCACACAGCAGCAAGTGTTGGGGAGTCCAACAAGGGGGTTGGGCACTTAAGATAGGGGCAATTTTGGGCTTTTACAAGGATGTAATAAAAAATTGGATAATTTGAAAACTGTTAAAACATAAGGTGGTTTCAAGTTGTGGTTTCAGCATGTTAATGGTGAGATTAATGGCTTTCTGTACAAAGTAATTTGGAAAGGCTGGTTCATGCATTCAACAGGACTGAAGTCACCTAATTGGTAATGGGTTTCTTTCAAGTTTCAAATACATATTGTTTTAACTTGATAAACTTTTGTATTAGTTCCAGAAAGTATGTGGTTTATATCAATCCAGAGGAAAATACCACGGGGTAGACAGGCAGATCAGCCCCTTGGTCCCTGTGATTCCCCATATTTTGTAAACTTGCCAGATCCTTCTATTAAGTTGTGAGGTTGAAGTCAGGAATCTCTTTTTGTTTAAAGGAATAGGATTTCAGTACAGTTACGTTAGTGAAGAGTAGTAACTTTTGAGCTATCTTGTTATCTTAATGGGAAATATGATTTTACTTATATTTGTTATTCAATCTGGAAGTAGAACATGGGTAAGAATGTAAACAAACTACTCAAGATTCACCTTAAAGATGTTACCATTATTTGAAGGGATTCTGAGAGTAGTGATCTATGTGTTCATTTGAACATGGTTAAAAACTGAACAAATTCTACTACAGATAATGTTTCACAAAATCTGTTCTCTCTATAATTTGGGATTATTATATTTACACATCCCAAGTGTTTTATTGTTTATTAAGCATCTTAAAGCAAAATCAATTGTGTAATGTTGAACTTGGGAAGAGAAAAAAAATCTACTTAGCACAGGTACTAGTTACATCAAGTTGCAATGAATCTCTTATTACCAATGTGAGATTATAGTCAATACTTATTACCAAGGATATGTGATCTTTGAGAGCTGAACCCACCTGAATCTCTGATTATTGGAACATGCTATGCAAGACCTTATGAGACTTTTAACTGATAGTATTCTTGAGTCTGACTCCAGGTATGCTCATGAAGGAATACTATTGAGCCAATGATCCATGGTGCTAGCAACTCCATGGGGTTTTACATCTATGAAGTGCGGGGGATGTTCTCATGGGAAGGACTGGGAGAACAACTCTTTGCATGAGCTGAAGTAGAAGTCTCCTGACTCAATTTCCCCAAATATGAATAATCCATTTGACTAATGTTGACTGGCTCAACACAATTGGCCATCTACATAACTTTTGCCTGGAATTGACATGAAGTTAGGGAAGCATTGCTATACTTACTATATAGTTATGTCCCTGTTCTTTTTTTTTGGCAAATTTCCATAATCAAGAAGTTTTTGTAAGTACAAAACTAAATCTATTAAATAATAGATTGATACTGGAACATCTCTGAGTTACTACAATAAGATGCAAGTGTAAGACTTGAGCTATATGGCCTAACTCCTTATCCTGGTCAGCCCCTACCCAAGTTCACAAGTAATTTAATCTACAGTAAGGAAGCCCATTGTGTCTCAAGCCTGAGAAGAGACAGATTCTTGTGTCAGATCATCCAAGGCTGGGAGTGGTCTGGCATTCTTTCACAAACTTCTTCCTACATTGTGACTAGGAAAAGACAGTGCAGGTTTATGTAGATTAATGAAGAGAAACCCCTAGGTTGAAATTGACTCCACAGCTTGGGAAAGTAGGGTTTTAATAAAACATTGGCTTAACAATAGTAGGTGCAGTCTGAGATACAGTTGAAATGTAAAGGAAAGTCGGGCAGTCTGAGCAATGGGTTTGAAAGATTTAGAACAGACCTACACAACATGCAGACCACCAAAGGATTTCAAGTGGCCCACGAAAAATGCAGGGTTGCCCCTTGTTTGTCACATGACCCACGGCATCATCATTCTGTCTCTAGTGTAACCTATCTGCAACCCAAAGAAGTTTACAAAACAACAACAACAACAAAAACAAACAAAAAAAAATTGGGGGCAGCTAGGTGGCACAGTGGATAGAGTACTAGCCCTGAAGTCAGGAGGACCTGAGTTCAAATCTGGTCTCAGACCAAACACGTGACACTTACTAGCTGTGTGACCCTGGGCAAGTCACTTAACCCCAATTGCCTGACCAAAAAAAAAAAAAGAAGTTTACAAGTTGTGCGGGTCTGATTTAGAAAAAGAAATAAAGTCTTGATCAAAAGTATGGAAGGCAGATAAGAAG
This sequence comes from Vombatus ursinus, assembly GCF_900497805.2. Taxonomy (NCBI): domain Eukaryota; kingdom Metazoa; phylum Chordata; class Mammalia; order Diprotodontia; family Vombatidae; genus Vombatus; species Vombatus ursinus. The sequence goes on along the minus strand of NW_020954570.1, from coordinate 13,075,611 downwards.
GTTTGGGGACAAATGGGGGGCATCCAAGCCCCTTCTTTCCCTGGATAGTTGTTCTGGGTACCCTTATGCCAGCTTCAGATGGTTTAAGCATGGTGAGAGGGTGTGAAGAAGTTTATTTTAAGAACAAATGTTGAGAATGATGATTATGTAGCTTGATTTGAAATTATCTCTTAATAAGATGAGGAGGAAAAGGCACGCAAAATTAAAATAAAAATCAGAATTCTTAAGTTGGTTTAGCATTTGCTCATTCATTCTGATATTTATTAAAAACCCATTAATTAAAAGCATAGCTCTTGAAATGGAGATGGATAAAAGACGTAAGAAAAATAATTAAAGGCTGCCATATTATACTATTCTGACTGAGAAGTCTCTGGCATGTTCTAGTCATGTATAGATTCCTAGATCCATCAATACCTGGACAAATCAAAGATTACAATATCAGCCAACTCATTTTGGTTTACAGATGTTTACAGATCAGTGATAGAGATTGGAACTTTTTCACTCCTCTCAAATGCTTTTTTTTTTTTGAGAACTCAGTAGTAACAAAAATCATGTAGACAATAAAAAGAGAAAAGCAAATAGAAGAGGTAAATGCCATATCCTAATTATAGCTTCAAGAGATTAAAACTTTCTTTTTTTGATAATCACTCTTTGGTAGCAAATAAGGAGACAAATTATTACATATGCAAATTTTATGATTATAGATATTTATCCAGGATATTTCAATTGAGGCCAAATTCCAGATAATGTATAAGAAAATAACTGACATTTATATAGTATTTTAAGGTTTTCAAAGTTCTTTGAATATATTACCTCATTTGTTCTTCCAAACAACCTTACTTATTAGCCTTAGATTAAATGAATTGCCAGCTCACACAACTAGTGTCTGAGCCCATATTTGAACTCAAGTCTTATCCTAATTCCAGGTCCAGTATTCTATGCACTTATGGATCTCACTGCCTCAGTGTGCATGATTGGGGCAGTGAGGTGGTTCAGTACATAGAATTGAACCTGCAGTCAAGAAGACCTGAGTTCAAATCCAGCCCCAGACAAATGCAGCTATGTGACCCTGGGTAAGTCATTTAACCTCTGTAAAACTGAAATAATAGCTGATTGTTATAAAGATAAAATAAGATAACACTTCTAAAACACTCTGTAAACCTTAATGCTCTACATAAATTCTGTTATTGTTGTTACTAAAAGGTAATAGTGATGGCATTAGTATTTATATAGAACTTTGATGTTTGCAAATAATGACTTTTCTTACTTGAAAATATTTTAAGTCACCTCTGTATATGAACCATGAATCTTGATTATTTGATTATAAATTCAATTTGTTTTCATTAATCTTTCTACAAAGTAATACTGCTGAACAGGAATAGAAGTTACTCTTATAAGTATCTTATATCATTCAAATCATAGCAGAAGGTACTAGAATGGCTGTTAGGGCTTATATAGCAACATAACAGGTTCCAGGTCTTGAGGATGCATTTCTTAAACTTCACAAAGAAAAATACCAGAGATTCTACTAGTTTTATGTACTGATATTATGCCACTTTACACCACCTATTACTATTTTCACATAAAATTAAGAAACCCTTCTAAAATCTATGTTTCCATTGAATAACAATCCCTAGTTCTAAAACATCATTTCTAATATTAATACCATTATATGTACAACATTCATTAATTCAGCAGTAACAAAAAATTTAGGGACAAGGTATCATGCTAGGTGCTAGAGGAGCTACAAAGATGTAGAAGATCAGGATCTCTGCTGAGAGTAGTAGAAGGAAGTGAATTATAAATACATAATACAAATTAGAAAATAAATTATAAATGCACAAAGGAATATAAAGTCCTATGAAATCAGATGGATGAGAAATCATTTCAAACTGGGTGGTCATAGAAAAAGTAGTTGAGTGGGCTTTGGAGAATGAAGAATCTATGTGATCATATTGCATTTTTGTAATGACAGTTATGATTACGTCAGTGTTTAATTCCGATTTAGCCATTTTTGATTAGCCACCACTATTCTAATTCTATTTCCTTAAAATGTGTAATGCATAGTTGAATGGTGAGTGCAAAACTCAATGGGGAGAATGAAAGCAAAGAAAAAGAATAGCAAAAAAAAAGTAGATTCTCTTTAACATTATATTTTAAAACAGTCCCATATTATTTGGGACTCTTACTTAGCAGAAGTGGATAAAAACACCTATGTGCCTCCCTCTAGCAATATTTTATGTCAATATTAATGAACAGGGACTTAATGATTATTGCAATCAGTTCTTCAAATACAATAGAATGTCTATACAAGGCTTTCTTGGAAGACAGGTCTAGTATTTAGCTTAATGCTTAACTGTGTTATAGCCGACTTACAGCTATATTGTGGAAGGAATGATTTAGAATTATTTTATAGATTAAATATCATCTGGTTAAAATCTATCCCCTTTACAGATGAAGACACCGAGGCCCATTTGCTTAAGGGCAAATGGTTAGTAACTGTGGCATGTCTAAACCTACATAAATAATGGGCTGCAGTATAAGGGGCTTCTGCTATATAAATATCCAAAATGTAGAGGGGGGAAAAGTCAACTCCACCTCATGTAATTTCTTTTCCAACCCCATTTGTTTTTTGTGCTGTTTGCCATACCCTGCTCTTCAACCTCTTGGTCTCCATGCCTTTGCTCCGATACCTTGAATGCCCCTTCTCCTCCCCTCCATTTCTTGGAATCCTTATATCCCTTTAAGGCTCAGCTCAAGTGCTATGTCCTACAAAAAGAGGCCTTTCTTGATTCTTTCACTTGATAGCTCTTAACCCACTTCTGAAATTATATTTGGATGTATGTTATGCTTATTTGTGTAAAATATAAGCTTCCTGAGGACAGAGACTGTCAGAGAAGTACTATTTAGGCAGCAGGTTATTCCTCACAGATCATCTATAGCACTTTGTACAAGCCAAGTATTCTTAAAAAGGCTACTGTGGTTTGAATGTAACACATGGGTGGGTAGACAAACAAAAATGTGAAAAAAATAAATGACTTGATATATTAAAAAACAAATTTTTAAAACCTACTATCCAGGAACGGTAAATGAAATTACTGTTCTTTAGATTTGAATACATTGTGTGGATTAGTATGACCTCTTGTGTTGAAAGAGGAAACTCCAATACTTTTGTATACCTTACTAGGAAGATCAAGGAAGCAAATCTAATTTTCTGAAACTTACTTATATCACTTTTCTCATTCTTCCCTTTTTATGTCTCCCTCAAATATTTATTGACTACTATGTGTAAGTCATTAACTATGAAACTGTTATTTATACTCAAGCACAAACACACATATACAAATTATATACATGACATAGATACAAAATAATGTAAGTGAAGAGATGGAAAGCAGTGTAGTGCTGACAATTACTTTGTAAAGATTTCTCATTTGTCAACCTTATGTTGACAGAAAATAAAAATAATGAAAATAAACATTTCTAAACTGCAATCTAATAATATTATCAATCAATACTCAATGATATGATTATATTACTAACATATTTAAGTAATGCATTACTGTATAACAAAGTTATAATGACAGTATAAATTAATAAAACACTAAGTTAAGAGACCAATAAGCATCTCATTAAGACTATAGTAATGTATCTCTAAAATATACAGTAGTCAGATGTTATCAAGAGCTAAAGGTACAATAAGTCTGAATTCCATTTTTTTTCTTTTTGGAAATCCGTAATGCCATCTTCTTATTCTCTTGTACACATGTTGCATCCTATGTCTTCAAAATTCTTTGAGGGTTAATGAAAACTCTATATAGTACTTATATTTTAATACTTCAAAAATCTATTATTTTATTGGTGTGGGCATCCAACACAAATTTTAACCTTACTAGAGGGTCTTTGGGAGTTTTCAGCCGAAACAAACATCAATAACAAAAATACCCTCACCACTTAGTGGCCAGGTTTAAGACTGTAGGGTTAGTTTTGGCAACAGATAAACAATTTCCTGGTGGTATTCAAAGCTTTTTCAGAACCATCAGGGCACATGATGAATTGGCATAGTCCTCCTTAACCCAGGATCATTTTCATGCAATGATGAGGAATCAGATCAGAACTTTAATGAAGCCTTATCAACAAAAGAAAACAATAAGAAGCGCCTCCTAGGTTAATTGCAAGACAATAATTCCTATACTGTAATAGGAAAATATAGGTGGCAAAAGATAATGAGGCTACTACCATCCTGTGTAATAAAGAGATTTTTCACAACTCCTGCATCTAGCATTCTGGAAATTGTCTGACACCAAGAAAAATAGTCACTCTTTTCCCTGAGAAATTTTATAAGATACTGAAGATTCTTCCTACTACAATGCTGTAAGGTATAATTATGAGGATTCTTTGGATTTCTACAAGCTCTTTCATCTTTGATTCTGAAAAGTTAAGAAAATACTAGTTAATTAAGCAAGATAACATCTCTCAGAAGTATTCAGCTCTTTGGAGATGGTTCTATTCAAGCTCATAGAATAACTGAAAAAATACTGTGCCAATTTTATCTTAATTGGAACATTAAACAGAGTGTAAATAGGCTATATGTATGAAAATCTTTTCTCCTTTCACATGCTTTTATTTTTAAAAACAAGTTATTTAACACAAAAACTTGTGGTATTTAAGTTTTTCATTTATTCAGCATTCAGTGCTTACTTAGTTGACCCAAGATCTTGTGGCTTTTCATAGATCCAAAACATTGCACCATAGATTTTTCAAAATGGGAGGGCAGAAAAAGTATTGTAGCATACAGAATCTGATCTTCTGGCTAAATGAGTTTGATTTAAAAATAATCCTTCAAAAGATAAATGTTGTTTCCTAATGAAACTTTTGGTTAGGAAGGTACAGAAAGCAGATGGTCCCAATAACATTTGTCATTTAGAAATTAACAAAGCATACTTGCTCTAATCAGTTATTAAGGGAGAAGATATTTCCTGAATCAGATTTCTCATGGGATCATAGAGTTCTAATATCTGAGAAGTATGTATTGGAGATAGCCCAAGGATCCCCACCAATAAATTGTGGCTGTCATAATTTGGACCAAGACAATATGGGGAAAATTGTGATAGTCAATGATAGTTTATAAGTGGGAATAGTTTGGCTATCCCCCAAACATTCTTTTGACCATTTATTAAATGCAGTTCTTCAATTCACATATTACATTTGCTAAAGGATCTACTAAAATGAATTATTCACTTTATACTCTTGGAAAAACACACAGAGAGAAACAAGCAGCAGGTGACCAACTTTAGGGATGTTGCAGAGTAGAATATCAAGAAATTGGATCCAGCTTAGCAATTCAATTACTTAATGAAAGTGATCCTCTGCTCAGGTTATTTTTGCCAATCCATTAAAACAAATCTCCATCATGCTTAAAGTCACTGTTTTCAAAGCAAATTTCCCAAAGGCCAATACAGGACTTTGCATCTATCTGACTTAGCCAGAACTTTAATTCACAAGAAAGTTTGGGAGAGGGGCCAAGGAACTGCCACATTTAGAAACCAGTCGATCAGTCAATAAGAATTTATTAATTGCTTACTATTCCCTGGACGCTGTGCTAAGCTTCGAGTCTCCAAAGAAAGGCAAAAGACAGTGCTTGTCCTCGGGAAGCTGAATGGAAGCAGGAAGCAGCAAGCAGGTTGAGAGGATAAAATTTTGGAATTTTTAAAATGAAAATTTACAATATCAAGTTGTTTCTAATTAAAGTCCATATCTCCAGTTATTATTCGTTGTGGAAAGTGTTAATATTATTAAAACTATCAATGGTGTGTGGCTACCCTTCCTTATTAGCTCGTCAGCACTTTGCCCCTCTCAGTAGCTTTGCCCTCAATCCAAACTAGGTTTTGCCCAGAGAGAAGCTTCAAAACCCTATAGTAACCACTTCGTTCTTCTGTTGTGTCTGTGTTGCAGGTAGGCGGGACCAACAAAGTGGGAAAAGGAGGAGCTGGAGCTGGTAGGACCACATCACTGGGATCCTGCCTAAACTAAGATCTACTTCCCTGGACAGTTCCCCACGTGGGCATAGTCTTCCCAAGCGCAGGAAAAACCTAGTGAACCTTTGGGAAGGCAGGCAGCCACTTCGAGCCAGGGAAACTGGACTCAGTGCCTTGGGGCACCACCTCCTTGATGTTTCTAAAAAGGCATAAATGTAAGGACTCTCTCTCTTAGTTACAGTTTAGCGTTGGGAATCCCGCCCCGGGCCCCTGCCACCTTCCCAGCTCCAGCACAGCCCAAGCCCTTGTAGCTCCTCTACGGGGTCACGGGCTTTAAAGGGGGTCCGAAGAGTTGCTTTGGAGACCTCCTTACCATTCCCAAATCTCTCTTCAGCCCTAACAGTTAGACACAGTCAGTTTTTCCCGTTCTTTCCTCGTCAGTCAGATTGAATACTGGTACCTAAGCTGGTTCTGAGACTGCTAGGGATGGGGAAACACGCCTAACCAAGAGCCCAGCCGGAAGGAAGACCTGAATCAAAGGACCAAGGTTTCCTGTGGCCACAATAGGTGCTATAGCAAATGTAAGAGGTTTGGCACCACCACTGGCCGAACTTTTCTACCTAGTATCTGGTATCCTTGCAGAGACTTCTAAAACTACATCGCTAAGGACAGTAAGCTTCTCTTTTTCAGGAGCGTGACCTAAGACAGGATAGCGGTGGGGGAAGGGACGGGGAAAAGGAAGTCTTGTCTAGTTTTGTCAATAGAGGATCCAAATAAAACGGTTCCCGTCTCCCCACCTCTCCATACCCCAATTCATACATACATAACTCCTTTTCTGAGGATCTGCTGGCTTCACCCTTCTGATAAGAGATTCTGGGAGCTAGAATGCATTGTAAATTAAATCAGTCAACCGGCAAGTATTAAATGCCTACTATGCACCAGGCATTGGGCTAGGAGCTGAGCATACAGGTAAAAGAACGATAAAAATCCTTACTAGCAAGAACTTACATTCTAATGGAGAGAACAATTAACATATCAAAATATACACAGCATAAGTAAAAAGTTGATAAATATAAATTTATACAAAATAGTTAATACAAGTTAATTTGAGAGGGAGGGCATTAGACTTCGAGGGGATTTAGAGAGGTTTCATGCAGAAGATGGTCCTTAAGCTGAATTTTAAAGAGAGAGACTGTTAGATTAAGGTAAGGAGGGGGTGCATTCCAGGTTTATGGGATAGCCAGTTCAAAGGCACAGGGACCGGAGACGGAGTGACGGATGTGAGGAACCGAGAGAAGACCAGTTTGGCTGAATCAAAGAATGAGGATGGGGAGACATGGGAGCAGGTGATTAGTGGCTCTTTGCATAACTTGCACTTCTCTAGAAGAGTGGCTAGTGGAGTGATAATCCTTACCAGGCCTCAGCAACCACCCCTGAGGGTTTCTCCTCGCTGTACCGCCGCCCCTCCCTTAGTTCCCCCCATGCCTCTGCACCTAAGCAAGTGAAACCACCCGAGCCAGGTCTCTGAGCCACCTTTCTCACCCTTCTTGCTGCTTCTCACTGCTTCTCACTGGAGATGTGCGGTGCACTACTGTATCTCTCCTCTCTTCCTTCCCCGCCCCTCTTCGCAACCCAGTTCCATTAACTCCTCTTTCTCCCCCCCTCCCCCTCCTCTCCTCAAAGCCTAGCACTGCAACTCGCTCTCCTTTACCCGCAGGTGATGTCATGCCCGTTGTTTTGGTACGCCCGACCAATAGGACTCACCTCCTGGATTCTACAGGAGCCGGGATGGGCCCTTCCTCTCACCAGCAGCAGGACTCCCCTCTCTCTACCATAACGCATTGCGCAGGGTGCACCACCGCCAGGTCTCCCTGCAGCTTTAACAGTTCTGATATGGAAACCCCATTGCAGTTGCAGCGAGGCTTCTTTTCCGATCAGCAGCAGCAGCAACAGCAAAATCAGCCACAACCGCAGCAGCAGACCCAAGACAAACCGTGCCTCTCCTTCCAGCAGCATTCAAAGCAACAACATTACTACCAGCAGCAGCAGCAGCAGCCGCCGCCACAGATACACCAGTGGCAGCCGGGTAGTAGCGGCAGTAGCTCATGCCTTCAGTGCAACAGCTGCGCCTCCTCCAGCGCCCAGGTGGCGGGGGGAAGGGTGGGGGATAATCTGCCTCTGCTGCTCCGCACCTCATCACCCGGCAGCGCCTTTGGAACCCGCCATTCCACGCCTGTTTCCACCTCATCCTGCTGCTGCTGTTCTTCTCGGAGGGGCAGTCAGCTCAATGTGACTGAGTTGAATCCATCTAGCCATGCCAGTGTCCCCAGGAAACAGCAGCAGCAGCAGTTCCCACAGTACCAATACTCTTCCCAATACCACCAGTGCAGCTTGCAGCAGGCTGCCAGCCCCACCAGCAGCCTCAGAAGCAGCGGCGGTGGCAGCGGGCACCTCCACCACCATCGCCATCACCAGCAGCAGCAGCAGCAGCTGCAGCAGGTTCGCCGGGAAAGCAACCCCTTCACTGAAATAGCCATGAGCAGCTGCAGGTACAACGGAGGAGTGATGCGTCCACTCAGCAACTTAAGCTCCTCCCGCAGGAACCTGCATGAGATGGACTCAGAGTCTCAGCCCCTGCAGCCCTCAGCTTCTGGTGGCTGTAGGTCCTCTTCCCCAGCTGCTGCCGTTCCTCCTCCTGCTGCTGCTGCTCCCTCTTCCTCAGCCCCGGAGATAGTAGTGTCCAAACCCGAGCACAATAACTCTAACAACCTAGCGCTGTATGGGAGCGGTGGGGGTGTCGGTAGTGGAGATGGAGGAGGTGGGGGTGGGAGAAGCAGCGGACCGGGCAGCAGCAGCGGGACCAAGTCTAGCAAGAAGAAAAACCAGAACATAGGTTACAGGCTAGGCCTTCGGAGAGCCTTGTTTGAGAAGAGAAAGCGGCTCAGCGACTACGCGCTCATCTTCGGCATGTTCGGGATTGTGGTCATGGTCATTGAGACTGAGCTGTCCTGGGGCGCCTACGACAAGGTACACTCTTCCGCCTCAATCACACTCCACTTACTTCCCTATCCTAGGATGAGTGGGCACACACAAAAGCACTAAACCACTCCGCCCTTTGAACCCTTACACTCCTCAGGTTAGATAGGCAGAGTCATATATGGGGTGGGTCAGTGCTTGGAAGAGTGGGGACCCTAAGACATTTGGGCCTGCACAGCCCCTTCCTTTCCTAGAGATCTTTGCTTCAGAATGCCTACTCTGATCGAGGGAGCGTTTTGGAAGTGCCTCTTGCTGCTGCCCAAGGTGCCTGGGTATTCCTGCAAATTAAATAAATCATTAAGGGTCACCGGGAGGTCTACTTTGTGCCACTCTGTCTGGCTTTGCTTCCTTTCTCCTGCACCTTTAAGCCCGTAGTAACTTTTCTTCCTCGTTTCCTCGTGTTCAGTTATCCTTCTGTAGTTTTGGGACCTATAGCTGGGTCCCGCAGATCACCTTCTACCTTATCCTCTTTATCCTCATATACCCTAGTCTATGTATGGTCCCAGAGGCAGAATGAAGGGCAGGTGAGGAAAGAGGGAGGAGGGTTCACTATGATTGCAGAAACTGCTTGTCTCCGTGTGTCATTATAGGGGGTGGCAGTGAATTGACACACCATTTTAATGTGGTTTTTATATAAAGTTCTTGTCTCTATTTCAGGCATCCCTGTATTCCCTAGCTCTGAAATGCCTTATCAGCCTCTCCACAATTATCCTGCTTGGTCTTATCATTGTGTATCACGCCAGGGAGATCCAGGTAACAAATATACTGCTTTTATGAATTATGGAAATGCTTCCTTAATAAGAATGAGTGAATGAATCAGTCAGACTTTAAAAAAAAACCCAGGCTAATGGGGTTACAAGGACATAGCTTAAAGTTCTAAAAGAGTAAACTGTAAAAAACAAAAACTTAGTGTTTTGAAATATTATGGTGGTTTTCAGCTTAAAAATGGAATAGAATATTTCTTGTTTTCCTCAACAGAGCTGTAAATATCTGTGTAGGAATAGAACTACTTCTTGGGTAATTTGACTCTAGGAATTAAATTCTTTAAGTTATTAAAATAGGTTCTTTCTCTTTCCCTTCCTCTTCACCCTCCTCTTTTTCTGTAATCTTTAGGGTTTCTATTTCTTCTCATGATCCTAGCATGTTTGATGCTTTCTTGTTTCACTTCATAATCAAGTGTTGTTTTTTTAAATTAATTGTATCTGTTTTATTCCTTTTCAACTGTGAAGGGATATGTAGGGGAAATCATAGCCATCTAGTGGACAAACAGCAAAAGTAATTATCAGTTAACCAAGTATTAAAAGAGGGGGGGAAAAGTTAAAAAAAAAAATTTAAGTACGGTTTTTCAGTCTGACTTTTCTGCCATTGGTCTAGTTAATGAATATCCTATAAATTATAATAGAACATTCTTTCTTTAAATTGTTGCGTCCATAGACAGGAAATTTGACTTAGTGTTGGAGTCAGGAGGATAGGAGTTCAAGTTTTGTCTCTTGACATACATTGTGTGACCCTGGGCAAGTCAAATAACTTCTCAGTATCCCAGACAACTCTCTGTGATAAGTTGCAGTATACCTATGGTTTTTAATTGGCATAGGAGAAATTTTCCTCACTGGGAGTTTTCTGCACCAGTGAAACAAGGGCAAAGAGTGATAGAATATAAACACAGTTTCATTATTAACACATGGATGTTTTGAAGTGAGTGCTTTTTATATTGAAGGACTAGAGAGATTTGATTGCTTTCCAGTGTTTCCTACATAAATATATCTTGTAATTCTATGACACTGTTATAAATATTTGCTTTAAACATCAAATCCTCACATTTACGCTGATGAATGCTTTCCTTTGGGAGCTGTCTTCTTATTTAGGCTGCCAGTTAATACTTTCATCTGAATAAATTAGTATTTATTTTAAATTATCATCTAGCAAATGTGCACTAACATTGAAAGGGAAAAATTTAAGATAACTTTTTAAAATGTACATACACACACACACACACACATATATATACATATATATAAATTATTGTGGAAGCTACCAAGGAGAAATATGTCATCACTGCTAGTTTTGAGTTAATCTTGAAAATCTCAAAGTATCTGGAATAAAGGAAGGTCACATTTGGAATAGTAGGGTTAGGGTAGAAGAACAGAGATTAGGTACAAAGAATGAATGAAACTTTACTGGCAGAGCAACCTCAATAACCACACGCAGTTTAAATTACATACTTCTTTATTGGTTTTAGAGCTTGCTCTTTATTCCTAGGTTATATCACAGTGGATTATTCTAATTAGGAAAAAAGTATTATATTGCTATTTTATGTTTGAAGGCATTATAAGATGTAATTTCTAAAATTGAGTACGTTCTCTTATTCTTATAATTACAGCCCCCCCAAAAAAACCACACAAATGTTGCTGAAACATGATGCTTCTGTTTTTCAGTTCAATTATACAAGTATTTTAGTGAATTAAAGACAAGATTTCAGTAGCATATAAAACTACTTTTTCTCAACTTTGAGATTTTGATTGAGAATGACTTGCACTTCTCAATGATTTCTTCCCCTGTAGTTCATGTGATTATATTTTATCATCAAACATATTCACATAACATTTTGCTTTCAACCCTAAAGCACAGAAGTTTCATTAAATTACAACCACAAAAGACTTGACATGGTCACAGGTAACCATTACATTTCATGACTTAATATGTTCTTGGGGAAGACTGTAAGAAACAACGAGGAGCATTTTACCAATGTGTTTAATTTATCCATAGCAAGTGTCCTACTAACTAAAATGTTTGAATTGTTATGATTATTGCTTTTCTGTGTGTGCAAAATAAAACCATACAGAAACCTAAAGCATGATGACACAATATTAATCATATATCCATGAATAATTTTGATACTCTATTAAAAGTCATAAGGACTAAAACTCGCAAAAGTTACTCTGCTAGAATTAGGGAAGTATATTTGCCTTACTTGAAATGTAATAGCTTCCTGAATGACAGTTTGTCCTAAAAAAAATTGACACTAACATTTCAAAAAGGTAACATTTCCTTTTTCCTATTGAAATCACTGCAATATATTCTATTGTTTCTATCAAGTCAAGGCAATAAACATTTATTAAGCACCTTGTTCTGTGCCAAATGGAGCTCACGGGCAATCTATAAACAACTATGCACAAACAACATATATTCAGTATAAATTGGAGATAACCACAGAGGGAAGCATTATCATCAAGGATTGGGAAAGGCTTTTATAAGTTTGGATTTTATCTGAAACTTGTGACACAAATCACAAGATTACGAACCTTTTGTAAATTCAGAATAAGTATTAAACAATGTCATACAACTATTATGTGTCCAATATGGATATGCAGCTTTTAAATTTCATGTTTTATTTGAGAATTTTTTCTTAACTGAAAATCCTTTTACCCCTGATGATGTCTGTCTTTTTTAAAAATCAGATTTTTTTCCTAAGTTCCCGAGAGATGCTTTTTATATCAGCTAGTAATAAGAAGTGAAGGATGGAAGGAAGGAAGGAAGGCAGGAAAGAAAGAAGGAAGGGAAAAAGGGGAAAAGAGGAAGGAAAAAAAAGCTTTAAGCCCACCAAGTTAGAAAGTAGGGAACTATGAAAGTGTCATGATATTTTCTTTTGACTCTAGAATATATTCAAGAATGTATGCAAAATATTGCATATAAATCTACATTGTTAATAGTAGGGAAAAAAGTCCATTGCATTTTCCATTATTGTTATTCAATCACGTCCAATTCTTTGGACCCATTTGGGGTTTTCTTGGCAAAGATACTGAAGTGGTTTGCCATTTCCTTCTCCAGCTTATTTTATAGATGAGGAACTAAGGCAAACAGGATTAAGTGACTTGCCCAGGGTCACACAGCTAGTAGGTGTCTGAGGTTGGATAATCTTTCTGATTCCAGGCCTGGCACTCTATCCCTAAATGCTCTTTTCACCAGGTGGCTGCTAATTACATGGTTTTTTGCCTCAACATGCAGTGTTGCAGATGTATGTCCTACATATATTGGTTCAAGTTTAACTTCCATATAAGGTATAAGGAAGCCTCTTTGATTTGCCAAACATGTTAGTATATTATGTGATAGGAAATCAATATTTTGTGAATTGATTTGTTTTTCATAACTTCATCTTGAATTTTTTTTTATAACCTAAAATATCCAGCTGTCATTTTTGACAGCTTCTCATTTTGGTTACCATACTGATCTCTTGCATATGTTTCATTTCATATGAAATTGGAGGAGAATAAATGCTTTTCAAATGTTTTGTATTCAAAGAGTTGTAAAGCTACTAACAAAGCATTATGAGAACTTAGCCTCTTCATTGGGAGCCTCAGGAAATCAAGTTTCAAAACTATCACTGAAGCCTTTAACAGAAATTTAGGCTAAATATCACAAAGAAATATTGTTCATGTGAGGCACAAAAGGGAAAAAATGTGGTCGTGAAGTTTTCAACGGTGGAATAAATTCAGTTTTGGTGTCATATTTCAGCACCACAGACAACTCTTCACCTTTTGAATCTATTAATGTTTATATAATTGCTACCTTTTATACTTTTTCAGAGTTTAATAATTTCCAATATTTAGTTGCTTTCTAAAGTCTGAGGCAAGATAAACTAGTTTAGTGGGTTTTTTTTCAGTAGCTACATGTGCCATAACACATAATAACTACATAATAAATTCTACATTCTAAATCTATTAGCAAAGTAATTTTTTCTTCAAATAAATGTCTCTCTTCAAAAACATTAATTTTACACAATACTAAATGGAAACTGTATGCCACATGTATAGCTTTTTAATCCATCTTCAGAATTGAAATGTGATAAATTACAGAAGGCTTATGATGATTTTTTAAAAATCACTGGAAGTTGATATTGGATATATTGCTTTAATGGACTAATTGCAAAATACTACTTTCAAATAATATTTAGAACTTTAATAAGAATTATGACTTTAATTTTACTCTTCACCTTCTTCATACCTTTATACTTAAAATTTCTGTAATTTTCCAGTGTGGAAGAAGTTTTAATTCTGAATTCACTTCCATCTAGGATGCAGTTAAATAAGTGTAATAGTATTGCTGCGAGGCAGCATGCCAAGTACTGAGAGAGCTGGCTTTGGAGTCAGGAAGACCTAGTTTTAAGCACCACTTCTGCCATATGCTGGCTTTGTGATGTTCAGCAAGTCAATTAGTCTTTTAATGCCCCCATCAACTCTCTATGACCATAAACTTGCAAAGTAATAACACATTTGCATTGGTAGAGTGGTTCACCAGGAGTTTCCTATACAGGTGAAATGATAGGTCTGAGCAAAACAACAATAACAAAAGTGATTTGGAAGATTACAAGGTAAATAATAATCTGCACAGTAATGCAGTGCTTCATCAGCTCATGTGTATTGTTTGAAGATTAGCCTAGCTCAGTTTGGAGAGAGACACTCATCACTGGTGTGGCTATAGGGTGGGAAAATAATTGGACACAGCAACTCTTGAAATTTAAGTAATTGAGGGATTGTTATATATTATGTTAGAGGAAGGTTCCTTATTTTATGGATGGGAAACTGAGTCTCAGAGATATAAAATGATTTGCCCCAGGTCACACAGGTAATAAGTTGCAGAGCGGGGATTTGAATCAGTGAAACCACCCTCTTGCCCCTACTATACATGGCTAGGTCTAACTTCTGGGGGGAAATATTGACCTCATCAACTAAGTTGATAGGGTTTTTTTGGGGGGTTTTCCCCTCATTTAACTATTTTATTTTTTTCCAATTACATGTAAAAGTAGTTTTCAACATTCATTTTTATAAGATTTTGAGTTCCAAATTTTTCTCCCTCCTTCTCTTCTCTTTCACCTCCCCAAGACAGTAAGCAATCTGATATGGGCTATACATGTACAGTCACATTAAACGTATTTCCACATTAGTCATGTTATGAAAGAAGAATCAGAACAAAAGGGAAAAACCATGAGAAAGAAAAAACAAAAAAGTGAAAATAGTATGCTTCAATCTCATTCAGACTCCATAGTTCTTTCTCTGGATGTGGATAGCATTTTCCATCATGAGTCTTTTGAAATTGTCTTAGATCATTGTATTGCTGAGAACAGCTAAGTCTATCACAGTTGATCCTCACACAATATTGCTGTTATAATGTTCTCCTGGTTCTGCTCACTTCACTCAGCATCAGTTCATGTGAGTCTTTCCAGGTTTTTCTGAAGTCTGCCTGCTTGTCATTTCTTGTAGCACAATAGTATTCCATTACATTCATATACCACCATTTGTTCAGCCATTCCCCAGTTGATGGGCATCCTCCTGATATCCAATTCTTTGCCACCACAAAAAGAGCTGCTATCAATATTTTTGTACATGTGGGTCCTTTTCCTTCTTATATGATCTCTTTGGGCTACAGCCCTAGTAGTGGTATTGCTGGATCAAAGGGTTTGCACAGTTTTATAGCCGTTTGAGCATAGTTCCAAATTGCTCTCCAGAATGGTTGGATCAATTCACAACTCCACCAATGGTGCATTAGTGTTCCAGTTTTCCCACATCTTCCCCGTAAGTTGAAAGTTTTTAAAAAATGTGTCTGAGCTTCTAGTCATCTGCAAGTGTAACAAGTTTTAGACTTTTTTTGAGAATTGATCATTTGGATAGTGTTCTGCTGTCATTTAGTTCAAGAAATCACACATGAGAAATTTGTCAGATTTCCCTTTTGTCATTTACTTGGCTACCACGAGACTATAAAATTCTCCTTCTCCCTTGCTTTTAGGGAGAGATGTCTCTATTAATAGTTATTCTAAATTTTCAAAAGTCCTATTTTCTCACATTTTAGGAGTGTACAGAGGGGTGTTCATGATTTGAAAACACATGAGAAGGAAGGAAGAAAGGGAGAGTGGGAGAGGGAGAGAGACAGAGAAAGAGAGACTCACTTAGTATTTGGTCTTTCTCCTCCCCCATTTACACTTTCACACCTTGCCCTCCCCCCAGCCACAGTTGATTGTAGTAGTTGGATATCTACTACAGTAAAGATTTTGAGAGTTGAGAAGGCACTCGAAAGCCTACTTATTTACCTCCAGGTGTGTAGGGACACTTAAAATAAGTGGTTGCTTTCCAAGCTGAACAGAAAATACATAATAGTTTTTTCTCCCATCTTTCCAACTTCTGAAAAGCTTTTACTTGATTGATGTCTTTTTTATGTGAAATTCTTTAAAGAAGTGATGATAGCCTATTAATAGACAAATAGTCTTATTCTTATTCATTCAATAATTTCTGATAGTCCATCAATAATTGATTTGATTAAGTGCCAATTTCAAGGAGAAAACAAACTGAAAGCATGTATCTAATTTTGGGAAGAGGGCAGGAAAGAAGAGATTTTCCTAGAATTGTTCTTTATGCCCGTATTATGACAGAATTACAGAGATTATATAGACTGTCACCTAGGGGAGATCAGTAAAACAAACAAATATGAAGGGGATATTTTGCTATGTGGTGTCTAGGTCATCAGCATATTTCACATCACCTGAAATGAGACTCTCAGTTCTTGTAACATCGTGTATATACAGTGTAGTAACAAAATCACTCAGGACTAATTTATTCTACCTACCTGTTTAAAGACCTTTGCATTATTAATGTAATTGGTACTAAATAAAACCATCCTGTTGTGTTTACAGAGTAGCATCACAAGTGAATTAGGAATGGTACTTTTAGTTTTGCTACAAGTGGTTTTGCTTATTCCTTCTTATCTAGGTCACATCACAGCACAGAAAAAAAAGGGCACTGCCAGCGGAAACTATTATAAAACTAAATCTGGCAAGCTACCAAAAGAGGCTCTAAATGGATTTAATGAAAAGGCAATGAAAGTCAGATACTTCATAAGTAATCAATTTAGTTCGGGAGTTTTTTCCTTAAGCCTGATAAATATTTTATTTGGTTTCTAGACATGGTGAAGAGACATTCTCTTGTGGAAACTCTCCATTAATGCAAATTCACAACTTGTCATTTTATAGTCTTAAAGAAGTGAGAGGTTGTAACATGTCCACTGTCTCACAGGTAGTATATCTACAACCAAGCAGGACTTGAACATGGGTTCTTCTAACTCTGAAGCTAGCCAGTACCCCATTTTTGCCTTTCTAAACAATACATTTAAGAAAAATAGCATTTGTTTCCTTAAATGATCTAGATTTTTAAAAAATCAAAGTGTATATTTTTTTGGAAGAGGAGGTTAGATTATGTCTTTTTATACTTGAACATCTCACTAATTATTTCTTAAATGAAGTTGTTCCTAAGCAACTTGCAGTGAAAATACTGTAGTGTTATCATACAGGTTATGCCCTGGAAAGTTGTGAAACCATTGTTTCTGATATCTCTATTGCAGTTTCTCATACTGAATAGAATAGTTAAACAATATTTTGATACCTGTGAGGTAAAAGTTAGGCATCTACCTCACAGGGCTTTCAAAAAAACAGCAGGTGATCTGCCTTTTTCTTAAGACTTAGAATGTTATGTGGTACAGTGGCTAGAGTGCTGGGTCTGGATTTAAAAAGACCTGAGTCAAATGGAGCCTCAAATACTTCCTAGTTGTGTGACCCTGACTTGACAAGC
This sequence comes from Vombatus ursinus, assembly GCF_900497805.2. Classification (NCBI taxonomy): domain Eukaryota; kingdom Metazoa; phylum Chordata; class Mammalia; order Diprotodontia; family Vombatidae; genus Vombatus; species Vombatus ursinus. Next base: position 13,057,985 of record NW_020954570.1, on the reverse strand, counting down.
TATTTAAACTCCATTTGCCTCAGTTTTCTCATCTCTAAAATGGGCATAATAAAAGCACCTACTTCCCAAAGTTGTTGTAAGGATCAAATGTGATACTATTTGTAAAACAATTGTCACAGTGTCTATCACATAGTAGGTGCTATATGAACGTTAGCTATTATCATCATCATCATCAACATCATCATACCTGGATCATTGAATTGTTGGTGAAGCTGGAATATGTCAGTGAGTTTAAGTTAAAGGATTCCTGGAAGAGTAGGAAGGAGCCAGATTTTAGGAGCATTGAATGTCAGAGGACTTCATATTTGATCATAAAGGTAGTGGGGTGGGGGAAGTATTGAGTAAGGGTTGACAAGTGAGTGACTTAGGAAAATCACTTTGGTCCTCAATGGAGGATGGTTTAGAGTGGAGAGAGACTTGAGACAAAGAGATCATAAAGGTTATTGTAGTAGTCCAGTAAGAGGAAGTGAGGGCCTGAACGAGGGTGGTGGAGAGAAACCAATCTATATTAGTGATATGGTGAAAATAGAAATACTACAATTTGGCAACACATTGGATGTGTAGAGTGAGATGGATTGAGGAGTTGAGGGTGATACCAAGTTTGTGAGCCTGGGTGTCAGGCTATTGTAGTACCTGGTCAGAAACAAATTAACTTCTAAGCTTCTTTTTTTCCCCTTTCTTTTAAAAAATTTATTTATTTATTTAAAACATTTTTTTTTAATTTTGAGTTCCAGATTATCTTCCTCCCTCTCAACTCTCTTCTACCCACTAAGAAAGCAAGCAATACAATATCAGTTATACATGTGAAATCATGTAAAACATATTTCCATATTAGCCATATCCAAAAAAAAGGTAGAAAATTATACTTCAGTTTGTGCTCAGAGTTCATTAGTTCTCGCTCTCTGGAGGTAAATAGCATTTTTTTTTTCATCTTGAGTTCTTTGGAATTGTCTTGGATCAATTTATTGATCAGACTAGTGAAGTCTTTTACAGTTGATCATAATTATAACATTGCTCCTGCTGTGCGCAATGATATCCTGGTTCTTCTCACTTTACTTTGCCTCAGTTCATATGGGTCTTACCATGTTTTCCTTGAAACCACCACCTCGATAATTTCTTATAGCACAATAGTACTCCATCATAATCATATGCCATAACTTGTTCAGCCATTCCCCAATTTATGAGTATCCCCTCAATTCCAATTCTTTGCCACCACAAAAAGAGGTGCTATAAGTATTTTTGTACATATAAGTCCTTTTCCTTTTTCTTTGATCTCTTTGGGGTACAAATATAGTAGTGGCATTGCTCAAAGGTTATACAGTTTGATAGCCCTTTGGGCATATAATTCCAAATTGTTCTCAAGAATAGTTGGACCAGTTCACTACTCCACCAATATTTCATTAATGTACCTATTTTCTCACATCCCCTCTGGGACTTGTCATTTCTGATAGCTGTAAGGTGGTACTTGAGAGTTGTTTTAATTTGCATTTCTTCAATCAATACTGATGTAGAGCATTTTTTTCATATAACTACAGATATTTTTTAAATTTCTTCTTCTGAAAACTGCCTGTTAATATTCCTTGACTATTTTTATCAGTTTTTATAAATTTTATTCATTTCCTATATATTTGAAAAATGAGGAATTTATCAGAGAAACTATCAGAGAAATGTTGATACGACTTCATTGTCTATAGTACCATTTAGCAAAATGTAGTTTCCCTGATTATCTCTTTTAATCAGGTCAATTTTTGCTTTTGCTTTGTCTGAGATCATGATTGCTAGCTCTGCCTTTTTTACTTCAGCTGAAACAGATTCTGCTCCAGCCCTTTAACTGTGTGTGTGTCTTTGTATTTCAGATGTCTCTTGTATACAACATATAGTTGGATTCTGGTTTCTAATCCATTCTGCTATCTGCTTCCATTTTGTGGTTGAGCTCATCCCATTCACATGCACAGCAATGATTACTAACTGTGTATTTATTTCCATCCTATTTTCTTCAATTTATCTTTCTCTCTCTCTTTTTTTATCTTGTCCCTCCTCAAAAGTTTTTGATTCTGACCACTTCCTGCCTTAATCCACTCTCCCTTTTATCATCCCTGCCCCCCTGCACATTTCTTATCCCCTTCCCTTCCTATTTCCCTATTGCATAAGATAAATTTCTATACCCAATAGAGTATGTATATAATTATTTCTTCTTTGAACCAATTCCAGTAAGGGTGAAGTTCAAGCATTGCTCACCCCCCACATTTTCCCCTTCACTATAAAAGATCTTCCTTGCACATCTCTTTTATGTTGGAGATTTTTTTCATTCTTACTCTCTCTTCCCCCTTGTCCCAGTGCATCCCTTTTTGCCACCCCTTCATTTTTTAAAATCATCCCAACATAATCAATTCACACCCATGCCCTCTGTCTATGGAGACTCCTAACTACCTTAATAATGATAAGGTTTTTAGGAGTTTCATGTATCATCTTCCCATATAGGAATTAAACAGTGTAACTTTATTGAGTCCCTTATGATTACTCTTTGATGTTTGCCTTTTTATGATTCTCTTGAGTTTTGTATTTGAATGTCATATTTTCTATTCATCTCTGATCTTTTCATCAGGAATGCTTGAAAGTCCTCTATTTCATTAAATATCCATTCTCCCCCCCCCCAGGATTATACTTAATTTTGCTGAGTAGGTTATTCTTGGTTGTAATACTAGCTCCTTTGTGTTCCAGAATATAATATTCCAAGCTCTCCATTCCTTAAAGATGGAAGCTGCTAAATTTTGTCTTTGTTTTACTGTTTATTGATGTCTCATGGAGTCATTAGCTTCCAGTTGCCTAATTCTAATTTTTAAGTAATTATTTTCTTCAATGAGTTTTTGTGCTTCTTTTACCATTAGGCTAATTTTGTTTTTTAAGGTGTTATTTTCTTCAGTATGTTTTTTCGGTGCCTCTTTTACCAAGCTGTTAATTCTCTTTTCATAATTATTTTGCATCACTCTCATTTCTTTTCCCAATTTTTTCTCTGCTACTCTTATCTCTTTCTTTAATGCTTCCAGGAATTTTTGTTGGGCTAGTATCCAGATAGCATTTTTTTTTAAGCTTTGGTTGTAAGCTGGCTTTTCATTATTTTCTTCTGAGTTTATGTCTTGGTCTTCCCTGCCACTACAGTAGCATTTTATGGTCAAGTTCTTTTTGTTGTTGTCATTTGCTCATTTTTCAAGCTTATTTCTTGGCTTTGAACTTCATGTTATAGTTGGGCTCTGTTCATCTGGGGTTGGAGAAGCCCTGTTCCAGGCTTCAGGCTTTTTCATGCTGCTATTTTCAGAGTTAGTTCTGGGGATCTGTACGTTTTCAGTGCTTCCAAGGTGCAGTGATTCAGGAAGGGGTGTGGTCACTGTTCTCCTGGTCTGCACACTGATTTTTACCCAACAAGGGCCCCTGTTCCCTTGTAGCCACAAGCAGCAGCACAACTTTTCTTGGCCCTGGTCTCCTGCAGCCACATGCAGTATGTTGTGATAAAAATCTGCAGTGAAGAGGCCCAAAGTTCAGAGCATGATCATTCATTAGCAAGGCTTGCAGTTGCCAATAAGTGAGATGTCAAAGCCCATCAGTGGCCAGGGATGGATTAGAACAATCAGAGCAGTCTTTTATACAGTCAGTAAAGGTGTAGGGTGATCTTACATTTGGTGTAATCATGCTGACTTGCTTGCAAAATGGGGTTTCCAAAGTCCATGCTAAGGGGAAAACACAGTTAATCAACATCCTCTGGAAAATCCTATGTCAGTGACTATGTATACCAGAGTAGTCCCGTGTTAGGTTTATGGCCAGGCAGAACATTTTATGACCTTGTTGGGGAAGTTAACTCTTATAAAAAAGTCAAACCATCTTTTAAACGCTAACGTTAAGTAGTCAAAGTATCTTTTAAATTAAACTAATTCACAAGTACTGATTCCAGTGGTTAAAACTAAATTAGACTTCCTAATTATTAATCTATCAGTAATTAATAGATAATAGAGTAATATTAAAGTTAGTACTCCTCTTTGCCTTGGAACTGTGACTAGGATCCCTGATCCCTTTTGACCTGCCACAAGCTCTCCTCTCTACCCTGGAACTATGACCCAGAAGTACACACAGACACTAGAATTCTCAGTCACTGCCAGCTATACCCAATGCCAGCAAGGGGTCCCCTGCAATCTTTTTCTAACCAGTTGTCCAACCCCCTTACCATCTCTGGGCTGAGAGTTCCAGAAGCTGTTGCTGTTGCCATTGCTACCACTATCACAGCCACATCCCAGGTCCATTGCTGGTGTTGCTGCTACATGTGCTATGGGCTGTTCCCACCCCAGTGTCACAGACCGCTCTTGATGACCTCCTAAGTTGTCTTAGCCTGGAAAAATATCTCTCTGACCTTTGGTTAACTCTGCTGCTCCAAAATTTGATTTGAGGAGTTATATTAAAATTGTTTAGAGGGGAACTTTAAGAGAGTTCACCTGGATTGCTGTGCTGCCTCTAATCTGCCATGTTGGCTCCGCCCTCAGTTTCTGAGCTTCTTACCTGATATCTACCTGATACAAAATAGTAATCATTTGTTAATTAGAATCCAAAGGGTCCCAAAGAGTTAAGTTAGGCTGTAGAAAGTGAACTCAGGGAATACTTTAAGTAATAAAGATTTACCTACTTACCCAATATATATTAAGTAATGGAAAATTCTGGTGTTTAATCTTTACTTCAGGGACCAAGATAGCAAGAATTTTCAAAGGATTATGTTTAAAGACTGAAATTGATAGTCCTTTGCTTCTTTTCTATTTCTTGTTATACATTTATGTGATATTAAAATAAATTGCCTTGTTGACTAAATCCATTGTAATTGTGAGGGTATGGGTTGGGGGAAAGTGGGGAGTATGTCATAGTTGCCAAGCTACCATGTCTTATGTGCTGCTTGCCTCAATCAATTCTGGAAAAATAGGCTACCACTTAAAATTAAGCCTTTTTTTTTTAACACAACATACACAGTGGAATGTTTTACATTTTTCAAAAGAATTTTCAACATTTTCCCTAGATTCTTTTCATCTCTCAATTTATGATCCTATGATCCCTTGAACTTCAAGTGATTTATAGTTTATCCCTACCATCTCTAGCTTGAAACAACAGACTATTAATCTGTTGAATTTTTAACTTTGATTTCTAAATATGTGTTGGGTAAGTAGGTAAATCTTATCTTCACAAAAGCTGGTGTTTTTTCATAGCCTTTAGCCTATTTGAATAGAACAAATGATTCATCTTGTCCCTTTCATAAAATAAACCAAAAAAGTTGCTTACAGCCATACTTTCTTTAACATTTGCCAAAGTAATCATGTATTAATCATTCTCTTATTCATTTAACAAGCATTTATTGAGTACTAACTAGAGCCACTGTGTTAAGTGCTCTAAATAAGACAAAGACCCTGACCACAAAAAGCTGATAGTTTTTAATAAAAAATATGCACATAGCTAACATAGTATAAAATAGACTAAGAAAGCTACAAGGTACTAAAGAGATTCAAAGAAGGGAGACATTTTACTGTAAGTAGTTCAGTTAATTTTCCCAAAATTCAAATTACCCTCTATCATTAAATTAAGCTGTTTTGGAGACAAATTATCCTTTAGGCCACTATGATCTTAGCAACTAGAATTCAGACTGTTGTTGCTGACTAATTAAATTTTGTATGTATTTTTTTTGCTTTTCCCTAGACTTTTGATTTCTTCAATGCAGGTAATTCCTAGTATGTAAACTCTCTCTGACAATACAGATGTGTAGTAAAATTTATTTTATAGTTTAAGAGAAACTAGGAGGAAAAAAGGAAAACTAGGAGGTTAAGGGATTTACCCATGGTCAGACAACCAGGACATGTCAGAAACAAAACTTAAACCCAAGTCTTCTTGGCTCTAGCTGCCTCTTTCTCCATTATGCCATGCTGATTCTAATGTTGTCCTTTAAAACAAACTAATGGCATTCTGTGCTCAATACCAGGCTTACCTTTTTAGTCTAACACAATTATTTTTAACAGTATGAATTATCAAGTAATTTTTTTATTAGTATGGGCATAGTTTAGTAGTATTTCTTAACTATCCATTATAGCTTCTAATACTAAGGAAACTATGGAGGATTAATCTTTAAGGTAAAGTTTTTTACTGAATAACGTGTGGGGAGGAGGATATTGGGCTTTTTTTAATCGCTGAGTAGCCTAAAGGTCATAAATTTTTAAAAAATTAAAATAATTGGGTTCTTAATTTCTTACCTGTACATACCTTATCAGTTTGTTCCGGAGATTAGGTGAGAAAATGTCTGCAAAACGCTTTGGGTTTTTTTTTTTAATTATTAATTTATTTATTTTTAGTTTTTAACATTCACTTCCACAAGATTTTGATTTCTAAATTTTTCCCCATCTAGCCCCTCCCCTCACCCCAAGATGGCATGCATTCTGAATACCCCTTCCCCTAATCTGCCCTCCCTTCTATCTCCCACCCCTTCTCTTATCCCCTTCTCCTTCTATTTTCCTATAGGGCAGGATAGATTTCCATACCCTATTGCCTGTTTATCTTATTTCTTAGTTGCATGTGAAAATAATTTTTAGCATTTGTTTTTAAAACTTTGGGTTCCAAATTTTTTCCCTTCCTCCCTCTCCACCCACCCTCACTGAGAAGGCAAACAACTTGATACAGGTTATACATGTGTAGTCATGCAAAACACTTTCATAGTAGTCATGTTGTGAAAAACTAACTATATTTCCCTTCATCCTATCCCACCCCCCCATTTATTCTTTTGACCCTATCCTTCCTCAGAAGTGTTAACTTCTGATTATCCCCTCCCTCAATCTGCTCTCCCTTCTATCATCACCCTGCTCTCTTGTCCCCTTCCCCCCTATTTTTCTGTAGGGTAAGATAGATTTCCATACCCCATTGTGTATGTTATTCCCTTCTTAAGCCAAATCCAATGAGAATAAAATTCACTTACTCCCTCTCACCTTCCCCCACTTCCCCTCCACTGTAAAAGCTTTTTCTTGTCTGTTTTATGTGAGATAATTTACCCTATTCTACCTTTCCCTTTCTCCTTCTCCCAGTATAATCCCTCACCCCTTAATTTTATTTTTTGCATATCACCCCTTCATCTTCAACACACCCTGTGCCCTCTATCTATCTATCTATCTATCTATCTATCTATCTATCTATCTATCCATATAATTTTTTCACCTCCAACTGCCCTAATACTGACAAAGGTCTTTATGAGTTACAATATCATCTTTCCATGTAGAAATGTAAACAGTTCAACCTTAATAAGTCCCTTATGATTTCTTTTTCCTGTTTACCTCTTCATGCTTCTCTTGAATCTTGTATTTGAAAGTTGAATTTTCTATTCAACTCTGGTCTTTTCTTCAAGAATGCTTGAAAGTCCTCTATTTCACTGAATGACCATTTTTTTTCCCTGAAGGATTATACTCAGTTTTGCTGGGTAGGTGATTCTTGGTTGTAATCCTATCTCCTTTGACCTCCGGAATATCATATTCCAAGCCCTCTGGTCCCTTAATATAGAAGCTGTTAAATCTTAGATTATCCTGATTGTGTTTCCACAGTACTTGAATTGTTTCTTTCTGACTGTTTGCAATATTTTCTCCTTGACCTGGGAACTCTGGAATTTGTCTATAATATTCCTAGGAGTTTTCCTTTTGGGATCTCTTTCAGGAGGTAATTGGTGGATTCTTTCCATTTCTATTTGACTTTCCGGTTCTAGAATATCAGGGCAGTTTTCCTTGATCATTTCTTGAAAGATGATGTCTAAACTCTTTTTTTGATCATGGCTTTCAGATAGTCCAGTAATTTTTAAATTATCTCTCCTGGATCTATTTTCCAGGTAAGTTGTTTTTCCAATGAGATATTTCACATTGTCTTCTATTTTTTCATTCTTTTGGTTTTGTTTTACAATGTCTTGATTTCTCATAAAGTCACTAGCTTCCATTTGCTCCATTTTAATTTTTAAGGAAGTATTTTCTTCAGTGAGCTTTTGGACTTCCTTTTCCATTTGGTCAATTCTGCTTTTGAAGGCATTTTTCTCTTCTTTGGCTTTTTGGACCTCTTTTGCCATTTGGGTTAGGCTATTTTTTAAGGTGTTATCTTCTTCAGTATTTTTTTGGGTCTCCTTTAGCAAGCTAGTTTTTCATGATTTTCTTGCATCACTCTCATTTCTCTTCCCAGTTTTTCCTCTACTTCTCTTACTTGCTTCTCAAAATCCTTTTTGAGCTCTTCCATGGCCTGAGACTGATTCATATTTTTCTTGGAGGCTTTGGATGTAGAAGCTTTGATTTTGTTGTCTTCTTCTGATTGTACGTTTTGATCTTTTTTGTCACCAAAGAAAGATTCTATGGTCTGACTTTTTTTTTTTGCGCAGTTTGCTTATATTCCCAGCCAATTATTTAACTTTTAAACTCTTTGTTAAGGTAAAGGTCTGCTTCCAGTGGGAAGAATGTACTGTCCCAAGCTTCGGGGGTTTTGTACAGCTGTTTTCAGAAATACTTCTAGGGACTTGTAAATTTTCAGTTCTTCCAAGATGGTACAGTCAAGGGCAAGGTGTTTACTCCTTTCTTGGCCTGTGCTCTGGTCTATGAGTTACCACAAGCACTCTTTTCTGCTTTGGAACTGTGAGGAGATTTCCCTCTCTACCACCACTACAAGCTCCACCATGCCAGTGCTCCTCCTTGCCCCCAGACTGCCACCAAGAACTGTGACCCAGATCCAAACATGGGCAAAGCAAGAGATTCCTGCCTCAGTACCAGCAAAGAGATCTCTCAATTCCCATTTGATAAGTCGCTCGATTCCCCCTTTGTCTGTGGGCCAAGAGCTCCAGAAGCAGCCACCACCCTGGAGCCATGCCAGGACTGGGGCTGGGACTGAGCTTCTCTCTTACCCAGGTCTGACAGACCTTTCCTACTGACCTTCAAAGTTGTCTTTGGCATTTGGGGGTCGAGAAGTCAGGAAACTGCCACAACTGCCTGTGATTCAGTCCCCTGAGGCTTGCTCCAGGTTTGCTGAGGCCTGGTCTTTGCCTGCATGCCCATGCAGAACTGTGCTCCTCTCCTAGCCTGGTGCAACAGACCTTTCCCATTAACCATCCAGGTTATCTTGGGTGGAAATTTGTTTCACTCTGTCTTTTTGTGGGTTCTGCTGCTCTAGAATTTGTTTAGAGCCATTTTTTACAGGTATTTGGAGGGGTTTGGGAGAGAGCTCAAGCAAGTCACTGCTTTTACTCTGCCATCTGGGCACCGCCTTCTGTCCAAAACACTTTGCAAGTCATAAAGTGTTATGCAGTTGTCAACTATCATTTTGAATATGTTAATTACAATAAGAACATACATGTGCAAGGAATGCTATAAGGCGCACCTAACATTTTCAAATGTTTGTTTTGGTAGTGATATTTAAGAAAAAGTTGATTTAGTTTCATTCTAGCAGCTAAAGAAAAAGTCTTGGTATTAGAGAAAATAATAAAACATGAAGCATTTTTATCATTTGTGGTTAGTATATTTTTAAGCTGGGTCTGTTCTGTTGAAGGATCTGATAGCTTAAAAGCTTGAATTTATCTATTGATTTTGCATGCAACATTACAAAATTTTTAATATTAATGCTGAAAAGATGATATATTTTAGTTTTATCCTTATTCTTCTAAAACTACTCCTCTATTCCTCTAAAACTACTCCTCTAGTGAGCCTCATTAATCTCTTTTTTCAGTATCAAACAACATATTGTTGAAAATGCACTTGGTGTTTATATGTGTGTGTATCCATTTGTACACATACATATATATATGGTCAATCCTTAACTCCCACTGGGGTAATGTTCCTAGAAAACAGTACAAAAGTAAAAATGCAAGTGTTGATACATTGAACCTATGGGAAAGAGGGGGTTGGAACCAACAAAAACTGTAATCTTTCACTAGAGATTGCTGAAAATACACTTTTCTACATACAATTCTTTATAACAAAAAATTAATTCCAATCATATGCACTTTTCCTAACCCATGAAATAACCCATAAAATGCAGATGGGAGATAAAATTGGTAACATGCAAAACATTTTTTCTCATTAGTACTTTCCTCCACGTTCAGAATATAACTAATCATTGATTCATTAACACCAAACTCCCAGCAATAGCAGCTGCAGACATTCTGGCAAGAAGCTCATATAATATCTTTATTTTCTCACTATGCTTTAGGGGAATAACTGCAACACAAAATGTGAATTTTCAAGGCAAACAATGAAAATATGCAACAGATTCAAGGGAGGTCTTTACAATAGTAGGGTGAAAAAGACCAGTGAAGTGCCTAGTAGGATAGCAGCTGTTCCACAAACTTGCGAGCATCTTGCTTCTCATCTTTTTTCTCTGCTGCTTATAGACACTAATGTGCCTGGTTGCCAATATGAAAGTGAAAATGAGGTTACTAACAAAATCACAGGAATGCTGAAAGTTAAACATGTGGATGTTGAGGATTAACTTTGTGTGCATGTGTGTGTGTGTGTGTGTGTGTGTATACATACACACACATATTTTATATATTTGTAGTTTAAAGGGAAGCTTCTCAGATGTTTGTTTATTAAACTGTTTCCATTCCAGAAGGAGAACTCCCTATGGCTATATTTAATTCCCTTAATATAAAAGTCATTGATTGACTCTCAGATTCCTGTAACATTTGGAAAAAAAGCTTATGTCTGACTGCTCATTTTTCTCTTAATGCTGGGAAAATGTCCAATTTTAGACATTTGTTTTCTTTCCCATTTACCTTTTCCTTTTTACTTCATCATTCAACTGAAACTACTCCCACCAAAGTTGCTAATGATCTCTTAATTGCCAGCACTAAAATAAAATAAAATAAAAATGTATGGCTTTTAGGCTATTCAGTGCTTTTAAAAAAAGCCCAATCTCCTCCTTCCCCACAAGTTATTCAGTAAAAACTTTACCTTACTATATTAATTATTAATTAATTGTTGTTGTTTTAGAAAGAATTTTCACCTGCTAAAACCATTTGTGATTAAGCGTTCATTGGTGTCCATTATCCAAATCAATAGAGGGGAGAAATGTGAATAATCCAGAAGTTATTTGAATGTAGCCAAACTATACGTGTATGCCTCTGCTACATTACTTTCTTTCCTCCTTATTTCTACTATTCCCCAACAAAAACTGCTTTATTCCATTAACCATTTTTTTTTTTGCAATTGGGGTTAAATGACTTGCCCAGGGTCACACAGCTAGTTAAGTGTCAAGTATTTGGTCTAAGGCTGGATTTGAACTCAGGTCCTCCTGACTTCAGAGCCAGTGCTCTATCCACTGTGCCACCTAGCTGCCCCTCCATTAACCATTTTTAATTGATTTTTTGTTCTCATTCTAGTTAATAAACACTGGACAGTGAGATATTGTGACAGATCCAGAAAGTTGCTCACTCCTGTACAAGTTTAAGTGGCAGTCTAAAAATGGAAAAAGTAAAGATACTACTATATAAAGATAAAATAGATACCTTCTATCTAGGTATATCCTTGTCGCAGTAGAACTTGTGACAACAGGTCAAGGCACACTACTGTAGAGACCAGAAGCAAATATCTAGTTAAGCAGAAGGGGTCTGACAGATACCCCAGGTTTAAGAGAGGTAATAGATCAAGACCAGAGGATTTGTTAAATAAGAAAAGGCAAGTGAATACTAATCTGTCTTCTGCCCTCAACCCCAAACACACCCATCTGGATTTGGTGCTTTTCCACCAAGCTCTCTCCTTTCCCAAATGCAATCACTATGTAGGAGGGCTCAAAGTTTCATATAATCTCAGGGCTTGCCAGCTGCCATCAGTACCAGTACCTACTCTTTTCATGATTCTGTAATCCAGGCATAATTCCCCTCCACACACACTTAATGAGGTCATTCACCAAAAGCTCCCTCTTTCACCCTTCTCCTCATTTCTTATCATCCCATGCTTTTGGCTAGTATCTTTTCCTTCATCCCTGTCTCACATAACCGGTGGTCCATCCCCTTGACAAGACAATCCCTCTATAGGCACAAAAGTGATTTCATTCCATCTCATCTTCACCATCAAATTGTTCCCTGTATCTCTGCTCTCAGTCTTTCCCTTTCTGCTGACTACTTCCTTACTACATACAAGTATGTCTCCCTAATTCTCAAAAATCCCTCATTTGCTTCATCTATCCCAACTAGTTATCGTATCATCTCTCCTCCCTTTTGTGGCTAAACTCCTTGAGAAAGCAACCTATAATTGGTGACTCTATTTCCTTTCCTCTCATTGTCTATTCTCTACAGTCTGGGTTTTTACCTCATCGTTCAACTGAAACTACTCCCTCTTAAGTTCCTAATGATCTGTTATTGCCAATACTAATGACCTTTTCTCAATCCTCATCCTTCTTGACCTCTCTGCAGACACTGTTGATCATCCCCTTCTACTTGATAATCTTTTTCCTCTTGGTTTTTGTGACACTGTTCTGTCCTGATTCTCTTACCTATATGATAGATCCTTCTCATTCTCCTTTACTGCATCTCCATTGAAGAGATGCCTGCTAACTGTTGATATTCTCTGGGGGTTAGCCCTGAGCCCTCTTTCCTTATCTCTGCTATTTCACTTGGAGAGCTCATCAGTGTCTATGGATTCAAATATCATTTTTTTTTTGGTTTGTTTGTTTGTTTATTTTTTTTGGTGAAGCAGTTGGGGTTAAGTGACTTGCCCAGGGTCACACAGCTAGTAAGTGTCAAGTGTGTGAGGCTGATTTTGAACTCAGGTCCTCCTGGCTCCAAGGCTGGAGCTTTATCCACTATGCCATCTAGCTGCCCCTCAAATATCATTTTTATATAAACAATGTTTTATCAAGTCTAAACTTAGTGATAAAGAAGAGGTAATAGAAAGTTTTTACTTTTATCCTTACTTGAGAAAGCATCCTGAAGAAATATTAAACTCATGTGAGTCCCTTAAATCATTTGTGCACCAGCCTTAAAGCTGAAGATATTATTTTTTAAGTTAGAGACTGTAATTATCATTCCATTGTCTCATATATTGTGGCTAAACTGGGGCAAAAAACTCAATCATCAAATATAATTTCTGTGATGATGATTCTCAAATCTGCTTGTCCAGCCTCTCTGCTGACATCCAGACTCACATCTTCAGCTATTTATTTGCCATGTTGAATTGGATGTCCTGCAGACATATCCAAAACTGAATTCATTATCTTTCCCTCCAAATCTTCCCCTCTTCTTAACTTCTCTGTTACTGTTGAGGATACCACCATCTCCTTTGCCACCCAGATTCACAAACTAGGTGTCAGCCCCAACTCTTCACTTTCTCTCCTCCCCTCCCCCATAACCAATCATCTTTTGAATACTCCCCCTTCTCTCCTCTGATGCTGCCACCACCCTGGGGCAGTCCCTCATCACTTCATGCCTGGGCTGCAGCAGTAGCCTGATGATTTGTCCTCTGCCGTAAGCCTCCACCCACCCCAGTGCATATTCACTCAGCTATCCAAGTTATCATCCTAAAGCACAAGTTTGACAAGGTGACCTCCCCTTCTCTCCCTCACATCCCTGCTTAATAAACTTTAGTGGCTTCCTGTAACCTATAGGATCAAATATAAAATCCTTTGTTTGGCACTTAAAGCTCTTCTTAACCAGTACCCTGCCTATCTTTCCAGGGCTGCTAGGCAATATAGTAGATAGAGTACTGCATCTGAAGTCAGGAGGACCTGGGGTCAAATTCAGCCTCAGACACTTACTAGTGTGACCCTGGGCAAGTCACTTAACCCTGTTTGTTTCCGTTTCCTCATCTGTAAAATAAGCTGGAGAAGGAAATGGTAAGCCACTCCAGTATCTTTGCCAAGAAAACCCCAAATGACGTGACAACAAACAGCAAAAACCTACCTTTCCAGTCATCTTTCAGCTTATATCTTCTCCCCTACATGCTCTGAGATCCAGTGACACTGACCTTGCTGTTCCTCAAACAAGACATGCCATCTCCCAACTCCTGTAGTTTTCACTGGCTGTCCCCATACCAGGAATATTCTTCCTCATCACCTTTTGAATTCCTTAGCTTCCTTCAAGACCCACCTCCTGATCTCTCTTAACCCTAATGCCTTCCCTTTGTTGATTATTTCCCACTTATCTAGTATATTGCTTGTTCATACGTAGAATTTATCATGTTTCCCCCATTAAACTATGAACTTCCTGAGTGTAGGGTCGGGTCCTTTTCCTTTCTTTGTATGCCCAGCACTTAGCACAATGCCTGGAATATGATAGGTGCTTTATAAATGTTTCTTGGCTGATTGATTTTAAACCTCCATGTCCTTTTTTTTTCTTTCTTTTGACCTTTGTTTCCTTATCTTTCTCAACGCTGTTCTACTGTATTAACTACACCATGTTTGTCATAAACTCCAGCAGCTCCCTGTTACCTACAGGATGAGATATAAAATCCTTTTACATTCGAAGTCCTTTGAAACCTGACCCTTCTTTACCTTTCTAGTCTTCTTAACTTTTACACCCCTCCACACATTCCAAAATCCAGTGAAACTGGTCTCCATGCTGTTCCTGGCACACAACCTTCCATCTCTCAACTCTCAGCAATTTTCCCTGACTGTCCCCATGCGTCCTTCCTCATCTCTACCTCCCACTTTCCTTCTAGTCTCAGTTAAAATTCTGCCTTTAGCAAGAAGCTTTTCCCAGTCATCTTTTATCTTAGTCTTTATCCCTTCTCCTGGGATTATTCCTGATTTTATTCTTGCATGTTTTAGTTGTTTGCATGTTATCTCCCCCATTAGACTGTAAGAGCTATTGGGAAATTCCTCAGCCCAGATCTTCCTGGAGGGTAATTCCTCCCACCTAGGTTTGATTTAAGATCAATAAATCAAGAGGCAAGGCTAGAAGATAAAAAGTTTAATTAGCATTGGCAGATGGGGAGTAGCTAGCAACTATGGAACAGGGAGATTAACACCTATATAGGGTTTTACCCAGCTTTATGGCAAGTGGTAAAAGGACCCTATCAGGTGAGGCTGCTCAGCCGCTTTCATTATTTCAGAGGTTGAGTAATAAATTATGTGTTTGATTTTTAGTTAATTTTTGGTCATTGAGCGTTCAGATACCTTTTACTATTGCCAAATTTTTCATGACCCCATATAGGGCCCCCACCCGCAGTTTAAGAAGCACTGTTAAAGAAGAAGATACTGTGTCCCTAGAGAAGTGAAGTGACTTGCTAAGTGGCAGAGGCAGAATTTGAACTTTAAATCCATCATTCAGGTATACGAGTTTGCCTATAAATAATAAATTCCAAATGGCTATAAGTCCTTAAAGATAAGTTCCTTTTATTTTTTAAAAATACATTTTATTTTTTAATTATTAAGAATTTTTTTTCTCCCTTTTTCTCCTAACCCCCAGTGGGGAAAAAGAAAAGAAAAGAAAAGAAAAATGAAACCCTTGTAACAAATGCACATAGACAAGCAAAACAAATTTCTATATTGGACATGTCCAAAAACATATGTCTCATTTTGCATATTTAGTTCATTATCTTTCTATCAGGAGGTAAATAATTTTCTTTATCAGTCCTCTAGAATTTTGATTATTTTATTGATCAGGGTTCATAAGTCTTACTAAACTGTTTGTTTTTATAATATTGTGGTTATAATACTGTTAAAGATAAGTTCTTAAACTGAGGTGGTAGCATGAGGTGGTTCATATGAGGCTTTCTTATATAGTAAAAGATTTGTATATCAGTGAAATCATAAATCCAGTCCCAATCCTAATGCTATAGTCTAGATTGAATTCCACTGCTGTAAAGGGCTCTCTCAGTATAGGGAATTTCCAGTATGGAAACAGCTTCTACTAATGCAGTTATAGATTGGCAACTCATTGGTAATTTATAGTCTTAGAGAGCTTCCTGGGGCAATGAGAGATTAAAGTGACTTTCTAGGGTGACACAGATAACATGGGTCAGAAGCTAGACTTGGACCCTGGTCTTCTTACCTCCAAGGACACCCCTCTCTCTACAATACCACACTACCTCTCACCAGGCTAGGATACGTAAGAATAGAAAGATAGGTATGAATCTCATTTTGTGTGAAAAATGAATGAATAGATATTTTGTTCTACTATCAGTTATTCTTTTTTCCACTCCTCTGAACTATAAGCTAGACTTTCTTATTAATTCCTTTATTCTTTGTTCCTTTTCCATAGGCTAAACAAGGATTTTTTTTTTTACTGTCTATTGTGTGTAGAACACCATAAGAGTTTGAAAGCTCCTTCGAGAGCAGTGGCTATGTTTTAGTAACTTTTGTAGTTCACACATTGTCTAACTCTAACAAAATGAATTATATTTTGTTAAGTTCAGTATTTTGACTTCCAATAGCAATTTGGCAAATTATTTATTCTATTTACTTGCATTATGAAGCATGCTAGCTGTGAGGGGTTGTAGGAAAGAAAAAAATTCACCTGTTTCATACTCAGGATTTGTTTTAGGGGAATATGTAAGGCAATATGATATTTTTAAGAAACTGAGAAAATAATTTCATTTCAGATGATGAATTAAGACCTCTTGAAGAAAACAGCCATATTATTATTATAACTCTGTGTGTGTGTGTGTGTGTGTGTGTGTGATTTGTCAGTTTCCCAAAAGGACACTAGCATTGTGAATCCTGTGCAATCCAGGGAACTGGGAATTTGGAGACAACTTTCAGTTTGGCCTTTGCAATGAACTCACTGTGGGTTGTCACTCCAGCTTTCTTAGGTCTCAGTTTTCTCATCTGTAAAATAATAGGCTTAGCCTAGGTGATCTTTATGATGCCTTCCAGCTCTGACTTTGCTTGATTAGGCAGTTTACACTTCAGAGTGTTGAACTTAGAGACAAGAGCTCCAGGTTCAGCTCCCATGTCTGACAAAACTGGTTGTGTAAACCCAGGGCAAGCTATTCATCCTTCAGGGTACCCAGGCAACTCTTTCGGACAAATAGTTTCAGAGAAGTTGCAGATCTGTATGAGAATAAGATTTGTTTGTTTCTCTTAGTTGGACTATGCTATGCCAACCAAATCACAATTTCAGGTTAAAAAAATTACTTGTACTATTTACCTGACAGATTTGTCCTGAGGAAAGTGCTTTGCAAACCTTAAGGCACTATATAAATTGGAGTTGATATCACTGTGGTGGTGGTGATAACAATGATGAATAGAGAAGCTAGTTGGCAAAATGGGTGGAGTTCTGGATTTAAAATTAGAATGACCCGAGTTCAAATTCTGCCTCAGACTTTATTAGCTCGGTGAATCTAGACAAATAACTTAACCTATTTCAGCCTTAGTTTCCTCATCTGTAAAATGAGGATACTAATAGTACCTCCTTCACAGGGTTGTTGTAAGGACCAAGTGAGATAACCTATGTAAAGTGATCTGTAAACCTTAAAATATTATGTAAATACTTGTTGTAGTGATGACGATGACACGTCAGGCCAGTTTTTGGTGGTGCTGAAATATAGCAGGAGAGTGTTATTCATAACTGAAAAAATAGGTAAATTTAATTTTATGTCATAATTACTTGTTTTTTCTCAACTGTTATTTAAACTACACATTTATAGTATGTGAAATGTTTAATGAGACCTTTTTATTTAAAAAAAAAAGGTACCATAATTGCTTTTATTTAGGTCACAAGGATCTTAAGATGTTAGAGATAGAATCCAGTCCAACCCCAGAGAATTTAAATATGACATGCCAAAGGTTGCAGAAGTGATTAGTAGCAAACTAGGATCTGAAGCCAGGCCTTCTGCCTCCAAGCCCAACACTCTTTCCATTGCCTCATTTTTCAGGTAAGTATTGGTCCAGTCAAAGTTATCATGTGGAAGAGAGGGCAATACTGTGCTGTCACTAAGAATATTCCTGGATGTTTTCTTTAGTAATGATTTTCAGAGCTTGTAACATGTCATAGCACTTTGAAGGATCTGATTTTTGAAAACAACCAACTCTGATGAATTCAATAACCACTTATTAAGAGCCTGCTCTGTGCAAGGTGGTGTGCTATATAACAGGAATACAAAGACAAAAATGAAACAGCTCCTGCCCAAAAGAAGCTGATATTCTGAAGGGGGTATGTTGAATACAGCATATACATGTGAGTAAATACAAAGTATGTAGAAGATAATGAAGAGTATTTTCAAGGGAGAGAGGCTGCTAATAACTGAGAGAGATCAAAAGAAGCTTTGTGAAGGATGTGGTGCCTGATCAGTGCTTTGAGGGAATCTAGGTGCAAGTGAGGAGGTGGTTCATTCCAGATATGGAGACCGCTTGTGCAGCATCACCGAGGACTTTAGAACGTTGGGTATGGGGAAGAGCTAGCAGGCCTTTTTATTGGGAATAGAGAGTGTTTAAAGAGGAATGGTAGCAAATAAAAATACAAAGATAACTTTAAATGACATACCGAGGATTTTGGATTTTATACTAGAGTCCACATAAGGGAGACCCTGAAGATTCTTGAAGGTGTGTATGAGGGAGGGAGGAGAGCGGTATTGTGGTAAGTCTGTGTTGTGAAAATATCAACTGGGCAGCTGTATGGAGGATAGAACATAGAGGAGTCTAGAGGAAAGGAAGCCAACTACGTACCAATGAATAAAATGACGGATAAGCCTGGGTAAGGCCATCTGAAGCCAAGAGCAAGGGAGTTGAATAATTGCAAAACTGGAAATATTGTATAAACTTTAAAGTGACTACTTTGAAGAATCATACTTGTTTAGATATATGCATTCTGGCATAATTGTTTAGAAAATCATTTTTTAAAATTTGAGGCTTTGTGGTATAATAAATATAGTGACTTGGGAAGATCTCAACTCAAATCAAAACTCCAACATGTACTAACTATGTGACCTGAGCAAGTCTCTCTTAGCCTGTGTTTCCTCATCTGTAAAATAGTGATAATATAGCATCTACCTCACAAGGTTGTCATGAGGATCAAAATAGCAGATTTGAAACTTTGTAAACTTTAAAGCACTATGTAAATGTAATTAGGGTTAATGTTAATATCATTGATTTATTTAACATTCAATTCTGATCAGACCGCATCTCAAGTACTGTGTTCAGTTCTAGATGCCACATTTTAGGAAGAACATTGTTGAACTGGAAAGCATTAAGGATGATAAAGGGCCTCATGTCATGAGATCATTTGAAGGGACTGGGGATGTGGGGAACATGATCGCTGTCTTTAAAGGAGAACTGCTACGTGGAAGAGGGATTTTACTTCTGTATGACCTCAGAGGGAAGAGCTAGGAGTAATGGGTGGAAGAAACAAAAAAGGCGAATTTAGGTTTCACATAAATAAACCTTCCTTATAATTGGAGCTATCCAAAAATGCAATGTAGACTGCCTGGAGAGATAGTAGGTTTCTTTTCCCTAGATTTTGTCTGGCAAATGTTGGCTATCTACCTGTCAGTTATGCTGTTATGGGAATTCTGGAATTCTGAGATCAATTAGGTCTCAGGGCTAACTTTAGAAGCTTATCATCATCATAAATCTCTAAGACCATTTATATTTCTTAAATATCCAAAAGTTTTTTTTTACAAAGAATTGATACTGAAAGTGACAGGATTAGTCATGAGTTAATTTTCATAACTATCTTTGGCCTGGTATGTGATATTGAGCAAAATACTGTCCCAGGATTGATTTCTTCACCTGTAAAACAAAAATTAAACTTATGAAAGAATTTAGTACTTTGAGATCCCTAGGTGAAAGGCAAGATTTAGTCCGAACATAATCTTGGCATTAAATCTGACCTCTTTTGTTTGTTGGCATTCTGGTGCTCTTCCATCCACAGAACATCTTTTTTGTTTTCTATCTCCATTACCCATAAAAGGGATTGGGCATTCACTCCTCTTACTCTCTGGTGTGTAAGGAAACTAGAGGACAGGCAATATTATGGCAAATATGCTATGCAGATTTTGAGAAAAAAATCACTGATGGTTATAACCAAGTTTTTTTGAGAGGGGGTGGCATGAGAGTGGAGATATCATCTTGGTCTATTCCAATCTTCCTGAACTCTTATCTATGCATGATAACACTGATGACATTCAATTTGAATATAAACTTGAAAATATTTCTAAAGTAGGAACTAAAAGATCCTGAAATGAGATGAGTATTTGTATTATAGAAAAGATTTATTCATCTTGAATAGCTTGTGATAGCATAGATACTTTTAAATTTTAAAAAATGCCCTTAGTGACCATAATACTTCATTTCTATTCATACTGCTGCTTCTTTTGCCCAGTTCTAACTTACGTTTTTTTCCCCTCAATCTTAAAATGATGCAATTCCAATTCCACAATAGCATATTGGTGTGTTATTTAAGGGAAAAAAATTGTCATGAAATTTTATTCTGTAGTAATAACAATCCTTCATTGGTAATAAAGGGCTGTTTGTTTTCTTTTTCCCCAGTAAATTTTTACGTTGCCATAAGGAAACGGGGAGGCTATTAACAACAATTTGGTGGGAAAGAAAAGCTTTAAATGAATCTGTGGGATGATTGTATACCGAGGTTAACTGTATTCAACATAATATAACTTCTTCTTATTTGTACCCATTATCCAACATTTGCAAACTCTGTGACCATAGGCAAGCCACATAGCCACTCTGAACCTCAGTTTCCTTGTTTACAAAATACAGATAATGATACTTAAATAACCTACCAAATATGATTACTATCAGGGAAGTAAGCCTTAAAATACTATGAAAACATAAGTGGCTGTGGTTTTTATGATTGCCATTTGAGTTGCTTTGAATCTGATCTTTTCCCACATACTTTCTTGTACCAAGAGCTCAAAAGTAGAAGAACTTGAAGAGCTCAAGGAAAGACACAGGATTAAAGGAATTAGAAAGGAACCTAAAACAGACTGTAAGAGGTCAATCAAGACATATTATTTTTAAAAATCTCATTGTCTCTTCCTTCCTTTTCCTGTTTTTCTTTGCTCCTAGTTTGTAAAACGGCAGTAAAAAAGCAAGTCAAAAGCAGGAAAGATATATGTAGATATGTACATATATACCTACATATGTATGCATATACATATGTCTTCCTTTAACAATAGCTAAATAGATAACTAAATAAAGAGAAAAGCTAAGAGAGGCCAAGGGAAAGAAATGACAGCAGGAGGAATGTGAATAAAGACACTGGAAGGGGTGGGGCAGGAAGCTAGGTGACACAATGGATAGAACACCAGCCCTGAATTCAGGAGGACCTGAGTTCAAATCCAGCCTCAGACACATAACACTTACTAGCTGTGTGACCCTGGGCAAGTCTCTTAACCCCTATCGCCCATCCAAAAAAAGAAAGACAGACACTGGGGAAAACATCTATCAATTTCTCTTAATGGCCCTATCTACATTTTTCTGATAGCAAAATCAGGTTTTATCTGTGTTGGTTCTATATGAATTGATTGAACCAATTAACATTTTAATGGGGGAGACAATACATGTGGTAGGTTTTAACTACAAGTAAGATGAAAAATCCTAATACTGCTTAGAGTACAATGGCAAAGCCGATGGTAATGCATCTTGTTTAATCTTATTTCCACTGGTAAAACCATAGCCATCTCTGATGTTTGATAGTGCTGAGGACCTTGATGACAATTTTATTTTCAGGTCATTAGTAATTGTGGTTATTGAGATGACGCAGACACTTACAAAAGCAGTTACCAGGTTGCATATCCATAGGGTTGATTCTTTGGATGATGGCTGCAGGGACTGGGCTGGAAGAAAGGTCAACGATCTGGAGAGTGTTGCTTCTCTTAAGGAAGGCCCAAGGTTGTAGACTTCATCATGGTAGTCTGAGGGAAAGTGGTGGTCAAGGTCCTAGTGATGGTTTGACTTTGCCTAACAATGAGATTTTGGAAATGAAGTTTAGATATAAACTGTGAATGCATGTTGAGTCTACATAAATAGGTTTCTGTGAGACAATAATTAGTAAAATATGTTAGGATTTACTGCTTAAATGCCTTAAATTCTTGCCATAGTGCAATTCACTGTAGAAAAGGATTTAGAATAGTGAGGTCCATCTTGGCAACAACATTCAGTGGCTACTAATTAATGATGTATATTTAAAAATAAATGAAACCATGCTGGCTAAGTCCATTGCAAATATGTTATAATTTGCAACTAGACCCTTTATATAGCGAGTCAATCCTATTAAACCTCCCTAATTGCTTTGCTCTTCCACTCACCACAGTCACTATTACAAACTTTTCATCCCTCCTCAAACTTCCAGTGTTAATTTCAAAATCCACCTTCTAAGACCATTCTTCAAAAGCACACTCTTTTCCCCTTTTCCTCCTCCTCTCATATCACTCAGTCAGCTCCTCCTTCACATCTCACATGAAGATGTCCTTCTCCTTACCAAGGCAGACATACACACATAACCCTTGCTGTACCCCATCCCAGCTTCTCTGACAGATAAACCCCATTATCACCCTTACTTTCTTGCTAATCTTCTCTCTCTCCCTATCTACTGGCTGCTTCCTTATTATTTACAATCATTCCTATGACACCTCCTCCCTCCATCTTTAAAAGACCTTCATTTGATCCAACTATTCTCACTAGTTATCATTCGATATCTTTGTGGCTGAATTCCTTGAGAATTGTCTACAATTAGTGCCACCACTTCCTCTCCTCTCACTCTCTAATAAACCCTCTGTAATCTGTCTGGTGACTTCATCATTCAACTAAGATTTGCTCTCCCAATGTTACCAGTGATTTCTCAACTGCTAATTCTAATGATCTTTTCTCAGTCTTGACTTTCTGAAACCTTTGACACATTGAACAGAACATGCTGAATAGTCTCTTTTCTGTTGTTGTTTTGTCCCTTGTTGTCAAAGAGGAGGAGGATGCTATGACTTGTAAGTGCATTGGATTTAAGTGAGGGAGGGCTGTGTAAGGTCACCAGCCTCACTTCCTCCTCTGGAGCCATCTGGGTCCAGTGGCCAGATGTACATCAGGATGACTGAAGATGGCCCCATCTCTCTTCTCTAGGTTTTCATGAAACTACTATCTCCTGATTCTCCTCATACCTATCTGACTGTGCTGTGTCCTTTAGTGGTTCTTCCTCTGGGTCACACCCACTAACTGTGGATGTCTTTCAAGGATTTTGTCCTAAGTCTCTTCTTTCCCTCTATACTTGCTTTTTGATCTCATCAACTACCAAGTATTCAGTTATCTCTGCTACAGCTCATTGTTCTCATTATCTGTTTATCTAGTCTTAAGCTTCTTCCTGACTTCCACTCTCACATCACCAACTAACTGTCTTTTGGACATATGAAACTCAAAACTTATTATTTCCCTCCCTACTGCCCCATACATTCTTTTATTACTATTAAAGGCGCTACCATCCCCCCAAGATTATCAAAATTCAGGTGTCATCTTTGACTCTTCCCTTACATTCACCCCATGAATCTAATCTGTTGCCAAGTATTGTCATTTCTATATTCACAGAATATCTTGTATATGTCCCTGTCTCTCTTCTGACATAGCTCCCACTTTGATACAGGCCCTTATCACCTTGCCTGGATTATTGCAATAGCATTCTGGTTGGAATTCTTGCCTGAAGTCTCTCCCTACTCCAGTCCATCCTTCACTCAGCTGCCTCAATGATCTTAAAGCACAAGTCTGACTCTTCCCTATTCAAGAATATCCAGTGATTCCCTATCTAACATTAAATATATAATCCTCTGTTTGACATTTAAAACCCTACATAACCTGACCCCTTCTAACAAAGTTTTCTCATTCTTTATTCCCATCCAGGTATCATACAATACAGCAAAATTGGCCACTTTGTGGTACCTCACCCACCCCTTTTTTTTCCCTTTCCCTCTCTCTTTCCCCTCCTCCCTCCCTCTCCCTCATCTAAATGTGTGTTATATGGATAATACATTATATATTATATACATATTTCTACACATTGTAATTACTATACATATGTATATATTATATACCACTAAATCTGTATTATGCATATATACCTAACATAATGTATATATACATACATTATATATTATGAGTGTGTATAATATATATTGTGTGTATATAATATATAGATATATGTGTGATATATGTTTTATATGTGTATATAATGTATACTTAGAGATATGTAATATGTATGAGAGATAGTTATGTGAGGTACAGCAAGAAGACCAGTTTTGCTGGATTGTAGAGAATTTGGATGGGAGTAAAGCATGAGAAAATTTTGTAGGAAGGGGTTGAATTATGAAGGATTTTAAATGCCAAACAGGTCTTGTGGACTTGTGGATGCCTGCTGGGCCCAGCCAATTTCTTTACTTCTTTGGGCCTTAGTTTCCTCATCGCTAAAAATGAGGATATTGTACTAGATCAATCAATTCCCTGAAATTATGGATTGCCCACCTGTGTTTTGAGAAAACTTTACCATGTGGCTTTCTGGGGTTACTACAACAAGAACTGAAAGTATTATAGAGCTGGCGTTAGGAAGGCCAGTGGTGTCCAAGTCTGCATAGAACTATACTTCGAAATATTCTGGGAAAAACCTTTCGACTTCTTGGCTATAATCTTCAGTATGGCTGTATAGCTCATTGTGCCTTTGAATACGTTGGTGGTGTTGTCATGTGTTCTGGATCATCAATGGAACCTGCAATTCAGAATTCTGACATTGTCTTTGCAGAAAATCTTAGCCGACATGTTTATGCTATCCAAAGAGGTGACATTATAATTGACAAAAGTCCAAGTGATCCTAAATCAAATATTTGTAAAAGAGTAACTGGCTTGGAAGGAGATAAAGTTTTCCTGCACAACCCATAAGATTACCTTAAAAGCTATATTTTGTACCAAGAGGTCATGTTTGGCTGGAGGATGATAATCTCCAAAATTCTACAGATTCTAGGTACTATGGGCCTATTCCATGTGGACTAATCAGAGGACGTATTTGCTTAAAGATTTGGCCTCTGAATGATTTTGGATTTCTATGTGTTAGTCCCAATGGCCACAGATTTTCTGATGAGTAATGAGCATTTAGCCAACCAAATCACTTCATTATAGCATCGTATTCATCAAGAAACATTTTTACCAAGTCACTGAAACCATGTATTTATAAATAAAATATTTAACATTAAAAAAAAAAAAAGATCACTGAGGCGTCTGAGTGAAGGGTGGACTGGAGTAAGGAGAGACTTAAGACAAGAATTCCAACCAGAATGCTATTGGAATAATCCAGGCAAAGTGATAAGGGCCTGTATCAGAGCAGTGGCTATGTCACAGGAGAGATAGGGACATATACAAGAGATTTTGTGAATATATAATCTCTCATATAGAGCAGCTAGATGGCAAAGTAGATAAGAATGCCATACCTGGAGTCAGGAAGACCTCTTCCTGAGTTCATATTCTACCACAGATACTAGCTGTGTCACCCTAGGCAAGTTACTTAACCCTGTTTGCTTCAGTTTCCTCATCTGTAAGATGAGCTGGAAAAGGAAACAGCACACCAGTGTCTTTGCCAAGAAAACTCCAAATAAGTCACAAGGAGTTGGACAGAACTGAGCAATGAATAAACAGCAACAAAAATCTCGCATATACATAGTTATATGAATATTGATTCCTTGAGAATGTAAGCTCTTTGAGGGCAAGGATCATTTTCTGGACCAAGTTATTGTACGTGGTCCAGCATTTGTGAGGCAGTTAAGTAGTGCAGTGGATAGAGTGCCAGGCCTGGGGTCAGGAAGGCTCATCTTCCTGAGTTCAAATCTGGCCTCTGTATCTTTGCCAAGAAAACCATAAATGGGGTCACAAAAGTTGGACACAACTGAAAAACAACTAAATAACTGAACTGGCATGTAATAAGCAGTTAAAAATGCTTGTTTGACTGAGTACACAAAAATAGATAAATCACAGACCTTCCTCTCAAGGTACTTATAATCTAATATATGAGATACACTACAGTGATAGAAGGTAGTAAGTGCAAAGAAAATGTCCAATCAAATTGTTATCTGGAATTTGTGATGGAAGAGAACCCTGTAAGTAGAGGTAGACAGAAGATCAATGGATCAGGACAAGTTTTTGGAAGAAGTACCATTGACTTGGGCTTGGAAGGAAAGGGGACTTCAATGGGGAATTAAATGTACTTTTGAAAGCTGAAGCATAATATGTATTAACCTTTATGGCTGATCGTAATGAATACTTCTGGCCTTCAAATCAAGAACACTTGAGTTCAAGATCTGTCTCTGACACATATTGATGCCTAACTCAGAAAGTCATGTAACATCTTAGTACCTCAGGCAGCTCTCTAAGAACATAAATTGCAGAGCAGATACTGACTCTAGTGGTAGAGGAAGTTGTTTCATTGGGAGCTTCCTACACCAATGAAATCCATAATTCTGAAAAAATAAAACTAAACAATCTATCCATTCCAATCACAGATTTAACAGGGACAAGATAATGTATATGGCGGAGCAGGGGGGTAGGCAGTGAAGTGGAGCCTGGAAGTGGAGACTTCAGATACTTCCTAGCTATGTGACCCCAGGAAAGTCATTTAACCCCTATTTACCTCAGTTCATCATGTGTAAAATGGGGACACACTGGAGAAGGAAATGGCGAAACACTCTAGTATCTTTGCCAAAAAAACCACACGGACAAGTCCATAGAGTCATGAAGAGTTGTACACAGCTGAGCAACAACAAGAAGTCAAATATATATGCAATTTTAGAAGAAGAATGGTTCCAAGGTGGGAAAGATTTTCCTTATTGGGACCAACTATGGAAGAACTCACTAGAAACTTTTTATACTATGAAATATTAGGGTGGGGTCAATCAAATTAATAAATCAATCATCCCCTACCCTTCCCCTCCACTTAAAGCACTTAACAAGATAGTATAGCCCTGATATCTTATTAGTTGAGAGAACTTCTGTGAACTTTTGCCTTGTCTTGCCCTGGGCCCAGGGATCCATGACACTTCCCCACCATCTCTGCACTATGACTCTATTATCACACCATCTCCATCTCCATCTGTATGTCTGGAAACCGAAAACTTGGAGTTTATCCCCTGAGTCCCCCCAGTTTTGCCAGGTGAGATTTTTCCTTGTCTTACTAGGGCTCAGGGCTCCACGTCATTTGACCACCATCTCCCGACTCTGACCCTGTGCAGGTACATTCCTACCCCACTTTCCAACACTCTTTTTTATGTTATCTTTCTCCATTAGAATGTAAGATGTTTCAGTGCAGGGATTGTTTTATTGTTTATGTTTGTATCCCCAGTGATTAACACAGTGCCTGACAAATAGAAATAGAAGTACTTAATAAATGCTTGCTCTGTCAATCAAAAGCATTAAACAAAGTGAGAATAACCTAACTTAATCAAGGTGGAAAGAAATAGAGTGCTTCAAGTCGTTGGATAAAATGATATCATGCTATACAAGAAATGTGTTGGAGTTGGTTGAGGAAAAAGCCATACACTATAGGACTTGTTAGGCATAGCAAGCTAATTCAGATTCCAGCATTTGAGTGACGGACAAGCCTATTGAAGAGAGTACGGCGAAGTCCCTGAGAGAGAACTGCTTGGGGAGATGGGAGGTAGGCAGCAGAGGGGAAAAGGGGAGTGGAAGTGCACAAAATATCCTCTTTCTCGTTCACCCAACACTGACCCTTTCCTCTGATATTACCTTCCATTTACATTGTATGTATCTTGTATCCACTTGGTTATTTTAATGTTGTCTTCTCTACAAGAAGGTGAGCTCTTTGAGTGAAAGGAGAGTGTTTTTGTTTGTTGTTTGTTTTGCCTTTTTTGTATCCTCAGCACTTACCATAGTTATTTACATATTGTAAGTGCTTGTTGCCTGTCCAATTCTAAAATCACAGGCTCATTGAATCATAAATTTAGACCTGGAATGTATCTTAAAGGTCATCTACTCCAACCTCTTTATCTTTTAAAGGTGAGGAAATTGATGCACTGAAAAGATAAATGACTTTCCCAACCTCACACGGAATTCAGATCTAGCTTCTCTTGCTCTGAATCTAGCTCCCTGCCACACCAGACAACTGCCATCAAAGCAGATATCCTACCTCTGTATTCATCCTTACTCATTTGTGACAAAAGCCATTTCCAAAAGTAGTTTATTTGACTAGTATATTTTTAAAAATTGATATTTCAATTTTCTGGAACTCTGCTAATGATCACCTCATTTATATTAAAAATATGTACTTGTAGACCATTTATTTCATACTAAAGATGTTTTTTTTTCCTACTTTATTTTTCAGTTGTTCATGGTGGACAATGGAGCAGATGACTGGAGAATAGCCATGACTTATGAGCGTATTTTTTTCATCTGCTTGGAAATACTGGTGTGTGCTATTCATCCCATCCCTGGGAATTATACATTCACATGGACAGCCCGGCTTGCCTTCTCCTATACCTCATCCACAACAACTGCTGACGTGGATATCATTTTGTCTATACCAATGTTCTTAAGACTCTATCTTATTGCCAGAGTTATGCTTTTACATAGCAAACTTTTCACTGATGCCTCCTCTAGAAGCATTGGAGCTCTTAATAAAATAAACTTCAACACGCGTTTTGTTATGAAGACTTTAATGACTATATGTCCAGGAACTGTACTGTTGGTTTTTAGTATCTCCTTATGGATAATTGCTGCATGGACTGTCCGAGCCTGTGAAAGGTAAGGTAATTTCTTTCCATGAGAATATTAAGTATGCTATTGTTTCCTTCTAAAAAGGAACAAGAATTAGGTGCCAGGATTCAGGCACATTTAGCCTTTCTTTTGTTGTTCCTGACACCTGACATTCTCTCAAATAATTTCTTCCTGATTCTAATACTAGGTATGTGTTTTGGTTTTTTTTTTAAATGCCTAGAGCAAACCTGCTTTCAAGGTGTTTCTGTTTGGTTATGTGGTTTAGAATAATGTCATCATGAATGTATGCGTGTTTTCTTTCTCATTTACTCTACATGGAGTTTCAGGTCAAGGATTACTTTTGCTTTTTGTGCCATGGTTTATGGCTATGGAATATATAAATTTGATTTTCACTGAAAATACTAGTTTAATAGAAGTCTTAAGTCATCCCAAGTCCCCATGATCCCAGGCACACCACTGCAATTCTGCCTGCAATGTTTGTGGCCACTGTGGGCATGTCCTATAGAAAACTTACCCAAGTTAAATCCTTTTCAGGCTCACTGATTCCCAATAAATGAGAACAACCCCATCCAGAAGGACCATCTCCTCCTCATCTAGGCTAGATTAGAAACCTTAGGTCAGCCCTGAAATCTAGGAGATTGGTAGAAGGACATCTGTCTCTAGGAAGTGCCCAAAATCATAGACTTAAAGGATAATTTGAATCATCTAATCTAGTCCTTTTCCTTCAAACAGACATGATCTTAGCCCTATTGTAAAGATGAGGTAACTAAGCCCTCAGATGTTTGATAGTCTTTTGCACTAGAAGTCTGGGCCTACATCTTTTGGCTCAATACCGTTGTCTCTTTGTTCCTCCTTTGTTTTGAAGGAGAGCCAACAGTGATCTAGGAAAAATGATGTTAAACTTCCTACATTTATGCCTGGTGTCAATAAATTGATAGGGTCTGACTATAGTATCTAAAGAGATTTATGTTTTTTTGTGTCTCTTTATTGACTGCAGTTTGGAATGCTGTCAAGTTTTGAGGTAGAGGACTGGTGTATGCTAATGTTAAAAATGAAAAATCTTTACTGAGAGGAAAACCTCTGATGATAGCTTAGAAATAATGTTCTGTTGCTGCTTTTGCAAGGAGAAAAACTGATATAGTGTCAAGTGTAAATACTTCTGAATTCTTCCTCAACTTTAGTTATGTTAGATGGACCAAAAGTAAAATTTTTTGGACAAAAGAAATAAGTATATGAAAACTAATTCTATTTGTTTTGTGATGATCCAGAGACCTTAAAAATTGAAGAAATAAAGGATTCTCTTATTTTTAGAGCCTATCTTCTTAAGATATAGTATATTCCTATTTAGATCGCCATAGTGAGATTTTAAAAGAAATTTTTAAAAATAATCCTATAGCCATCCTTGTGGTTTCATAGTCAATCAACAAGCACTTATTAAGCACCTACTATATGCCAGGCATTGTGTCAAATGCTGTGGATACAGAAAAAATGCAAAAAGACAGTTCCTGCTCTCAAGGAGCTCATAGTCTAATGAGTAAGACAAAATACAAACAGCTATATGCAAACAGGATATTTCTGTAGATATTTATCTGTCTGTCTATGGTAAATTGGAAATAATCTCAAAATGAAGGCACTAAGATTAAGAAAGACTAGAAAAAGTTTTTTGTAGAAAGTGAGATTTTAGCTGAGACTTGAAGAAAGCTAGAGAATCTAGGAGATAGAGATGAGGAGCAAGAGAGTTCCAGGCATGGTGGAAAGCCAGTGCCTGGTGTTAGGAGATAGCGTGATTCAAGAGTTATTTCTACTATTCAATAAAAACTTTTTAATTAGAAACATAAGCCAAATCATGTCCCCCAAGCATAACTATGTACACTAAATGTTGTGTATCGTATGGCATGGTTATTCTTTATTAATAGCAGCAATATTAGTAAGCACTTCTCCCTATTTTATAGATGAAGAACAACTGAGTCACTGAGAGGTTAAGTACTCAATTTCCCAACATTGCGCAGTTAATAAGTGATGGAGCCCAGACTTAAGCTATGGTATTCTAGTTACAATACTAATTTTTTTCTGCTTCACTGGTGCCTCTCATCATAATAACAAATTTATATAAGTTTTTTCAGGTTGACAAAGCACTTCTCTCATAACTCAGGTATTTTTAAAAAATTTAATAAATGTTTAATCTTAAAGCTATCTAAAAGGATATATAATTATTGCTCATTGATTGGCAGGGTACCTCACTTTTGTTTTGGTTTTTTAAATTTTTAATGGTATTTTATTTTTTCCAATTACATGTAAAGACAATTTTTAACGTTCATTTTTTATAAAATTTTGAATTTCATGATAGAAAATACTATCTACATCCAGAGAAAGAACTATGGAGTCTGAATGCAGATCAAAGCATACTATTTTCTCTCTCTTTTTTTCCTTTCTTGTGGTTTTCCCCTTTTGTTCTGATTCTTCTTTCTCAACATGACTAATGTGGAAATATGTTTTTAAAAAAATAAAATAAAATTTTGAGTTTCAAATTTTTTCCTTCCCTCTCTTTCCTCCCTTCTCCCTAAGACAGTAAGCAATAGGATATAGGTTATATACGTGCAATCATGTAAAACCTATTTCCATATTATAGCTCAGGTATTTTAAAAAATTCTTTAGGATTCCTTTGAAAATAATCAATTTGCAAAATCTCAATTCAAATCTTTTATTAGAGAGTCTTAGAGAAATCACAAACAATTCTTCAGAAAACAATCAGTTAATAAACATTAAGTGCTTGCTGTGCGCCAGGCCCTGTATTTGCTTGACATTAAAGTGACTGAAATTGAAGCAGCCTAAAGGAGTTTACATTCTAATGGGAAAGAAAAGTAAAGAGTGAATAAACACAAAGCAAATACCACGTAATTTGGGAGAGAAAGAACTGCCAACTAGCAGTTAAGGTGATCAAGAAAAGCTTGATGAAGAAGATGATGACTGAGTTTTGTCTTAAATGGAAGAGGGGGACTGTATGAAGCACAGAAAAGGAGGGAATGCATTCCAGAGATGAGAAAAGTGATAGAGATGGAGTCTTATGTGAGGAACAGTGAGAAGGCTAATTTGGCTGAAAAGCAGAATGCAAGGTAGTGAATAAGGTATGATGAAGTTAGAAAGAAAGATTGGGGCCAGACTTTCAAACGTCAACAGAGGAGTTTATGTTTTGTCCTAGGAAGCCGCTGGAGTTTGTGGACTAGGGAAGTCACATGGTCAGATATGCACTTTCTGAAAATTACTTTGGCAGCTAGGCTAGAGATACAGACTTGCATGAAACCAGTTATGCTGTTACAGTAATCTAAGTGAAAGATAATGAGGGCTGAATTAAGGTGGTAGCTGTGTGAGTAAAGAGAAGGGGTTGGATTTGAAAGATGTTGCGGAAGTGAAAGTAGAAAGATTTCACAACTGATTGTATGTGTGGGATGAGGGAGAGAAGAGTTGAGGATAATGCTGAGATTGCCAACCTGGGAGACTGGAAGGATGGTGGTGTTGTGGACAGAAATAGAGAAGTTTGGAAAAGGGGAGAATTTGGAGGAAAAAATAATGAATTTTGTTTTGATGATGTTGAGCTTGAGATATTACTAGAATATTCTGTTTAAGATGTCCAATAAGCAATCGATGAAGTGGGAATGAAGTTCTAGGGAGAGACTAGTGTTGGATATAAATAGATCATCTAGATTGTGGTGATAGTTAAACCTATAAGAGTTGATAAGGTTACCAGGAGAGTATGAAGGAGAAAACAAGGTCCTAGGACAGAATGTTGTATAACACTCACAGTTAAGGGTGTGATGTGGGTGATAAGCCAGTAAGGGAATCAGTAAAGGAGAACTGTAAGAGAGTAATGTTGCAAAAAAAAAAAAAAAACCAGAGAGGAGGGAATATGTGGCAGATAAATTTAAAAGGATAAGTATTGAGAAAAGACCAGGTTTGGTCTTTAAGATATCTTCACTTTGGTGAGAGAGTCTTTCAGTGGAGTGATGAAGTTAGAATCCAAATTGCCGAGAGTTAAGGATTGAGAAAAAGTAGAAACACAGTAAGCGTTAACAGCTTTTTCAAGAAATTTGGTTGAGAAATATATGGTGATACAACTTAATAAATATAATTTTACAAAGTTCTTATCATTCACCATCTGTTTTGGTATTTGCAAAGGCTATCCCCAAACAAGATAGTGAAGAATGAAGAAAGGAAAAGAAATCGAGCTTCCTCTTATAAAAAGAATCCCTGGTCCCTGCCGAGCTCACAGAAAACATAGAGATTTAGGGTCTATTGGAAGTCATACACCCTCACCCTCAGGTGAGAATCCATACTTTTCTGGTTAAAAAATCATCCATGATTCTTTTTAGCATGTAGAGTAATATAACTGGAAGTTAGGATAAAACAGCTCCCGGTGTTCCTTCACACACCAGTTATACCAAAATGTCTCAAGATTCTTTAACACACAAGATAATCTCAGTGAAGATGCAGACAAAAATTTCCTCTGGTTTCCTGCACCATAGAGCTCCTGAAATTTCCCCAAATGATCCTTAATAGAATTCCTAATTCAGTTCTCAGTAGGACAAGTAGGTAAATTTGAAAGGAAAACCGAAAAGCACCAAAGAGCTATGAGCCACCCCCAAAAAAGCTATTAAGCCCTTGGGATTTATTACT
This sequence comes from Vombatus ursinus, assembly GCF_900497805.2. Classification (NCBI taxonomy): domain Eukaryota; kingdom Metazoa; phylum Chordata; class Mammalia; order Diprotodontia; family Vombatidae; genus Vombatus; species Vombatus ursinus. Next base: position 13,024,652 of record NW_020954570.1, on the reverse strand, counting down.
CAGCTAACAGGCAAACCTTATCCAATGGACTTGCAGCCCATAAGAATCTTAGGAAAACTGTCTGGAGTCATACCACAATAAGGCAAGCAGTTTAGATCTGCTCAAAAGTAAAAAAGAAAAAAAAATAACATGAATGAGGCACAGAATTCCCTAGACGCTGGTATTTTAGGGATGTAAAACCCATACTACTCACATTAGCTGTAATACTTATAATGGACACAGAAATACAACAAATGTTAGTACTTAACTTTTGTTTGAATGCCTATGCCAACAAAATTAGTCTGACTTAAAAAGTAAACACACAAGGAAACCAACTCTTCTTATGGTCTAAAACAAAAGAAGAAAAAAATACTAATTTTTCCATAGTGAATCCCTGAAAAACTAGGATATTCAAGAAGAGAGAGTACGAGATAAAGCATCTCTCCGGGGGTGCCTGAAAATGTACAAGGAACTCAAGTAGGTCCTGGGCCAAGGCCTTACAACGATCTCCAAATTGCACTTTGCACTGATGGGTTGTATTCCCAGAAGGTGGCTATTACCTTCTGTTCTAGGAGTAAATCTAGGACCCTAGTGATTATTCCTACTATTTTAGCTCATGAACTCCCAATGTTGTGTTCCCCATTAACAATAAATTAGTAAGCAGGATAAACTTTTATCAAAAGCATTTAATAATATGGCATAGTAAAAACAGTTGGTATAACCTTCTCCTCCTCCCTAACAAGAAAGGCATAGTCTCCCACAAATACCAACATCATCCATAGAAAGAGTGGGTTCATACTTAAAGAACAGTGGTAGTAAGGCACATATATGAAATACACATGTGGCAAAAGAGAATACATCTTCTGAGACTTGCAGGGCTTGAAAGCTCTTTGTGTAGTCCTTATGTAGTTGTACCTTTGGGTACAACTAATCTGCTGCATGAAGTGCTCAGTTAGCTTCCGGGGATCTCTCCTTTCTTGAGTCATTTACCAATGATGCTCTCCACCAGGGAGGGTTACACTCCCTGAATCTGCCTCATCCCTAAGGCGACTGTCACTCCATATCCTTCTTCACATTTTTGTTTATTCCCAGGGTATATCTCTGTTCCTGGCTAGATGAATTGTCTGTTATTAGTCCAGGAGCTCCAATGAACATGGTCATTTGGGTGAAGATAGGGTGGTGGTGAAACCTACTCTCACCTTTGCCACTCTGGTATGAGCAAAGGGGTCTGCCTCCACTAAGTGGTTCTGAGCCTGAAATCCTTCATTGTTGAATGAGCTGCTTCATTTCTGTGTGAGATAATCAACTATTTGCAATGTTTCCTGTATAGTTTCGGATGCCTTTATCCAATGGCGAAGGTCCTAAAATCCTATCAAATTATTTAAGGACTTATTCATAAATTTATTGTGGAATTTTAGGAAAATTCCTTCATTGCTCCTTAGGTCTTATGCAATTAGATTTATCTGAGGTGGGAGAGAAACATGCATACTTAGATAAGTTTTATCCCCTCTGCAGTATATGAATTAAGCATTGTTTGAATGTTATATTGAAGATAAAATGATTGCTTTTGTGCCTAAGGACATATAAGGATAAAAAATAATGTATTTGCTTCTAGGAAACTCAATTTGGTACCATATGATCAACTAGTCAGATTCCTATTTTTTGGCCTGACTGTGGGTCCTCCTAAGCCACAGTAGAACATAAAACCTCATGACTGCATGACATTGATAATATACCATATGATTTTAAATTCACTAAGTGAAGTTTTCATTTGGAGTCTGAGAATAACCTCTTTTGAGAATAATTAAATTTTATGTCCCTTAACAACAGTTCAATAATTATTTGTGATTTGATAGTTTACTTTTTATGCATAGCAAACCTAATAATATCTAGCAAATATAAATTCTTCATTTTTCATCATTAAGTATTAGAAGAGAGGATTTGAAATAGGAGCTACAATTTAGAATTCATACATTTTTTTCTTTTTTTAAATGATTTATCATTTTATTTTTCCCCAATTATATATAAAAACAATTTTAATATTCATTTTTAAATTTTGAATTCTAAATTCTCTCCTTCTCTTCCGCTCTTCCATTGAGAAGGCAAGCAATTTGATATAGGTTATACATGTGTAACACGCAAAACATATTTTCATTTAAGTCATATTGTAAAAGAAAATATAGACCAAAAAAGCAAGAAAAATAAAGAAAGTAAAAAACAAGTATGCTTCAATCTGTATTCAGACTCCATCAGTTCTTTCTTTGGGAATGGATGGCATTTTTCATCATAAGCCCTTCAGAATTGTCTTGGATCGTTGTATTACTGAGAATAGCTAAGTCATTCACAACTGATCATCTTACAATATTGCTGTTACTGTGTACAATATTCTCCTGGTTCTTTTAATTTTACTTTGCATCAGTTCACGTAAGTCTTTCCAGGTTTTTCTGAGAGCATCCTGCTCATTATTTCTTATAGCACAATAGTATTCCATCACAATTATATACCATACCTTGTTCAGCCAATTGATGGGCATCCTCTCAATTTCCAATTCTTTGCCAGTAGAAAAGAGGTACTATAAATGTTTTATAGATCTTTTTCCTTTTTGTTTTTTATCTCTTTTGGGATAGACTTAGTAGTGGGATTGCCAGGTTAACGGGTATGCATGGTTTTATGGCCATTTGGGTATAGTTCCAAATTGCACTACATGATGGGTGAATCAGTTCACAATTCTACTAACAATGCATTAATGTCAGACTACATTTTTAAAATGATTTTTTTATTTTGCTTTGCCAGCTGTGATTTACAAAACAGTAATCAAAATAATTCCTATTTTAATGAACATCAACCATTAGAGATGCCTCATTTCCTGTTGCTTTTTTTCAATTTGAACCATGTTACCTGTGTTTGTTTCTTCAGTCCTGACAAGAACAAATCTTGCATTGTTGACAAATGATGTAAGAGATGTAAATGATTCAAATATACTTTGCCTCAGTGATCCGATATGGTCTTGTTTGTACTTTGATTTGTGGCTATACTTGAAATAAGCAGTTCATTTCCTCACTCCTATAATTTCAAATGTCAGCTATTACAGAAAAACTTGCATTTTAAAGTATTTTGTCATTAAGTTACAAATACAATAAACATTTACTAAGCATCTACCATGTGCAGAGGACTGGGAAATATCGTTGGGATTTTTAGATCATGTACGTCATGAGTTTAATATAGTGGTGACACAACTAGACAGATTGGTGTGACAGTGCATCAAGTACTGGACTTAGGGTTAAGAAGACCTGAGTTCGGATCTGGCCTCAGATACTTATTAGCTGTGTGACCCTAGGTCAGGGGTGGGCAACCTGCAGCCTCGAGGTCACATGTGGTCTTCTAGGTCCTTGGGTGCTGCCTTTTGAATGAGTCCAAGTTTTACAAAACAAATCCTTTTATTAAGGGGAATTCTTTCTATGAAGTTCTATGAAAGGGCCTTACTTGAGGACTAGAGGGTCACATGTGGTCTTGAGGCCACAAGTTCCCCACCCCTGCCCTAGGCAAATAATTTCATCTTTGTCTGCCTCAGTTTCCTCATTTAAAAAATAATACCTGTCTTCTAGGATTACTCTGAAGATAAAATGAATAAAGTACTTTGTAAAACTTTGAAGTTCTATATAAATGCTCGCTATTTTTATATGAAAAATAATGCTAATATTTAACATTATATGACAAATGCATAAGAATTCAACCGGTCTGTTTGACCCTGGGCAAGTTACTTATCCTTTTGATGCCCCAGGCAAGTCAAGTCTTTAAGACTTAGTTGAAAAAAAACAAAAACAACAATTTCAGATCTACATTAGTTAAGGGAGTTACTTCACTGAGAGTTCCTCAAATTAATATAAATCTAGTCCAAAAAAAAGTCTACTGGTAAGGTGAAGGGAGGAGGACATTCTAGACAGTGAAGGTTATTTTTTGAATGGGTATCAAATATTTACACGAATAGAACCTATGGCCCTGGGTCAACAAGCATCCCCTCCTACTAAGACACCCCGGTTCTAAGCCCAAACAGACCATGTTCGGTCCTGGGGCCAGTCTGACTTGTTTGTTTTGTCTCTGGCCTTTAAAGCTTAGATTTATGTCATGTCTAGGGTCTCCTTAATAGGGATTAACAGATTCTCTTCTATAAAGGTGCTTAACATATAAAGCAAATCAGGCAGTGCAACTATTTATTTTCTTCATCACAAAAGAAATCCTTAAAACAAAATACTTATGAATGTGAATTGACAAAAAACTTTAAGCACAATATAGTAATCCATCATTCATATTATACTGTTTTGGAGGGTTGATACTTAAAGCATCAAAACATGAAACTTTGTGTGACTACTGAATAGGCATTTCACCTTTAACAAAACTCCGTACAACTCATACCAGGTCCATTTTTTTTTCTTTATAAAGCCAGGGTATGGTTTGGGCTCATCTCCTCCAGGAGGCATTCTTGTCACATGGTAGTTATAGGGAGTACTTTCTGCAAGCCATCCAGCACTGACAGAGGAAATCAAGAACTCAGACCCCTTAGGGAGCTGCCAGACCTGAAAAGTCCATCTCCTTTGATCACTGTTTGATTACCTGTGTTCAGATAAAGAGACAAAAACCAAAAGAGACAGATGAGTCCGGAAAGTCAGTCTCAGCCTTACCTATCACAAAGATAGACATACTCTTGTTACTATAACTAACTGCTGGGGAAAGGTAGGGATTCCCCCCACCCACCACTGGAAGGGCACACAGGAAGCCTTCTAGAGTCCTAACCTGCTTGCTCATCAATCAGGAAAAGAGCTCAAGATGGAGGAGTCATTCCTTTTTAAAGACTTCCCATTGTAATACTCTTCCTGGATTACTGTTCAATCTTCTTTGATTCAGACTCTCCTCTCCCTCATACTACTGTCATGGGGACCAAAGGACAATTAAGGGATTACTGTATCACTCCAAAGTGAAAATTGTCTAGTGCCAAGACAGGGTATGTATTATCAGAAATGACCAGGAGAACTTGAGTCAATTCCACAGGCCCATCCCTGGACAGTGCTCCATGGAGTATGTAGCCCTAACCCTAGTAGATTGGGGGAAACTCTCTTGGTTATCTCCATTACCTATTACAGATAAATCCATCAGCTCTACTGATAGCAGATGTATTAATGGAAGTTGGGAAAGTAGATGGTGTTAATGAGATGCATTTGCTCAGTGTAATTTTCCTTTAGTCTGTGACATTTGAATATCTATTTCTCCTGTACCCCCATACTTGGTCTAAATAATAAATTTCTACCCAATTTTCAGCAAAGCTTAGCACATAAGATCATAGATATAGAACTAGAAGGAACTTATCATCAAATTCAACGCCTTCATTTTACAGATGAAGAAACTGAAATTCAAGGAAGTTGAATGACCTAAGTTCCAGTAATAAGTAGCAGTGATGGATGATTCAAACCAAGTTCCTCTGTTTCTAATCCACAGCTTTTTTTTTCTTCACTTTTTCATATAAATTTAGTAATCAATAAATACAAATATTCAAATATAGATTAAGAATAAAATATGTACACAGAATTTTAAGTTATTTATAATTTGTTTAGATAATTTCTGTGTATGTGAGCATTTAACAATATAGTGACAAATTTGTTCCATTGATTTTCTTGTGTCTTATGAACATTTTTCAAGGTAATTTTTGACATTTTGTAGACTTTATATGCTTGTACTAAGTATGTATCTGTTTTGCTTTTTTTTCTCTTGATCTTTTCATATGCCATCCCGTATTTCTTAGTATTCATAATATTTGTCTTATTTGTAGTCCAATAACATTCTTTTGAATGTAAATATAACTTGTACAGACATTTCTCAAATATATGACCTAAGGTTTTAAGCTTTTTTCCTCTTTCCTTTTCCTCTTTTCTGTTAAAAGAAATATTGGTTTGGGCCTTGCCCTGTACAGTGAGACAGACTCTGGAAAAGAAAGGTAAAAAGAAGGCCAACAGGCAGTTAGGTACAGCCAACTCTGATTCAAACTACACTGCTTTTTATAAACAGAAATAAACTGTTTTCATAGAAGGGCAAAAGTATGTTGGTTTGTACATGTAATGGATGAGGAGATGAGATTAGCGCTCGGTTCCTCTCTCATTACAGTCTCTTAGAGAGATGGAACTACTGTCTCCTGTAGCCTGGCTGACCATATACCCAAAGTCTAAAGAAGATTTAAAAGTGGGGTCACTCAGACCAACTCTGCAGAAGTAACTGACTTTGAACACTTTTCCTTCCTTTAGTTCTTCATTTCTTCTTCTGTTTTCTTTTGTTCTTTTTCCTTTTTTTCTTCTGCTCTCCTTTCACTTCTGTTCTATTTTGCCTGTTCCCCTACGAACTATGAATCTGAGACAATATGTCATAGTGGATAGAATGCTGAACTTGGAGTCAGGAAGACCTAAGTTCAGATCTTGATTCTGACATCTAGTACCTGGAGAGCCCTGTCCAAATCACTAGCTTTCAAAATCCCTCAAGCCAATTGCCTAAGACTTAATACTAAGTTGTAGACAAGTTATGATTGTTTTGGTAGAGAGAATACCCGCAGCAAGAGCTCCTGATAGTGTTGATCCATAGATCCTTCATATATTCATGTATAGATTATTTTGCTTGGCCAAGACCTGAAATTGAAAAGACAGAAATTGCTCAGCAGTTGGGCAAAAAGTAAAGAAATTGTGGTATGTGAATATAACAGAATATTACTGTGCTATAACACAGTGACATATGTGATAGAATCAGAGAAGCATGGAAAAACTTAGATGAAATAAACTGACCCAAGAAAAAAAATGTAAGGTCTACAACATAAATAGAAAGAATAACCACCACAAAATAATCAAAACTGAGTATTGTGAAATTATAAAGAAAAAGCTCAGCCCCAAAGAAGAGATAAATGAATGAATAAGTGAATAAAAAAACCCATTTATTAAGTTTTTACTAGGTGCAAAGCAGTAGCTGTACTAATAATATAAAAGCAAGATAGTGCCTGCTCTCAAGAAGCTCATATACTAATTGGGAAGAGGGGGCAGGTAGGAAAACAAGTTGTAGGAGATTCAGCTACAAGTCAGATGGAAAGTCTTCATGGTCCTTGGGGTATAGTGGTAAAACAGATGGTAATGCATCTTATTTAATTTTATTTCCACTAATAAATTCACATCCATTTTATGATGAACCATTTTATAATGCTAGTAATTTTACGGCAAGAACTTTCTTTTCCCCTTCTTTAGTAGCTGTTTGCTGAGGAGGTGGGGCTGTAGCACCAAAAGAAACAATTGCCTCTTCACGTATTTCATGTCCATGATGGCTTTAGGAGACCAGGATAGAAGCAGGGCTAGTAACATGTGCCTGGTAGGAGAGGAGGCTGGTTACTATTCTTTATACTTGAGTCCTGAGCCATCTCTAGTTTGGTCTAGAAAGATAGCGATTGAAGTAGTGGTGGTAGTTTGACTCAAATAGTACATGCATTATTGCTTCTGCTAGGATGGCTTGTCTGCTCTCTGGGTATCAGTTTCCTGCCTTTTATATGATGATCCCCCCCCCCCAACCTTCTTTGTCTTCAGAGTTCAGGGTCAACGGATGTGGAGCGTTGCATACATTGTCAGACACTTTTGAGTTGTTGACCAATACTTTTTTATTTCCCTCTCTTCTTCCTCTTTTTCTTTCCTTAAAAAAAAACAAACTTTGTCATATGGCTTTCTAGGAGTGATGAGAATGGATCCAGGGGGAATAATATAGAAACAGAGTATATCAATAGAATTATTTTAGAGGAAAATAATTAGTGCTGCTAGGGATATTTTTGTATGAAGAGACCTTGTTTCTGATTAATAATATGTTAACAGATGAAAGATGCTATTTCAGGGATATAGTAATCTGTATTTATTGGATTATTAGCATTCAAAGAGTTTTAAAGGTGATTATTGATGTTTGTGTTTCTTTTTTCAGGAACTGCCTTCTCTGATCCTTTGACTACTTGTCTCTTGGAAAACGGATCTTACTTTTAAAATTTTATATCAGTTCCTTACACATTTGGTCAGACTTCTATCAGAAATATTTAAAGCCAAGCTTTTTATAATCTGCTTCTTCCTATTTTATTCTGGATGTTTTAATGCTTCTTGTACAAAGGTTCTTCTTTTTCGCATAATCAAATCAATCTATTTTGTTTACCATAATTTCTTCTATTTTTTGAATAGCCAAAAGTTGTATATCTTTCCACAATTGTGATATATGTAACATTCCATTATCTTACCACATTTTGCTAAGTAGTATTTTAGAAGGAAATACACTTGTTCTTATTCTATTAATATTAATACTATACCAACCTTAATACATATATATATATACACCTCCTCAAAACTGAAAGTGGTTTTTATGTTGTTAACCCTATAACACTATTATTTCCTTCCTTTGACTTAATTTCTTTTTTTGCCACATTTTCTCTCATTTCTCTAGCTCCTTAAATCAAATTATTCTTTTTGCTTCTCTTTTGTCAAAAGGATTTCAAATATTACAAAGCAATTAATGGTCTTCTGATAATAAACCAGGTTAATCTACACAGTATTATCCCATAGAATCACAGAATTTTGAGAGTTGGAAGGGACCTCGGTAACCATCCAGTCTAATCCCAAAATATAAGGAACACACCCTTCAAGGCAGGAAAACCTGCTGCCTCAAGGCAGTCCATTCTACTTTATATGACTTGAATGGCTTGAAATTGTTTCTCATCTAACCTAGCTTTTCTAATCTAACCTAAATTTGCCTCTTTGCAACTTTTCATCCATTGCTCCTGGTTCTGTCTTTTAGGAGGAAACAGAACAAGTCTAGCCATCTTCCACATGATGACCCTTCAGATAGTTGAAGGTAGCTATTACACTCCCCCTGTACCCGAATCTCTCCTCCAAATTAAACATGCCCAGTTCCTCCATGTGATATGGACCCAGGGCCCTTTACCATCTTAGCTGCCCTGTCCAGGACACACTCCATCTTATCAATGTCCTTAAACTGTGGCTCCTAGAAATGAACGTAATATTCCAGATGAGGTCTAATGAAAACAGAGCACAATGGACTGACCCACTTCCTATTTCAGGAAGCTATGTCTGTCTTAATGCAGCCCAAGATCACATTAGTTTTTCTGACTGCTACATCACACTGTGGCAGTTATCTTTTTCATAACAATTGCTGTCCTGTATTTCTGAAATTGATTTTTATTCCCAAGTGTAATGGAGAGCCCATTGCAGCTTGAGCTTGGGCCCCATGTAGGGTGGGACAGGGGGTTTGTCTCTTCACTAAAGGATATGCTCCATGAAATGATACTGTGTCAGATAGCTTTGGTCAAGAAGAGTATGACCCTCTCAGTTGACCTAAAAAGGAGTGATTCTGCCCTGTGTCACTCCCTTCTGCCAGTCATGTAGGAACTCTACAAAGGCCTTCCTTGGATTTCCTATGAGAATTGGGTCTCTTCTCCTCCCCACCTCTCTATTCTCATGCCCTGGGAGAGATGCTGACTGCTCACACAGAATGGAGAGAGCACATGGGCCGACTTGCACACTACAACTAAACCTCAAGACTATGGCTGCCTCTTCTGTTTTGTGTTTATTTCCCGGAGCATAGGTGACTGAACAATGATTATGAGAGATGAACTTCTCTAGAGTGGCTCTCTTGACAGTTCAAAGTTTCTGGGTTCCTCACTCAAAACTGACTGACAGCAGAAGGAATTTTATGCCACCAAACCCTTCTTGAAGAAGATGACTACTGCCAGGAGGATGAGCCCAAGCCATGTGCTGGTTTGCCAGAATTCTTTCCACCTTGATGGAATTGCTCCAAAAATGCAGACTGAGGTGAAAGTGAAATGCCTGTTTAGCAGTCCCACAAAAGGTTTCATGTTATAATATTTTAACCTTCCAAGAGAATATAATAGAAGTTATGGGTTACCATTTCATTTTTAGTTTTTCTCAATGAACATTTATGAGTTGTTTTGTTGTAAGCATTTCTTTTATGGCAAAGGAAATAAACAGCTGTCCCAAATCTGGTCTACTTTCTACATTTCTAGAACAGACCCTGTTCACCGTTTTTGGGAGGACCCTAGACTTGAGCCAAACCTGAATTTTAAGAAATTTTTTTCCTGGCACTCTTGCATAGGGGCTGTAATAAGACACAGACAATGAGAAAAGTCCTGAAATCTTTCTGATCCTGATTCCTTCACCCTTCAACTTCATGATCAGTGTTGTACATTTTTTACAAGGTCTGACTAGGCTTAAAGATGTAGTGTGAGGCTATGAAATAGTTCATATGACTAAGCATTATATTCTAAGCATTAGCTAACTGGTATATTTGACCCTTGAAGATTACAATGCTCTGTGTTATGATGACAAGATTATGATAGTACAAATACATATGACAAATTTTGCTCTTCATGTAGAGCACTTGCTGTTGATGTGGTGGGTCAGTAGCAAACAGGATGGTGTGTAATTTTTGAAGACTTCTTATGCATATTGCTATCAAAATAATTAATGTATTATGTAAAGTATGACTTTTTAAATCTACTGAATTAGACTTCTAACTAGCAGAAAATTTTTTACGATTGTCTTGTTGACTGCTTTGATGTGTCTATCTAAATGCTGTATCTCTAGGTGCCTTCCAGGAAAACTGCACCTTGTGAAATCAAAAACGGAGACAAAACCCCACCATTGTTAGGTACCAAAATGTATCTGGGTCTAAAACCTAAATCAATTAATATAAAATTAACTTCATATCAACAGGCTATGGCAGAAGTTTTATATCCTAATTCATTTCAGTATTCTTGTTTAAAATTTAAAGTTAATTTTTTATTCTGAATTTAATGAGCATAAAAAATGTCCACATATAAAGTAAATATAAGAAAAGAGGATTACGTGTAAAACTACAAAGCTCTATTATCTACTTCTTGCTTTAATATGTAAATATAATATTTTTCTAAATAAAAATACATATAATAAATTCAACATATTAGTTTTAAAGCTGACTTATCTGTGTCTGGGTTCCCTTATGAACTTCCTTATATTCTCATCAATGCATCTTAAAAAAATGCTTCATTTACTCTTTTTTTTTCTTTCTTTACTTTTTGCTTTTTTGTTTTTTGTTTTTGGCAACATGATCACTAGTTCTGATCCATCCTTTCAAATCTGCCACACCTAAAAAAACCAGACACACACACACACACACACACACACACACACACACACACACATGCGCGCACACAGACAATTCTTCTAATGAATAAACCTAATCAAAAAAAACAAATCCACACATTTTGCATGTCTAAAAATGTGCGTCTTATGCTGCACCTTGTAGTCCATTGCTTCTCTCTTAGAAAGTTGGTAGATTGTTTCATTGTGGGGCCTCTGGAGCTATGTTATTCATTGCATTAGAGTTCTTAAGTTTTTTCAAAGTTGTTTGTATTGACAGTGTATTTGTTACTACATAATTAGTTCTCCTGGTTCTGCTCTTTTTCCATCAGTTTTTTTTTCCATCAGTTCATACAAGTCTTCACAAGTTCCTCTGAGGCTGTCCCTTTTGCTGTTTCTTATGGCACAAAATTACATTAAATTCATATGCCCTTATTTGTTTAACCATTTACCAATAAAAGAGTATTCCCTTAGTGTCCAGTTCTTTGTTATAACAAAAAGAGGGCTATACATATTTTTGTGCCCATGGGTCCTCTTCCTCTTTCTTTGATCTCTTTGAAGTATAGGCTTAGTAGTGAGATCACTGAATATGAGGGTATTGAGAGGCATAGTTCCAAACTGTGCCCCAGAATGGCTTCATCAGCTCACAGTTGTAGTAGGCCTGCAGCTCTCCAACACCTGTCATTTCCTTTTTTGTCACCTTTGTCAACCTGATAAGGTATGAGATGGGATTCCAAAGTGGTTTTAATTTATATTTCTCTATAATTATTAATAATTTGGAGGCTTTTGTCCTATGGTTGTTGATTGCTTAGATTCCTTTCCTTGACCATTTGTTAGAGAATTGTTATCATGAAATGTTCTATTAAATAAATACTCTTTGTCTTTTTCTGTGACTTAGCTAGTAGAAATGAATAAGCATTATTTAGGAAAACAAAGATCATAAATAATAGCTTACGTTTATATAATGCTTGTTTACAAAGTGCTTCACATACATTATTTCATTTCATCTTCACAGCAGATAGTCTTATTATATGAAACAGATATTTTTATTATCCCTATTTTAGGGATGAAGAAATTGAGTCTCGATAAAATTAAATGTCTTGCCCAGGGTCACAAAACTAGCAAGTTTTGATAGCAGGATTTGAAACCAAACTGTGTCGTATGTCATATGAAGGACATCATAACTGGCCTTCTTCCTTTAATACTGTACTGAGTAAGTTGTAATAATAACATCATTGATTCCTGCTTTCTGGTTGGTATAGGTATTGGTTGTTCAATACAATAATAAACATCTCATGAAATGAGGAGAGACTTAGAGAAGAAGAGTTGCTGAGTTTCCAGGTAGTTTCTTGATAGTATACTATGGGAATTCTCACTCTGACTACAATGTTTGAAGTAGTTTTTCTACTTTAGGGTTCAGGTTTTATGTGTTACTTGATACAATTTATATATAACTAGATCCTTTTTGGAACTTTGATTGTTGTTTGTATTCCTTTCCTTATCTCCACTCTCCCTTATTAAATTCAGAATACGTATTTCTAAAGGCTCATACGGGCATATCTTTTCTTCTCATTCTTACACCTGAAATATCCAGACCTATCCCCTGTCTTCACTTCAAACAATATTTTATATATATATGTGTATGTGTGTGTGTGTGTGTGTGTGCCTTGCAAATAGTGGGTATTCAATAAACATTTGTCAAATGAATATAATCTAAATAACATGCAACAAGAAACTGCCTCGTGCAATAAGTAGTCAGTATCATGACATCAGATTCAGGATTCTTGTTCTACCATATCCTCACCCTGGAAATGTTGTGTTGGTAAAAGTGACTTAGAAGATGTGGAAGCAGGGACCTACTGTTCACATCAGCACCTACTTCTGAATTCTGTTTCATTTCGGTAGATATTTACTTTGAGTTCTTGCTATGTGTTCAAGATCAGACTAGGTGCTATGGGGGCACCAACTCAATTGTAAACTCTTCAAGGCCAGGGATTACCCATTAGAATTCACCTGTATACCTGTAAGTCTAACAGAGTACACATTATAGGTCCTCAGTAAATATATGTTAGGTAAACCAAGACACAGAAACGTTTATCCATTATTTAAAACAAGAAAGTATTATTAAACATTAAATAACTTTCTGTACTAAAATTCAACCCAACGTAATTTCAAATGGCTCTTATTTTCAAAAGCCTTGTATTCCAATAATGATAATACTGATCTGTTTACCATATGAAGTGATGTAAGAAATAGCTAATAAAATTAGAATAGTATGAAGTAAAGTTTTTATTATTTCAACTACAATTGTCTTCTGCTGTGTCCTAGTCTATTCCACTCAAACTTTTATAATTTTAGTTAGTATAACAAGTTTAATAAAGCATAATCAGGAAGTGTATATTAATTTAAAATCTTTGTGAAGCAACAGAAAGGCAGTTCCTGCACTTTTGGGGACTGGAGGGACTGTGAGTTAAATGAGAATTCTAGAAAGCTGAGTCTTTCATAATATGAAATGGTAACACACACACAAGGAATCACGAGAGCTGTGTGACAGGTATGGTTCTTCTTTCCTTGAAAGTGTTTTCATGTCTGTTTATGTTGCTGACTTTTTACCTAAGTGTTTTTTAATTCATGGATTTTATGTGTTCCTAATAGCAATGAAACGATGAAAGTTACTTAAACAGATAAAGTCAGATGGGACTCCGCTCAGGTTCCTAAATGGGCTTGTGCATTATACTTGGCCAGTCTCTATGTTGAATGGCTTGGCCAGAACAGAACTAATGTTTTAATAATGTAGCTTTTTTTCTCATGTATTTCTTTCTTTTCTTTTTTTCTCATGTGAGTCTCTAGATACAGGAAGATTGTTGCTCTATGACCTGACTTGTATTGTACTGTGTGCTTTTCTCCATAAATGCTGTCTGAAAGTCAGGTTAATAAGAAAACTAGGCAACTCAAGCATTCCTTCAGTCAGAGAAGCTTATTACAGGGTGGTTTTTCCTAACCAATCAGCTGGAGGACTTCTGAGAAACAAATCAAGAGCCTCCTGAGGGAAAGTTAACAGCCAGGTTAAAAAATCCCTTAAATCCTATCTTTTGTGGGTCAACACATGTTCCTGAATGGGACCAAGTGAACTCTTTGAAAAATAATGTAAGAATTTTCTTGTTGGGTTTAACCTAGGTTAACTTTTTCTTAGAGACTTTGTCCTACTTAGTACTCTGCTGACCTCCTGTTTACTCATCATTTTCCTAGGAACCAGGACAAAGAAGTGTTTGCAGAGTGAGAAAACAGGTAGAAACACTATTTTCAATATTCTAAGTTTTCTCAGACATTATTCTTTAATGATATCAAATTCATTACAAACTCTATAGTGTTATATAGAGAGATTAATTTTTCTGATTTTATTTTGGAGTCAGGAAGAACATCTAAGAAAAAGGGAGTAGTTTCCATAAGCCAAGATGAGACTCCCATAAAGTAAGTATCATCATATATTTTATATTAAATTAACACTGCTTTTAGTGAAATCTTATTCCTAATGAAAGATTAATGGTCATTTAAATGGCTATTTAATACAGGATACCTAATGATTTAAACATTTCTACTAATTCTTGCTGTCTTGATGATTGTGCCAATTTATCTGTTTTTTATATCTGTTAATTGACATGTTTGCATACATATATGTATAGGTGTGTGTATATACTACACCAGTCACAAATCATCTAAATCAAATTATAAGCTATCAGAGAAATGCTTTAAAATTTTGAGGACTCATGGTAGCTTTAATCTTAACAAAATAAAAAAATTTTTTTTCAGATTCCTGAATTTCAACTTTTATTGGGCTCATGTAGCATTAGTGGAAACCCTACAGTGAAATGAAGACCTGAAAAATATGTGAGTTGATATTGTGGATAATATCATTGCTTTGGAATTGGGCCCCTACCACAAACTCAGAGTTGTCACATCATCTTTCCATTAAATGAATCTGAAGTACTCCTCACAAGTGCCTGTTCAATACACTTTAAAATTCAACTGTGAATTCCTTCCTCATTGAAAATATGTTGACTCTCTGCTATGGCTATTTACTTTGGCATTGTAATAAGAGTGAAACCCCTCTTGTTGCATGTAATGTAATCACGAATGTTTTGTAATAAAATACTGTGACTGACACTGCCCTGTGGTCTCTAATTCTGGATGCAGACCAGATTCTACAAAATGGAACCTGGGTTAATTGACTTAGAAAGGCATAGCACTAAGAAGAGTTTTTCTGTTTGATTTATAGACAAATGATCTTATTAGCCTGCTGTTAAGAATTATTTCTTATTTATTTGTAAAGAAGACCACTATTTGACCATTGTGACATGCAACAATGATGGTGCACTGACTGATATGACATTGCCAGATAAAAATATTCGTGGAAAAAGCTTTATATGTGTGCACATTTAAAGAATAAACATATAAAGATCTTGATGGGCTAGGACCTTGGATTGAATCTAATAAGTTGAAATTCAAGAGGGATAAATGTGAAGTCTTACATTTAGGTATGAAAGATTAACTTTACAAGTATAAGATAAGGAAGGTATGGCTAGATAGCAGTTGTTATGAAATATATCTAGGGATTTTACTGAAGTGCAAGATCAGTATAAGTCTACAGTGTGATATGGCAGTCAGAAAAAGTAATATGCTCTTGGGCTGCATTAGGAGAGGCATAGTTTCCAGGAATAGGAAGGTGGGCATTCCATTGCACTATGCCTTCATCAGACCTCATCTGGATTATTGTGCTCAGTTTGGAGTGCCAAAGTTTATGGACATTGATAAGATAGAGGATTTCTGGAGAAGGACAACCAGAATGGTGAAGAGCCTTGGGTTCTTATCATATGAATATAGGTAAAAGGAACTGGGCATGTTTAGACTGGATATGAGAAGACATATGTCTGACTGTCTACATGAAACAAAGACTAGACTTTATCCCATGCCTATCCTAAGAAAGACTGTTAGGTGGAACAGTGGATAGGCTTGATAATGTTTGACTCTAGATAATGTTTGACCCAGTGGGTGGAAGCTGCAAAGAGGCAAATTTAGGCTTGACTAGACTTCCTTGGAAAATGGTAGCTTTCTCCTTCCTTGGACTGACCTCAAGTAGAGGGCAAATGATGATTTATTGACTATGTTATAGTGGAAACTTTTTTCATTTATAAGTTGGATTAGTTAGTCAATAGGGCAGGTAGGGAGTGCAGTAGATAGAGTGCCAGTCCTGGACTCAGGAGGACCTGAGTTCAAATCTGGCCTCAGACACTTTACTAGCTGTGTGACCCTGGGCAAGTCACTTAACCTTGTTTGCCTCAGTTAATTCAATGAGCTAGAGAAGAAAATGATAAACCAGTCCAGTATCTTTGCCAAGAAAATCCCAAATGGAGTCATGAAGATTTGAGCACAACTGAAACAACTGGATAACAACAACCACAATAAAAATTAGCTGATAAAGTTCCTTCCAACTATCAAATTTTGTGATTTTGTGGCATACTTACTATGATTGGCAATCATCACCATCATATTCAGTTTTACATTCATTATAGGAAGTGTAACCCTCATCACTAATTACCCTTCATCCCAGAGGTTCCCAAAATTATTTGGCCTATGGCCCCCTTTTTAAAAAAAATTACTCAGTGCCCCCTGGAAATGTTTTTATACCTTTAATAGTTTTTTTAAAAATTTGCATCATTTCAAAAAAATATAATTTTTCTTAAATGACACATCTTAAATTTAATAATTTATTGTACATTTGTGGGGGGTTTCCTGCATTGAAATTTTGATGATATAGTATTGTATCTGTATGGTATCATATTATAAACAAGTCATTACATGTACATATTCCTGCCAATGCTTGCTAGACTTCCCGACAATGCCTGAGACATGCTCGCCTACCAGTACTTGCTTGTTAAGAACTGTTGGCAGACTTTACCGCTGATTGGCTATAACTTGTATTTTGTGTGTTTATTTGGAAAATAACATATGGCTTTAACTGTTATATAAAAGATGAAACATTTACAAAAAGTTTTTCAAAATTTTCTTATCTTCTTTCCTTATGCTTCCACTGATCCCTTATTTTTATTCAATGCCCCCAGTTGCACCCGAGGCTACTACTGCCCCCTGGATTGTTTCAGTGCCCCCCAGGGGGTGGTATCACCCACTTTGGGAACCTCTGCTTCATCCTCTGTATCTGCTTTTATTTGGTCATGTAAGTAAAGCTGAATGACAAAATTCTGTGTTGTTCCTCTTTAAAATTTATTTTAAACATTCTTTTAAAATTTTGAGTTCCAAATTCTCTACCTCCCTCCTACCCCTCCACCTCCCACTGAGAAAGCAAACAATATATCAGTTAGACACATGAAATCATGCAAAACTTATTTCCATATTAGCCATATTGAAAAAAAAAAGCATGAAAAATAAAGTGGGAAAGTTATACTTCAATTTGCACTCAGAGTTCCTCATTTCTCTTTCTTTCTCTCTCTGGAGGTGGATGGTATTTATTTGTCATGATTACCTTGGATCATTTTATTGATCAAAGTAGTCAAGTCTTTCATAGTTGATCATTATTAGAACATTGCTATTAGTGTACACAATGATCTTGGTTCTTCTCACATCATTTTGCCTCAGCTCATATAGGTCTTGCCATGTTTTTTCTGAAAATGCCCTCCAGTCATTTCTTATTACAGAACCATACTTCATTACAATCATATGCAGCAACTTGTTCAGCCATTACCCAGTTGAGGAGCATCTCCTCAGTTTCCAGTTCTTTGCCACCTTAAAAAAAGCTGCTATAAATATATATGTATGTTTTTTTACAGATAGGCCTTGTACCTTTTTCTTTCATCTCTTTGAGGTACAGATATAGTAGTGGCGTTGCTCAGTCAAAGGGTATATGCAGTTTTATAGTCCTTTGGGCATAGTTCCAAATTGTTCTCCAGAATGGTCAGATCAGTTTACAATAGTGAATTAATGTACCTATTTCCCCCCACCCCTCCAACATTTGTCATTTCTGATAAGTGTGAGGTGGTACCTCAGAGTTGTTTTAATTTATATTAACTATGACTATATGACTATAGGTAACTTTAATTTCTTCTTTTGAAAACTGCCTGTTCATATCCTTTGAACATTCATCAATTGGATAATGGCTCATATTTTTATGAATTTGACTCAGTTCTCTATATATTTAAGAAATGAGACCTTTATTAGAGAAACATGCTGTAAAATTTTTATATTACTTTATTATTGATGGCACCTTTTAGCAAAATGTACTTTCCTTGATTATCTTTTTAAATTTGGTCAATTTTTTAATTTTGCTTTTTCTGAGGTCATTATTACTGTCCCTGCCTTTTTCATGTCAGCTGAAGCACATTAGATTCTGCTCTAGCACTTTATTTTAACTCTGTGTTTGTCTTTCTGTCTCTCTGTTCTGTTTCTTATAGACAACACATTGTTAGGTTCCAATATCTAATCTATTCTATTATTCTCTTCTGTTTTATGGATGAATGCATCCTATTCACATTCACTGTTATGATTACTAACTATATATTTCCCTCCATCCCATTTTCTTGTTTATTCTTTTCTCTTTCTTTTTATCCTGTTGTTTAGTCGTTTCAGTTGTATCTGACTCTTTGTGACCCCATTTGGGGTTTTCTTGGCAAAGATAGTGGAGTGGCTTGCCATTTCCTTCTCCAGCTCATTTTACAGATGAGGAAACCAAGGCAAACAGAGTTGAGTGACTTACTTGCCAAGGGTCACACAGCTAGTAAGTATCTGATGCTGGATTTGAACTCGGATCTTTCTGACTACAGGCACAGTGCTCTATCTACTGTGCTACCTAGCTGTTTATATCATCATTTGTAACATATAGTTGGATTCTGCTCTCTGAATAGGTAGCACCTCCCATTCACATTCACAGTTATGATTACTAACTGTGTATTCTCTTCCATCCTATTTTCTTTTATTTATCCTTCTTTCTCTTTTCATCCCATCCCTCCTCAAAAGTCTGCTGTGCTTTTGACCACTCTTCCATTGATTCACCATCTCTTTTATCCTCTCTCTTTTTCTTATCCTCTTCTCCTCCTATTTCCCTATTGAATAAGATAGATTCCTATATCCAAATGAGTTTGTATACATATTGTTCCCTCTTTGAACCAATTCCAGTGAGAGTGAGGTTCAAGCATTGCCCACCCACCCCTCATTTTCCCCTCTACTGTAAAAGGTCTTCTTTGTGTGCTTCTTTTATGTGAGATAATTTTCCCATTCTGCCACTTCCTTCCCCCTTCTCCCAGTGCATCCCTTTTTCTCAACCCTTCATTTTTTTAGATCATCCCAATATAATCAATTCACACCCATGCCCTCTGTCTATGTAGATTTCTTCTGACTGCCCTAAAAATGATAAAATTTTTAGGAATTACATGTGTCATCTTCCCATACAGGAATGTAAATAGTTTAACTTCATTGAGATTCCCTTATGATTATTCTTTCATGTTGACCTTTTTATGCTTCTCTTGAGTCTTGTGCTTGAATGTCGTTTTCTATTCAGCTCTGGTCTTTTCATCAAGAATGCTTGAAAATCTTCTATTTCATTAAATGTCTATTTTTCCCCTTAAGGATTATGCTCAGTTTTACTAGTTTATCCTTTGACCGTTGTCTTTGTCCATTTATCTTTAGATCCAACTGGATAAACAACTTTTCAGTAGAATAAGCTCTGTTTATGGGGTTTAAAAAACTCATAAATGATTCAAATATTTAATTTGTAAGGTTTAGTACCTAAGAACTGATCAAGGCTATCAAAGGATCCAAGATATAAAAGGAATCCAGGGTCCTCAAAGACACCACAAAAATAGATAGATAGATAGATAGATAGATAGATAGATAGATAGATAGATGGATGGATAGCAATACCCAAAAGAAGAAAATGGCTAAATATACTCAAAAGGAAAAAAGAACAATAAAAATTTTAAAATTAGCAAAGTGGAGTGCTTATAAAATGAAAAATATACTGTGTTAGTTAATTAGAGGGCCTACATTAGTTAATATCAAATAGTTATCACATAAATAATTAATTAGAGCAATTGCATTAATACCCAGAGCAACAGAAATGAAAAAAAGAAACCAAGTAGGAAAATAACACATAAAAAAAATTAAACAAAGAATTAAAAGAAAAACACAAGGCACAGTAATATAAAAACTTGAAGAAAGTTTTTGGTGTTTTTTTAATAACCAAGCAAATAATCTAGAATTAAAAGATGTGTTAGGAAAGGGCAGGAAATAATTAGTGATAAATCATTTGTTGGTAGTTTGGAAAAGGGCAGCTAAGTGGCACAGTGGTTAGAGTGCTATGCCTAAACTCAAAAAGACTCATCTTCCAGAGTTCAAATCTGGCCTCAGACACTTACTAGCTTTGTAAACCTGGGCAAATCATTTAACCTTGTTTACCTCAGTTTCCTCATCTGTCAAATGAGTTGGAGAAGGAAATGGCAAATAACTCCAGGATCTTTGCAAAGAAAAGCCCAGATGGGGTCACGAAGAGTCAGACATCACTGCTAACAACTGAACAACAACTCTGAAAAAATATATTATGGAGGTAGGAAGTAATGTGTATGAATTATTAATTTACCTTATACTAGGCTTTTCATAGAAAGTCAAATAGGAAAAGTATCCAATTAACTTAAAATTAGTTTTTAAAATAGAATTAATGATATAGGGAATGGGAGACCTGTTTTTAGAATTAAAACAGAAATGAAAAGCCTGTAAGCATTTTGTAAACTGCTTGCAATGCCTTTGCTCTATGAGGTAGTAGCTCAGGACCTAAGTCACTTTTCTGGCCATGCCCAATATTGAATTATATTCAGCAACCACTGATACTCTATTAGGTGAGGTGCTTTTTGAATTTTCAGAAGATAGAGAAGAAATAGTTATTGCCCTTAACGAGTTTATAATATAGGAAATATGGGAGCAAAGATAAATAGTGAAAGCGTTTTCATCTTTCTTTATGAAAGAACACTTAACATTTATGTAATGTTTTCTCTGAAGAACTTTTTTTTCTACCTGGTGATGGTTTATAATGATGCAGGTTCATTTTGGATTCTTCACATTTTTTTCTACTCAGGGAAATCAAAAATAGCTGGGGGAATAGCTTCCCATGAGGCAACATTTCCAAATCCTATAATTTGACATTTAGAGGATGATGAAACATTCTATCCCCAGTAAGGCTGTACTCTCAAAAAAGGAATCCTGGTTATATCTGCTTTATCAGTGTAACCTTTTTCAAATGCTTTTCTCAGAGAGAATACAGATACTGTTACAGTATTTTTAAGGTCCAAATGGAATGTAGAGAACGTCAACAGTTTGAAAAATGTCTTACTATGAAGTACTTCTCCATATGGAATCAGAGAGGGCAAATTTTATCTATGAGCTGTGAGCTGGTATGAGGAATCTGTTGAGACTCAGAGGGAGAAAGCAAAGTGAAATGTATTTCTCATTAGTACTCTCTTAAATGTTATGTTACAAAGAAACGTAAAGAGAAAGACTATAAAGAACTAGCAAGTACAACATATTTTGGAAAAACTTTACTATGTTTTCTGAAGAGAGGACAAAGCAAAGGAACTCATCTAGGTTTGTACCCCTGAGACACTGAATTTAACTCTTGTGGGAAAATATAAAGTTCTTTTTTCCTATAATTTTTATTTAGTATTTTATTTTTCCCCAGCTACATGTAAAAACCATTTTAAACATTCATTTTTAAAACTTTGAGTTCCAAATTCTCGCCCTTCCTCCCTGTCCAACCCCACCCCCACCCCTCATTGAGCAAGCAATTTGATATAGGTTATACACATGGAGTCATGCAAAAGACTTCCGTAATAGTCATGTTGTAAAAGAAAACATAGACAAAAAAAGCCCTCAAGAAAAATAAAGTAAAAAAAAAAAAAGTATGCTTCAATCTGCATTCAGACACCATCAGTTCTTTGTCTGGGATTGGATAGCATTCTTCATCGTAAGTCCTTATGACAGCAAGAGCTGTCTTGCATCATTGTATTGCTGAGAATAGCCAAACATTCACAGCTGATCATCTTTTGATCATCCAAAGATCAACATTGCTGTTACTTTGTACACAGTACATTTCATTTTGTGTCAGCTCATAGAAGTTTTTCCAGGTTTCTCTGAGAATATCCTGTGCATCATTTCCTACAGCACAACAGTATTCCATCACAATCACATACCACAATTTGTTCAGCCATTCCCCAGTTGATGGGCATCCCCTCAATTTCCAGTTCTTTACCCCCAGAGAAGAGCTGCTATAAATAATTTTGTACATATAGGTCTTTTTCCTTTTTTTAATCTCTTTTAGGATACAGACCTAGCAGTGGCATTGCCAACTCAAAGGGTACACATGGTTTTATAGCCCTTTGGGCATAGTTCCAAATTGCTCCACAGAATGATTGAATCAGTTCATAACTACATCAACAGTACATTAATGTCCCATTTTTCCCACATGCCCCCCAACACCTGTCATTCACCTTTGCCATCCTATTAGCCAATCTGATACGTATAAGGTAGTACCTCAGATCTGTTTTAATTTGTACTTCTCTAATCAATAGTGAGAGTATTTTTCATATGGCTATAGATAGCTTTGATTGCTTTATCTGAAAACTGATAATATCTTTTGATCATATATCAATTGGGGAATGGCTCTCATTTTTACAAATTTGACTCAGTTCTCTATATGTTTGAGAAATGAGGTCTTTATCAGAGAAACTTGCTTCAAAATGTTTTTTCACAGTTACTACCCTCCATCCTTTCCCCCCCACATTGTTTCTATTCTCTCTCTCTCCTTTCAACCTGTCCCTCCTCAAAAGTGTTTTGTCTCTGACCACCCCGTTTCCATTCTGCCCTCCCTTCTGTCACCCCCCTTGTCTTATCCCTTTACCCTCTAGTTTCCTGTAGGGCAAGATCAATTTCTATATCCAATTGAGTGTGTATGTATACTCTTTGAGCCAATTCTGATGAGAGTAAGTTTCACTCACTCTCTTACCTTCTCCACTGTAAAAAGTTTTCCTTCCTCTTTTATGTGAGACAGTTTACCTCATTCTACCTCTCCCTTTCTCTTTCTCCCAGGACTTTCGTCTCTCATTCCTTAATTTTATTTTTTAAATATTATCCCTTCATATTCAACTCACACCTGTGCTGTCTGTTTATGTATACTCCTTCTAACTACCCTAATAATGAGAAAGATCTTATGAGTTACAAATATCATCTTCCCATGTAGGAATGTGAACGGTTTAACTTTAATAAAGCACCTTATGATTTCTCTTTCCTGTTTTCCTTTCTATGTTTCTCTTGAGTCTTGTTTTTGAAAGTCAGTTTTTCTATTCAGTCAAGTCTTTTCTCAAGAATGCTTAAAATTCCTCCTCTTCATTGAATGTCCATTTTTTCCCCTGAAGGATTATACTCAGTTTTACTGGGTAGGTGATTCTTGATTGCAATCCTAGCTCCTTTGCCATCCAGAATATCATATTCCAAGCCCTCTGATCCTTTAATGTAGAAGCTGCTAAATCTTGTGTTATCCTGATTGTGTTTCCACAATACTTGAATTGTTTCTTTCTGGCTGCTTGCAATATTTTCTCCTTGACCTGGGAACTCAGGAATTTGGTTGCAGTATTCCTGGGAGTTTTCATTTTAGGATCTCTTTCAAGAGGTAATCAGTGGATTATTTCTATTTCTATTTTACACTCTGATTCTAGAATATTAGAGCAGTTTTCCTTGATAATTTCTTGAAAGATGATGTCTAGGCTCTTTTTTTTTTTTTAATCATGGCTTTCTGGTAGTTCAATAATTTTTTAAATTATCTCTCCTGGGTTTCTTTTCCAGGCCAGTTGTTTTTCCAATGAGATATTTTACATTGTCTTCTATTTTTTTTTCATTCTTTTGGTTTTGTTTTACAATTTCTTGATTTCTCATAAAGTCACTAGCTTCCATTTGCTCTATTCTAATTTTTAAGGAATTATTTTCGGGGCAGCTAGGTGGCGCAGTGGATAGAGCACCGGCCCTGAAGTCAGGAGGACCTGAGTTCAAATCTGCCCTCAGACCAAACACTTGACACTTACTAGCTGTGTGACCCTGGGCAAGTCATTTGACCCCAATTGCCTAAAACAAAAACAAAAAAAGGAATTGTTTTCTTCAGTGAGCTTTTGTACCTTTTTTCCCATTTGGCCAGTTCGTCTTTTTAAGGCATTCTTCTCCTCATTGGCTTTTTGGACCTCTTTAACCATTTGGCCTAGTCTGTTTTTAAGGTGTTATTTTCTTCGGTATATTTTTATGTCTCCTTTACCAAGGTACTGACTCATTTTTCATGATTTTCTTGCATCATTTTCATTTCTCTTCCCAATTTTTCCTCTACTTCTCTCATTTGATTTTCAAAATCCTTTTTTGAGCTCTTCCATGGCCTGAGACCAATTCATATTTTTCTTGGAGGCTTTCGATGTATGACCTTTGACTTTGTTGTCTTCTTCTGAATGTGTGTTTGGATCTTCCTTATCAACATAGTAACTTTCTATAGTCAGAGTTTTTATTTTCCCGTTGTTTGCTCATTTTCCCAGCCTGTTACTTGACTTTTTAATTCTTTGTTAAGGTAGGGCTCTGCTTCCAGAGTTGAGGGCACACTGTCCCAAGCTTCAGGGGTTTTGTGCAACTGTTTTCAGAGTTACTTCTACGGCCCTGTAAGTTGTCAGTTCTTCCAAGGTGGTATGCTCTAAAGAGAGGTGTTTAATACTCTCCTAGCCTGTGCTCTGGTCTATGAGTGACCACAAGCACTCTTTTCTACCCTAGAACTGTGAGGAGTATCCCCCACTCCAGTGTAGCCACAAGCTCTGCTGTGCTAGTACTCCTTCTCACTATGGGACTGCCCTCTGGGACTGTGACCTGGATCTGAGTATGGGCAAAGCAATAGAATCCTGCTTCAGGACTAGCAAAAAGACCTTTTTAATCTCCTTCTGACCAGTTGTTCGACCTCCTTACCATCTGTGGGCTGAGAGCTTCTGCTGCCACTCCTGATTCAGTTGCTCCCAGGGCCTGCTCCTGGTTTGCTGGGGCCAGGGCTGTGCTGGTACTGCCTATACTGGCCTATTCTCCACTCTCACCTAGGTGCGACAGACCTTTCCTGCGGACCTTCTAAGTTGTCTTTGGCATCTGTGGGTTGAGAGGTCTGGAAGTTGCTACTGGTGCCAGTGATTCAGTCACCCCAAGCCCTGCTCCTAGTTTTCTGGGGCCCAGTCTACGCATAGGGACTGCACTCCTCTCTCGCCCTAGTGCAACAGACCTTTCCTGCCAAACTTCCAAGTTGTCTTGGGCTGGAAATTTGTTTCATGCTGTCTTTTTATGGGTTCTGCCACTCTAGAATTTGTTTAGAGTCATTTTTAAAGGTATTTGGAGGGGTTTGGGGGAGAGCTCAGGTGAATCCCTGCGTTTACTCCGTCATCTTGGCTCTGCCCCCAAAAAAATTCTTAAGTGACTTTAATCATTATATGGAGTTAACAAATGTGTGAGAATGTGTTTCTAGATGAAGAAAGAGAAGTCATCTATTATTATATTGAGGATTTGAAATGACTCTGTGAACTTTCACATAGCCACATAGACATATAAACATGTTCTTGCTTTAATAAATTACTCCTTTCATTTATGTTCAATAATTTTAATATTTAATTGTAGGGAATAAAGTTATTTTGTTAATAGAAAAATAAGTGTAATTTCCATTTTGATGAACTGGGATGGGAGCTTAAATTAATTAATTTTTTTAATGAGAAAGAAAAGTTAAATCAGATCCCTATATCCTTCTAAAGCTGAGAAAGAAAAACTAATGATAAAGCAAATCCCTGAATCGCTCCAGATAGACCCAGAATGATAAAATTAGTGATAACAATTTTTAGGAAAGAAAACAAGTCAAATGGCACATTGAGGGGTGATATGCAAGGGAGTGTGGTATACTCAGATACCACAAACATGAAAATATGTGTGGTCTTACATCCAGGATTTTTGAGTATTTCACCCTTTCATTTCCATTGATCTTTCCTCATAGAATCTACAATGCAGCAAGTCTGAGAGGGTAATGAAAAATAAAGTAATTTGTATGCTTATTATTATAATATTATTGGTTTGCTAATATAATATCACTAATTTGGGATATCAACTTGTTTAATATACATTGTAATGTTTTCAGAATGGAAATTCACAGCGGTTTCCCAATTTGGGGAGTGAACCCAAAGAATATGAGTAAAGACATTATAAGAATATCAAAAAGAAATTCCAAAGAAATGGTAGAGTATAAGGTAATTCAGAAAGTACAGTCAGACCTAGGGAGTTGATTCAGTCAGTACTCTGAATTATGTTGTCTATTGGATCATTTAAAAGTACCTGCTACCTTAAGAGTAATAACCAGTTCTGGGAACTTATTTATGAGATCAAGAAAATTTTCTCCTTAATGAGAAGGAGGTCCTGAAAGCAAGAAGTTTGAAAATCATATTCCTGATAGCAAGGAGTTTGAAAGTCATATCTGGAGCAGAAAGGGATAACAATCACCAGGGAGACAGGCGGCAGTGAAGTTCTCAACAGTAGAAAAAGATAATTTATCTTTACATGAGGCTTGAGCTAGTCCCATTGACTCATGTGAAGAAACATCAGCAGTTTGTCAGGCAATAGTTAGGTTCCTTGAGTTGCACAGAGAAATGAGGACCTGTGAACAGGTTCTAGCTAAAGTATCTCATGACAGACAGAAACATAAACCCAAGAGAATAATTTTCTCAGAAAAGTATTCTTGTTCTCCTGAGGAAGACTTTGTAGAGGTTAGACCAAGGTGTACAAAGACAGGCAGGCTTCCTTCTTGGACAAAATAAATTGTTTGATATAAAGCCTTAAAGGCCCCCAAATCTGAACCCGTGGGGCCTAAGGAAAAGAAACTGGTTTCTTCTTCCATGTATCTAAAAAAAAGTGTGTGGGTGTGTGTGTGCCTGTGTCTGTGTGTAGGGAGAAGAGGGAGAGACTCAAATTGTTCTATAGCTCTAGCTGAACAACAATGACAGCAGTATTTAGTTTGGCAACATCTTTGAGGCCGAAGGGGAACCATCATCCAAACTCCTATTGTGTGTGGACAGCAACGTAGCCAAACTGGTGGCAAATGCAGTGATTCCCTCTGCATAATGCAGGCATGACTAGAATAACCCATTAGCCAACAGACTACAAGAACGGCTTGATTAAGAATATCCTTATGAACATTGAAATAACCTTAAAATATTGAAATTATCACTGAACTGTGACTATGTAACATTCGTTATTCAAGTATTATATATATATATAAATGATATATAAGTGTATGTGTATGATAGTCAATATTGCAGACTCAAAGCAAATACACAACAAAGAGTTATGTGAGGAAGTTCACAGAAAACGTGCTAAAAAGTAGGGTCGAGCAAATTTTGTTATGGCACCTAAATTGTATTTGATATCACTTTCTGACATCAAATGCAACCTAGTGTTTTCACTCTAGAATAAGGAGAGGGGACTTATGAGAGTCTCTGGGTCCTGGTCCATGGTACCCCTCTATGACCTGCCTTGAATAAGATTTGCATCTAAAGTTATATTGTTGTTAGTTGCAAGCCTAACTGAAGTAGTTAAGACTTTTTCTGGCAGAAAGGGCCGTTGAGACGTGCTAAAGAAATTGTGATCAGATTCCAAGGGTAGAAGACTTGAATTCAGTGGCTGTAGAGGTGGCAATTTAAACCTGAAATTGAAAGATTATATTACCCGCAGACTAAAACAGCTAGAATTATGAAACCCGGTCTATGAGTTAAAACATGTAAAACTAGGTCAAGAAATAAATATGTATAGCTGTTATTTTTTTTTTGCACGTTGAGATTTCCTCTCACTGTATTAAAATCATTTTTTGTACCTTAACCAGCTATTTGGGTCTGTGCTGTGCTGATGATCATCTGGAAAGTGCATTGGATCTGGAGACAGAGGACCTTGGTTTGAATTCTGGCTCTGCTCTGTGGCTTTCGGCAAGTTACTCTAACTCTCTCTGAGCCTTAGTTTCCTCATCTATAAACTGAACGGGGGAGGGAAGAGCTGGGAGGAAGCGGACTGGGGAGCTTCAGTAGTTTATCTCAAATCCCCCTTGCAACTCTAAATCCTGTAATGTGTGATGTCATGATTAACAGAAGAGGGTTAAATAAGAGAATAAGGAGTAAGACATAGTATTTAGTCCAAAGAGGAGGCAACAGAAATGATTGTGGTCATGCAGGATACTTTCTGTTTGAGAGTGCCCTATAACATATTGCTTTACTTGTGTAAGAGAAACAAAAGATGAGAAGGGAATGAGTTGGTGTTGACATTTATTTTTTTTATAAGCCTCAGGTTTGGAATGTGGGTATAAGTAAGCACTTTGGGGGCAGGAGGAAAAGGACCAGACTTCAACTGCAGCTTTACTGCTCAATCTTTTCCATAAAATTGGAAGTGTTTTGGGTCGTGCTCCTGTACTTTGGACTACCCCAAGTCAAGGGACATTTTTTTTTACTGAATAAGTTTTAACTTACCAGTTTCTGGGGGGTCTTATTTCTTCATCCGAAAAATGAAGGAGATTGGCTAGATGTTCTTTAAAATCCCTTCTAGCTCCATTGTTCCCTGAGTCAGACATACTTATTCAAACCTAACAAACATTTACGAAGCACTTACTATGTGTAATGTACTATGGTGGAAACAGACGATATATAAAGGTAAATGAGGCATAAGTCCCATCCTCAAGGACCTTAGAATCTCATAAGTCAGAAAGACAATGTTCTGTTTTGCATTTTTATTTATTTTTATTTGTGTATTTTATTTGTGGGAGGAAGAGAGAGTGCTGTGAGTTCACATAAGGGAGAAATCATTTCCATCTGAGGGAACTGGAGATGGATACATTTTCTTATCTCCAAGAAATTTCTTTAATTGGATATTTTTTACTATTCTGATGAGGCTTAAATTGGGTGTCATTTTTTGGAAAAAGCAGTCATTGAACAGTCTAGGAAATCTGAGTTTGAGTCTTGGCTCTACCAGAGACTTCTTAAGTCATCTCAAGCAAATTTATCATTTCTCTCCTATTGTTCATTTAGAAAACATTAGTTAAGCACTGTATACTGGGCATGGGGGATTCTGAGACAAAAGTTAAAATTTTACTGGGGTTGGAGATCTAGGGTACAGATGTTTAGAGATAAGTAATCTGAGAAGGAAAAGAACACTGAATGGAATGGTTTAGAGAAGAGTTCCCAGAGGACATAACACACACTGAGCTAGAAAGGAAGCTGAGAAGTCTAAGGGTAGTTCTTCCAGGATTGGGGGACACTTCGTGTGAAGATATGGAGAAGGGAACAGGAATGTGCAGTTGAGAGAACGACTAGTAATCCATTTTGTCTAGAACACAAACCATGTCAACAGGAGTGTTGTGAAATGAGGCTGGAAAGATAAATTGGAGCCAGATTGTGAAAGGTCTAAAATGACAGGTTGATGAATTTATATTTTATTCTAGAAGCAATATGGAACCTCTGAAGATTTTTGAACAGGAGAGTAACAAGGTCGGACTAGTTCCTTAAGAGGGTTATTATTTTGATAGTTAAATGAGAGATAGATTGCAGAAAGGAAAGAATTGGGAGTACAGACTCTCTGGGCCTGGATTTCCTCATTTCTAAATTAAGAAGCTGAGACAGTATGGTTTAAATGAAAAAGCATAGTATTCAGTATCAGAGAACTTAGATTTAAATTTGAGTTCTGCTACTTAAGACTTCTTGGTACCTTGGAACAGTCACTTCACCTCTGACCTCAGTTTCATCATCTGAAAAAATGAGCAGGATAAAGTAGATCTTTAAGGTTTCTTTTAGCACTGACATTTTTGTAGTATGATAAGTTAAAAAAAAAAAAGTGCTTTGGGGCAGGTAGGTGGCGCAGTGGATAGAGTACCAGCCCTGGAGTCAGGAGGACCTGAGTTCAAATGTGACCTCAGACACTTGACACTTACTAGCTGTGTGACCCTGGGCAAGTCACTTAACCCCAATCACCTCACTAAAAAAAAAAATTAAAAAAAATTTTTAAAAAGTGCTTTATTTGGCCCCAGGGAATCCTCTGTGACCTTCAGCAAGTCCAAGTCAGTCTCTCTGGAAATCAGTTTCCTCATCTGTAAATTAAGGATGATTGCTTAAGCCCTTTCCAAGTCAAAATCTATTCATCTCCACTTAAAGAATGATTAGCCATACAGTTGCTGTTTCAAAGTCCTGGGGGAAGGGGGATTTGGAAATAATTTTTTCTTTATTTCCTTTCCCAAATCTATGGTATCTATGGAAATTTACAAGAGAAAGAAATATCTGAGTAAATGATTTAATTTATTTTTTATTTCACACTTGCAAGTTAGAGAAAATTAATACATTCTGTGTATCAATGGAATAACTTGTCAAGGCCAGTAATCACTTGTCGTCATTGTTCTACAACTGTAAGATGAATATTTGGTTGATCTAAGGGCCTCATGTATAACAAGCTCTAGTTCTTATTTTCTTTTGAATAATAACACTTTCACACTGAGCAATTTTATGGGATCTCTTCCTGTCTTAGTTGATTTTGCTGTTCATAATCCTAAGCAACTCTGTATTTCATCTATTTTACATATTTCTGCCTAGCATTACTTTGTTTCAGGTGGGGATGAAATGGAGTGTTAGTATTTTACGAATCTTCCACAGTTGACCTCGTGAGGCTATAGGGGGTAGGGAGGCGAGAGGGAAGCCATTTGTTTCAGGGATATGCCTTTCTTTACTGTATTTTCTTCTATAACTAACAATACCAACAGTACTCTGAAAGAAAAACGCACAGAAGCTTAAGGCTATTTCCATTAAACATACCCAAGGACTAAGTTAGGGCCTTCTAGCCGATGGTCAATCAATTACAAATGACATGAATTTCCTTTGTGTTTTTTTTTATTCTATGGCATGGAATAATTTAGAAATAAGGATTTTTACAATAAAAGAATAGTGATGATTTTATAGCTGTTTATATTATATAGACTATTGTTTTTATTCCATATTATTAGTCACTTAAAATGAATAAATAGACTATAATTTCTGATTTTGAAAATTATTCATATTTTATTCAGTTAAAGCACTGGTTGAAATTAATTTTTTAAAATATTCTCTATACTATTTTAATATCACGTAATAAGAAAGGGGCTCATTTTAAATCCCTAATGTAGAACCTATTCTGGGATACTCCCAGCTGCTATTCTCAGGTTTTATGATTACTCTGTGGGGCTATGGCCTGTCAAGCTATAGCTCACCAGCCTCTAATGAGTGTGTTAATTTCAATAGTCAGCCAGTAGATGCAATTAACCTCTTAGGCAAAGGTACTTAAGATGGAATAGTTTAAAAAAAAAAAAAGCCCTAGCAAAAAATGTTTTCCAATATAAACCTGGAACACACTCTTCCACAAATACAGATATCATCCATGTACATGTTTTCCAAAGGTAAAGTACCATAGTTGTGAGGCACTTATGTGGGTCTCTCCTACATCTAGGCTTCGAAGTCCTTTCTCTCCTGTGAAGTTCTCACAAAGCTCTCCCTTGAATACAGGGCCTTTGCTGGATTGGCCAATCAACTTGATTTCTGGGATCTGGTTCTTTCCTCAGATCAACTCTTTTTTTTTTTTTTTTGGCTAGGCAATGGGGTTAAGTGACTTGGCCAGGGTCACACAGCTAGTAAGTGTTATGTGTCTGAGGCTAGATTTGAACCCAGGTCCTCCTGACTTCAGGGCAAGTGCTCTATCCGCTGGGCCACCTAGCTGCCCCCAGATCAACTTTAAATTACCAGCACTACCTCTCTCTCTTTTCTCCCCTTACCGCCTCAGATCCAATCAATTGCCAAGGTCACCAATGATTGTCATCTCTCTTCTTTGCTGTCAGAGGTCTTGCTCCTTAAAGCAGCTTCTAGCCTTGAATGACTGCCTCTCTATATCCATCTGTACTTCAAGTCTGTTCCTCAAACTCTCTTGAGTGATCTCTACAACTAGTGGGTGGGGTATGTCTTTCTGGGCCAGTAGTTCTTTTGTTAGTCACCGTGGCCAGTGAGGGTAGAGAGAGTAGAAATAAGTGTTTGAGGTTGATTAAAGGCATTAAGCACTATAAAACTGATCATATGGGCCAGTAGAGAACCTTATCCTATGAACCTGCAGTCCACAAAGATGTCAGACAAATTGTCTGAACTCATGACATGAGCCATCTAGGTTTGCTTAAAAGTAAAAACACACTGAAAAACAAACATCATTTAGCTCTCATGAAGTGTTCTGACTGAAATGGAAGAGATCAATTTTCAAAGGCTAAAATATCAATATTGCTCATATTACCTGCAGTAATGGACACTATGATATAACAGATATCAATACATAGACATTCAACCAAGCATAAGTTATCTCAAAGAAATTTTATTACTTTTAAAGAAAATGCACCAGAAACCTGACTACCAATTAAAATCAGTCAATTTTTCTCCAGTGCATCTTTGTAATACCAGGACATCTAAGAAGGCAAGTGCCAGATAGATTCTCTATAGTGGATCCTTGAAAATGCATAGTGATGGGGTAACTAGGTGGCACAGTGGATAGAGCACTGGCCCTGGAGTCAGGAGGACCTGAGTTCAAATCCAGCCTCAGATCAAACACTTGACACTTGCTAGCTGTGTGACCCTGGATAAGTCACTTAACCCCAGCTCCCTAAAAAAAAAAAATTTTTAAATGCATAGTGACCCAATTTTATTCCAGAATCACAGAATTAGAACGGAACTCAGTGGCCCATCTAATCCAACCCATATACCTATTATAACATAAACTAAAAGCAGTCATCCAGCTTCTGCTTGAAGGCCTCCAAGGAGGGGAAAACCACCACATCTCAATAAAGCCCCCCAGCATAACATCCTCTCTGGAATAGTACCCCAATTTATACTCATGTAAGTGAGTACAAATTTGCATGGGAGAGAGTGGTTACTATTCCTAGCCTCTAAGGTTACCTTGTAGGTGGCTATTCCTATCCCTACTATGGCACTTCGTGTTAGAAACTGTCACTAAAAGATATTCCCCACCCCAACCTGAAACATATTTTCCTACAGATATATCATCCATGAGAAGAATGAGCACAAACTTAAATTACAGTGGTAATGAGGCATACACATAGGAAATACACGTGGCCATAGCAACTCCCATCTCCAGAACTGCAGAGCCCCAATATCTTTTCTCTCCTCATTCGGTCCTCTTTCTGATCCATCTCTCAGTTGTCAGGACTAGCTCTTGATTAGTTAATTCTCTCCTTTTGATGCCAGAGGTCCCTTTCCTAGAAGCTGTTTCCAGCCTCAAATGATGGCCTCTCTGTTTTATTGTTTGGAATGTGTGTTTCTGCTGCCTCAGAATCTCTCAGAATGACACTCCAAGGTTTGAATGGCATGTCTCCCACATGAGTAGTTCTGTTGCTAGACATGATGAAGAGCTGAGTTTTCCCTCCCTTGGATTCACCTAAGGCTGAGCTGCTGACCATCTCTAAGGTTTAGCTATTTAAAACCCTAAAAGGGTATTGATATTTTTTTTTCTATGCAGTGATACTGTTCTTTTCTAATTCAGAGAAAGGTGTTCATATTTCATAAAGGGATAACAGGGCATTGACATCTTGTTAACTTATTAAGTTATTATCATCTATAATTCTATCCTGTGACTTCATCAGCTCATCTGGGGAGGGGAAATAAAATCCTCCCCCCAATTACATTAATATTGTCATCATAATCTTAGAGGCAATATGGTTTAATGGAAAAACCACTGGACTTGGGGTCAGACGACAGATTTGACTTAAGGCTATAACAATCAGAAGCTTTATCCCCATGGGCAAATCACTTAACCCCTCTGAGGTTCAGTCAGCTTCCTTACCCATTTATTAAATGGGGATAATAGTTATACTATTACTCTGTCGGCCTATCAGTTTTCTTGAACAAACGTTTGCTTATTTCTTCAGTCTCTTCACTAGAGAAGGTTGCCTTTCTTGTTCTTTCTTTCATGCTTCTCTTGGCATTGCAATCACTGGATTTGTTATCATTGTGGTCCCTTATTGTAGGGCCTTGGTAGGAATACAGGATTTCAAGCAGACACGATGAGCTCCCAGGGGTAGGGCACATAGTAAGCCTAATTGATAATAGATTCTTGACCCTGTCACCTCCACCAATTATAGTCTGAGATGTTGAAGTATATATTGTAGTTTTGGATAGAATGGTTGAACCTAGTCTTTCTGTCTTATCTTCTTACTTAGTCTCAGGTAGGGTAGGTTAGTTGGAATCATGATGGTGCCTGGGCTCTTCCCTCTGCCACAGTCCAGATCAGGAGCACTAAGTCCATCTATGCCTTACTCCTTTGAAAATCCTGGCTAGATATATTGAGCCCAACCCTTGCCCACTGGATTGGGAAGATGAACAAAAGAACAAAAATTAGGCCCTTTCCTGGAGGAGAATGGAAATAAAGTTCTGATTGGGGACATAAAGGTCTTTATTGTCTGCTACCACATTTCTAGATAAGATCTGAGAAATGCTTGGCACCAGTTCAGGAAGGCAATTGGGGTTAAGTGACTTGCCCAGGGTCACACAGCTAGTAAGTGTCAAGTGTTTGGTCTGAGGCCAGATTTGAATTCCGGTCCTCCTGACGTCAGGTCCGGTGCTCTATCCACTATACCACCTACCTGCCCTACCAGTTCAGATTTGGAACTTACTGTGTGATCCTTTTTTGTCATCTTTTTTTTTGATGGGCATTTTTCTTAATTCATCTCTCTTATTTGTTGATCTTGTTTATTTGGCCTTTTTTCCCATTGTCTTTGAGGTGACTGGAAAGCTGGGCTTGACTAGAACATTTCACAAGGTCGTTTTTCTGAAAATCTTTTGTGGTTTTGTGTGTGGTTGTGTATGATTTTTGTCCTTCTTTCTCAAAGAGGACCACAACATCGAGAAGGTGATGCCATGACTTGCAATTAAATTGGATTTGAGTGAGGCAGGGCTGTGCAAAGTCGCCAGCCTCACTTTCTCCTCCAGAGCCATCTGGGTCCAGTGGCCAGATATAGATCAGGACAACTGGAGATGGCCCAGGATGCAGTGGGAGACCTTAGCCTTTTTAAGCTCAGATCTTTCCAAATTCTCACGTTGACTGAGGCAACTTCCATTCAGTGATTAGGCCTGTTTAAGAAATGAATAAAGGGATGGCCCCTTTAATTAAAAAAAAATCCAACTGGGAAGGGAAGACCCTCAGGGTTGCTGGCCAGAAGAGAAGCAATTGCTATTTTCGTTCACTCTAAGCCATCAGGGCCCAAGAAAATAACTAATAAATGGCACTTGGGCAGGTACCTATTCTTGGCCTATCAATGAGAGCCAGAGTGAATTATGTTTAAGGCATGGTCTTTAAGGAAGAAATCTAGCCAGTAAACCCCAAGATAACTAGATAGGTTTTAACCATCAAAATTTACCATCCTTTGGGCAGAACATGCTCTGGTAAAGGTGGTACAGTAGTTAAAGTACCTGCCCTGGAGTCAGCAGGACAGAGTTCAAATCTGGCCTCAGATACTTGCTAGTTGCGTGACCATGCGCAAGTCACTTAACCCTGATTGCCTCCAAAAAAAAAAAATCTTTTCAAACATACTTAGATCTCACCTGTCCTTAAAACATTTTCACTTGACTTTACCATCTTCTTACTCCCTACTTTTCCATCCACACTTATACAAAAAGTTGTCTCCATTTGTTACTCCCACACTTTATCAATCCAGTCCACATACTTAGGCAATCTATGTTCCTGTCAGACTGACCTACTGACTATTTCCTGCATATAACATTCCATCTCTCACCATTTCCTAACCCCTTAGAATTTGACTTCTGTGACTGTACCATTTAACTGAAACCACTTTCTACTTGGTCATCATTCCAAGAGTTGCTAAAGATGTCTCTGCACCCTTTGCTAACCTTCTTCCCTGATTTTCTGTCAGCCCTGGGATTTTGTGATATTGTTTTACCATCTACCTGTCTTATAGATTCTTTTTTACTTCTCCTGTGGGACATGATCATTCACTATGCACTGTCCTTGTATGAACACACCCAAGGGCTTTGTCCTAAGCCTTCTTTTCTCTCTACACTCCCTCAGTGATCTCACAAGTTCTCATAGGTTCAACTGCCATCTCTGTTAGAAGCAGATTGCACTTTCCTCCCCCTCCTTCCTGCTCTCAGCTTAAGAAGTTTTATGAGAACATTTAAAAATTATTCTACCCTAAAGTCTAGCCCCACCTTTCCTTCCTTCTTTTTTTTTTTTTTAAAGAAAAGTGAGTGAAAGATTAGAAGCAAAAACTAAGATCCCAGGGAATGGATTAAGGGTTTTAAACAGATTTAGAATGGAAAATGCCTCAATATAATTAAGCTCTGAAAGGATTAATGATTCCTCTTCCCCTAAACCCTAAATGGATTAGGAAAATGATTAGAAGGGAAGAGTCTTTTTGATTATTGCAGTTAATGGAAGCATCTCTTGGGTTTGCCTTTGACCAGCTGGAAAAGCGAAACCTTGAAGGGAGTGGTCAAAGAAGGATTGAAAAAATAAAATAAAATAAAAAGCAAAAACAAACAAACAAAAAAAAACAAAGAAGGATTGAATAGTTTTAGGAATGTGTTTCTTCATGGGTATGCCAAAAATTAAGTGAATGTTGTTGTGTGATGCAGCAACCTGTTAACAGAACTGTTGCCTAAACTATGAACCCTTGCTTAGTCAGGAATGTGAAATATTCTTTAAGAATTCTATAAGTTGTGGCTTCTGCTAGAGAGATGTCTAAGGATGTGATAGCACTCTGTCAGTCTGGATATTTCTCTAGAAAGAAAATGCTTAAACTTTAGAATAAATAAATAATTAATTTAAAAAATTTTTATGGTAGGCTTGTGCCTACAACACAGAACACAATAGTTTTTCTTCTATATCTTTATACAGGAGACTTCCAAGTCTACATATTCAACTTTCATGTCCCTCCTGAACTCCATCTAGTCTTGCATCTTCAAGACATTTGGCCCACAGGCATCTTTCACTCAACAAATAATGTCTTTTATCCTTTCCCCTAAACCTATCCTTCTTACTAACTTTCCTATTTTTGTACAATACTTTTCCTATTTCAATAGGAAATCCCTTGGCAAAAAGTTTATTTTAACGCCAATAAAGGCAGGCAGAGCTCCTTTAGGGAACTTGAACCCTAACTGGAATAATGCTAAAGCTTATACAGAAAAAGCTAGTGCATTGTGTGCCAACTATGCTAATTAGGTGGTGAACATACAGTTTCTCTACCTTGGGCACAGGTGTCATTCACTACTGGCATGGCCTGGGTGGAGGGGGGTTCTAAGGAGTCTGTGCGAGTTGACATATATAGCTCGACTTCTGGATTGTATACAATGACTGGGAATTAGTGCATGATAGTTCTGCTAGTACAAGATAGTCATGTTCATACAAGGGAAATTCTACAGAGATAGCTTGCCTCACTGGGGCCTACTCATGAGTTATTGCCAGAGATAGGGTCTTTGGACTGGGGAGAGACATGGTCCTAGGTCGAGGGTCTGATCACCCCATCAATATCACCAGTTTCACCCCACCAAGCTTCAGCTTTATGTCACTCCCACCAGCTGCTGTCTTTGCTCCTACATATATGCTGCTAAATAAAGATGGAGAATACTATGCAACTATTCTGACTGGGTCACTACAAATTTATGTTACATAACCTCAACTGGGCCTTCACTACTATTAGGCAATCCTTCCTTATCAACTTATTATTACACTGTCCACAGTGGCTCTTCCAAACCTTTTCATCTCTCCTCAAACCTCTCATGTCCCCCCCTCCCCTGACCATCCCAGTGAGAGCGTTGCCTCATATTTTACAGAAAAAAGTTGTGATTGCCTTCTTTTCCCCTTTTCCTCCTCTCCTATCACTCAGATGCCTTCTGCTATTATCTCCTCTTTCACTACTGTCTCATGTGATGGGTGAAGTGACTTGAATCCTTACCGAGACTAACCCCTTTACTTGTTTAAGGAATCCCATCACATCCTGTCTTCTCCAACAGACTGCCCCTTCTGTCATCCTGGATCTCACTTATTTTGAATCTTTACCTTTCTATTGGCTCATTCCCTACTGCCTAAAAACATACCTATGTCTCCCTCATCCTGAAAAAAAACCCTCACTTGATCCTTCCATCCTCTCTATCAGCCTATATCTCTTCTTTGTAACTAAACTCCTCAAAAAGGCCATCTTCGTAGGTGCTTCCACTTTCTCTCCTCTCATTCTCTTCTTAACCTCTTACAATCTGGTTTCCAACCTCATCATTCCACTGAAACTGCTCTCTCTAAAGTTACCAATGGTCTCTTCATTGCTAAATCCAATGACTTTTTCTCAAACCTCGTTGTCCTTGACCTCCCTTCAGCCTTTGACACTATTGATCACTCTCTTTTCCTATCTTCTATCTAGGTTTTCAGGTCATTGTTCTCTCCTGGTTCTCTTCCCCATCCAGATCATACCCTCTGACCATAGTGTTCTAACCTCAGGGTTCTGTCCTACACCCTCTTCTCTTCTCCCTCTATACTAAACTTAGTGATCTCATCAGCTCCTATGGATTTAATTACCATCTCTAGGCTGATGATTCTCAGATCTACCTATCCTGCCCCAGCCTCTCTACTGACCTCCAATCTCACATCTCCAACTGCCTTTCAGCTATCTCAAACTACACATCCAGTAGGCATCTTAAACTCAATATGTCCCAAATAGAACTCACTATTTCCCCCAAAAAATCCCCCTCCCTGCCCCCATGTACCTTTCGCACTATCCTCCTAGTTCCTCAGGCTCACAACCTTGGAGTTATCCTTCTCTTTTGCCTCAAGTCTTTGCCTACTCTAGCTCCTTCTCCATTCAGCCACTAAAGCAGTTTTCCTCAAACATAGGTCTAATCATGTCACACACATACACACACACACACACACACACACACACACACACACAAAATCCTCTGCTCAGTAAACTTCAGTGGCTTCTTATTCCTTTCAGAAACAAATACAAAATATTCTGTTTGACATTCAAAGCCATTAACAACCTAGCCCCCTCCTACCTTTACAGGCTTCTTTCACCCTATTCCCTGACACCTGTTCTTCAATCCAGTGACATTGGCTTTTCCAGGAATAAGACCTCCATCTCCCTGCCCTGAGCATTTTCTCTGGCTATCTCCCATACTTGGAACACTCTTCTTCCTCTGATTCCACCACTGACCTCCCTGGTTTCCTTTGTGTCAAATAAAATCCCATCTTAATTCTTAAGAATTAATTCTTAATTCTAGTACCTTCCCTCTATTAATTATTTCCTATTCATCCTGAGCATGGCTTGCTTTGTATGCATTTGTTTTCGTGTTGTCTCCTCCGTTAGATTGTAAACTCCTTGAGGGCAGGGCCTATCTTTTGTCTTCTTTTGTATCCCCAGAACTTAGCTGCTCTTCTATTAAAAGCATATGAAAATCACTTTGCATACCTCTCTGTGGTAAGACAAACAGAATTATAATATTACTTAAAAGTAAGGAAGATTTGGCCTGGAAAGGTTAATGAGTCATGTACCCATAGTTGAAAATATTTAACTGGTAAAGTCCCAGATTCAAACACAAGCGATTATTAAGCCACTTTATTCATGTTACCAAGAAAGTAGATATCCAATTTTTTTTGTTTTGTTTTATTTTGGGTGAGGCAATTGGGGTTAAGTGACTTGCCCAGGGTCACACAGCTAATAAGTGTCAAGTGTCTGGTCTGATACTGGATTTAAACTCAGGTCCTCCTGACTCCAGGGCCAGTGCTCTATCCACTGTACCACCTAGCTGCCCCAGTATGCAATATTTTTAATATTTGTTTAATGAAACTACTGATTTTGTATTAGCTTTTGAAAACTTCTTAGGAGTCATGTTGGCTTTCTTTTTAGTATTGAAATTCGTAAGAAATTTTCAGTGGCCTAAATTTTAAGAAAATTGTGCTCTTTCCTAGTACTTGGAATGCTTTAATTTCAGCTAATAACATTCTTAATGTTATTTGGAGTTCTTTTGTTCTTCTAACTTTACTATTTTTATAGACTTCTGCTTTAAATTCTTTGAGTTGAGGCTCAATCTGTCTTTTATTTTGGTTAGAAAGAACTCTTAGCCTTTCTGAAAAGATTTGTATATAAAATAAAAGGTGCTATCCCTGCTGAAGAAATGTGATTCAGAGAAGATGTAGGTACTTTTTTAAAAAAGCATTCTATGATAATAGTGAAAACACTCAATATGTCCTCAAGGTCAGATTACAAAACCAAAATCAAGTTGCTGTCATCACTAGATGACACTAAATCTTTTTCCCCCCAAATATAAAAATTTAACAGCATTCAGAAACATGTTCAATGTATTGTGATATGAAACATCAGTGCTTTATAATATGACTTCAGTAAGGTTGAATGTTGCAAGAAGGAAATTCTTTAAGGCTGAGACTAAATAATAGTTTTACAGTCATTGAAGAGGAAGGAAGATTCTATCACTGGGTCATAGACTTGGAATCATAGAACTGAAAGAGACTTAGAAGGCCTCAAGTACACACCCCTCATTTTAACGATAAGGAGGTTGAGGCTGAGAAAATTTAAATGACTTGTTCTGGGTTATTTGGGTAAGGTAGTGCCCAGCTAGTTGTGACATATAATGCTGTCTGAGGATAAATAATCTTCAGGTTTGCACTAAACTCTTCTCTGGAGTCATTTAGATTTTTTAGTTGTTGACTGACAATAACTCCTCAGCAAAGTTCTCAGAAAATCAGTTAGTGAGCAAGCTTTTATTAAGTGCCTACTATGTGCCTGACACGGATAAGATTTTTAAAAATTGTTCTGCAGAGGTTTAGGAATAATACTGACTAAAAGGTCTAAGTGACCTTTTATAACCTGTCAACCCTTGGATTTCTAGCCAGGAGGGTACCTTGTTCCAAGAGCTGACAGTTTAACAAGAAAAATACCTGATTTAAAATGTGTAGGTAGGAATTATGAAAGAAATTAGACTGAATAGGTACAAATCTATAGCACACAGTGAAGTGATGTTGACCATTTTGGGGAAGGGAAGTAAGGACTAAGATCGTGCAGCTTTACAGAAAGTGTACAAGCGTTGTAAGATCTCTGACATTTCTTGACTCTGTTTTCAAATCCACTGTCACCACACCAATTCTAGACCTCTTTTCCTTCCAGATCAGATGGTTGATTTTTACTCTATCTAGTCTCTTCCTTCTCCAATTCATGCTTCACACGATTGCCAAAATAATCTTCCTCGTTCTTAGATCTGATCAGAAACCTTCGGTAGTTCCCTGGTGCGTACTAGAAAAAACACAAACTCCATAGTTTGGTATTCAAAGCCCTCTACAGTCTGGTTCCACCATCCCTCTCCCAATTTGTTTTACGCTATTCCCTTTCATGCACTTTATTTTCCAGTACTACTGAGAATATCCTCGTCTTATTCTGCTCTCTCTTAATCTTTCAGTACCTAAAATCTGCTCTACCTCTTGGAGTACGTAGTTCCTTCAGCAAGGAGTGTTTTGCAGTATGATTATAGAATTTTAGAGGTAAGCAATCCTTAGTTTGGGGTTGTTTCCAAACTATTGGAGGAAAGACATAAAAAGGTTCTAGATTAAGTTCAGTATCTATATATAATGTGCTATTCATGGGGAAAGTAGTTTAAATGTTGTATAGGGACCCTGGGCAATGTAGTCTATTGTCTTGATGGAACTATTGTGCTCAGCTTGAACTATAGGTCTAGACACGTGGTAAGACTTTGTCATCACCAGGAAGTTTTTGAACTGGAGTATTGTGCCTAGGAGAGGGGTGATGTCAGGAGTGAATCATTTGATAGAGAATAGCATACTGCATACTGGGTATCACCAGGATGGCTAGAGCCTTGGTTTGTGATAGGCAGAAGTGAGGGTGGTAATCAGAATGGTTGGCATGCCCTTATTAGCAAATTTTCTCTAGGCTGAGAATCCAGGCCCTGTGGGCCTCAAGGAGATTATCTTCTCTTTTTACTTTCTTTTCTCTCTTCTCACCTGAATAGAAATTTCTTGTTTTCCTTTAAGCTGCTCTTTACTATTTCAGTAAATTCAGTGGCATTTTAAGTCTATAATGCTCTACGTCAGTGGTTGTCAAACTTTTTGGCCTCAGAAACCCTTTACATTCTTAAAAATTATTGAGGACCTCCCAAAGAGCTTTGTTTACCAGTGTTAAATCTATTAATATTTACCACATTCAAAATTAAATAATCTTAGTATTATTTAAAAAAATAGTTTTGACCTCATGGACTCCCTGAAAGGATCTCAGGGCCCCAAGAGAGCTTCTGACCCCACTTTGAGAACTGAGACAAATGATAAGATCTTTCTCAGTTGTTCTCCAAGTGAGGTTGCCGTCAGAGAACAAGAACAGGGCAAGTCTGGCATCATTAGAGTGTACTGGACAGAAAGTTTCCTTCTGGGAGGATAACAGCTGTTGTTATTTTTTTTTAATGTTTGAACATTTGGATAAACTTTCACAGACAGAGGGTTAAAATAAATTCAGGACAGTTTTTCTTCCCACATTCTGTATTGTTGTAGACAGAGTAGATGCACAAAACTAAATGTTTTTCCTCTTAAAACCCAAGAGAAGGGAAGGAGGAAGCTAGAGGAGGGGACAGTGGCTTTAACCCAAAGTCAATGGGGGAGGGCAGAGATAAGGTGAGTGTTGCTTATTCTGCAGAATTTTTATATGGTCCACATAACATTTTTTGGAGTAAGACAGATCTTATTGGCTATATGGGGCCC
The DNA here is from genome assembly GCF_900497805.2 of Vombatus ursinus. Taxonomy (NCBI): domain Eukaryota; kingdom Metazoa; phylum Chordata; class Mammalia; order Diprotodontia; family Vombatidae; genus Vombatus; species Vombatus ursinus. The sequence goes on along the minus strand of NW_020954570.1, from coordinate 12,981,549 downwards.
AATAATTCTTTTAGAGTCTCATGCTGGCTACAAAATTTTAATTTCTATCTATTCACACATTTCTTTTTTGTCTTGTCCCATACCTAAGATGATCTAGATCCTATGTATTTTGCAAAAGGTTCCATGTATAGAAAAATATGTGCTACCACTTTCTTTTTTGTGAAATAAATGTATTATTTATTTTTGACATTCATATTTTTAAAATTTTGATTTTGACACCTCTCTCTCTTGCCTGCCCTTCCCCCAGCCACTGAGAAGGCAAGAAATGTGATATCAATTATACATGTGAAATCATGCAAAATATATTTCCATATTAGCCATGTGGCAAAAAAAAAAGACAAGGAAAGAAGGTGAAAAATTATGCTTCATTCTGCACTCAGACTTCATCAGTTTTCTTTTTCAGAAGGCAGATGGCATTTTTCATCATAAATCCTTTGGAATCGTCTTGGATCATTGTATTGATTAGAATAGCTAAGTCATTCACAGTTGATCATCATATAATATGGCTATTACGGTGTACAATGTTCTTCTGGTTTTGCTCATTTCACTTTACATCAGTACTAATAAGTCTCCCCAGGTTTTTCTAACATCAATGTCCTCATCATTTCTTACAGCACAACAGTATTTCATCACAATCATACACCACAACTTACTCGGCCATTCCCCAGTTGATAGGCACCCACTCAATTTTTATTTCTTTGTCACTATGAAAAAAAAAAGATGCTATAAATATTTCTCTACATATAGGGTCATTTTCTTTTTTTTTTTAAATCTCTTTGGAGTAGTGGTATTGCTGGGTCAAAGGGTATAGATAGTTTCATTGCCCTTTGGCTCTCTAGAATCATTAGTCCATTCACAACTTTACTAACAGTAGACTAGTGTCCCAATTTTTCCACATCCCTTCCAATATTTGTCATTTTTCCTTTTCTGTTGTATTCTGTGGCATTACTTTCGAAGTGTTATTCCAGACAGATTTGTGTATCATTCTCTTCAGAGTGGACATCCATCACTAATGGACATTTGCCTTCATGAAAGAGTAATGTAATAATTGTGAAATAATGAGAAGCACTGATGATTTTTTCTGTCACAAAATAGGAAGTAAATCATGTATATTTCAGTTCATTCAATAACTAGACATCACTTAAGTATTCCTTTTTTCTCCTCTTAAGTCTGTTAGATGAAAATAAAAAAAAATTTCTTTTCAAACAGGTAATGGCCCTATAATTTAAATGTAAATTGATTACATTTTCTATCTTTCTTCTTTTCTTCATTCTTTCCCTTCTTCCTTCCTTCCTTCCTTGATGAAATGGGATTGACTTCTTTAATTATGGCTTTTAAAAAAAGGATATTTGTTAAGTTTATTTTAAAAGATTAGTCAAGGTTTCTTTTTTCCCCAAGTATTTGACACTTCTTGTCACTGAAAAACTCAAATGTTTTTGATGATTTATTGTGTAAAAGATATTATCAAAGATATATTTGACTGGAAAAATAATGTGTCATGAATAAGAGATAACAGATTTGTAGCCCAAGTGTTGACTAGTAGCCACAAAATCTCCTAGATCACCTTTAGTGATTTTGGTAGTAGATTCAGGGGATATGGATTTATGGAAAGATCAAAAATGACATGATTGAGTAGGTAAGGGAAGGTTATGTTCCCCACTAGTGGGAGTACCCACATCAATGAAATAGTAGAGTAACAAAAGTATCAGTATCTTTGCTTCCTTTGGACACATATACAGTGAAGAGCTTGCCATCTCAGGTTCTAAGGGAGTAATCAATGTCAACCTCTATATTTTATCTCTGAAATGGCAGTGGTTAGTATTTTGCCAAATATAACTTTGCTGTGACTAAATTGAAAATCAGAATTTCAGATAATTCATCTCTATCAAGAGTCCTGGATCCCCCATTACTTCCTAGCTGTGCAATGACCATAGGCAATTAATTTCATCTTTCTAAGCCTCATTTTGTTTCCTCATCTGGAAATTTCCGGAAATAATGCTTTCACTGCTTACCTCTAAAAGCATTCTTATTAAGAAGGTGCATGATAAACCACATAGTTTTAATCATTATTACAGAACATTTGAAATCTTGAAAGAAGGTTCTAAATAAATCCCTGATGACACTGAGATTATTACTTTCATTATATAATCCAAGTTGTAGAATGTGATCATGTTCGTTAAAACAATTTCCTGGTTCTCTAAGCTCCAAATTTAATTCTTTGAGGAACTGAGAATGTTACAGTGAAAGAATCAATCTTATAGTGAAACTTAAGAGTTAGTATTTTAAGTCCTGAATAACTTCAACCCCAGCAAATGACGTTTTTTTCCTACGGTCTGGTTCGAATTTTACATAATCACTTTGCAACAATGTTCTTCCTTTGCACTGTGCAGGTGTTTTCAAGTTTCTTAGCCAAAAAAAATGGCAGTTCAATAAATGTGTGTTCATAATGCCAGTGCCAAGGCATCGTTTGTGACTTATCACATAGTGTGCATATCTTGCTCTGCATTCATACACTGAGAAAGTGGTGATTTTGAATTTCTGATTTGGGGATCATTTTTTAGAAAACTAAGCTTAAAGACTTGTTGGTATTTGATTTAAAATTTTTTTTATAGATCTGACATTTTGTACATATGTATAGTCTTAGTAGAGTAATGGAAGGAGCACTAGTCTTACAGTCAGGACTTGAAATTATCAAACTTTGACTCCTGCCTATTCTCGAACCTTGGGCGAGTCACTTAAACTCTCTGAGACTCAGTTTTCCCATCTATAAAATGGAGGTAATATATACTTTTTATCTCACAGGACTGTCATAATAAAGGCCCTTTATGAACCTCACAAGGCAAAGTAAATGTGAGCTGTGAGAGTCATGACATAACAGAAAGAATGGAGACAGAAGAAACTGTAGACAGAAGACATGGATTCAAAACCCACTTCCTTATTGTGTGACCTTTGGAAAGTCATTTCATCTCTTTGGACCTCATTTTCCTCATGTATAACATGAAAGAATTAGAGTAAGATGATACAGCTTGGGCAACCCAGTCTTTAAAAACAAGCATAGTGAATTGGACAGAATTATCTTGTGGGCTGAGAAACCAATCAATCAATAAACATTTATTAAGTATCTTTTCCGTGCCAGGCACTGGGGACATAAAGACAAAATTAAATATTTCCTACCATTAAGGAGCTTATTTTTATTCCAGTGAGGGAGACAAGAGTTCTACATATCAGTATATAATAAAGCAAATATAAAAAGATATTGGAGCGGGGATATAGAGAGCCAAATGGTTCTGGTTCTTGAAAGACTCCTAAATTCTCAGAGTTAGTATTTATACCTCAAATCTGCAAATGCTATAAAGCAGGACTTGATTTATTGTTTTATTGGTTTTCTAGACTTATGAAAATAATAGAAAAAACATTAATAATGAAGATTAAATTTTCACTTCATAGGAGTCACTTCATTCATCTTCCTCTCCTACCCCATATCCAGTTTCCAGGTCTTGTTGATTCTGTCTCTGCAATGTTTCTCACAGCTGTCACCTTCTCTTCACTCTAATGTCCAGTTCAAGCCCTCCTAACTTCACACTTAAACTATTGCAATAGACAACTAATGCACATCTTTGTGTGTAGTCTCTCCTCCAGGTACCAAAATTACATTCCTCAAGCACAAATCTATGTCACTAATTTGACTATGTCACTCCTCTGCTTTCCAGAAGACTCAGTGGTTCCTATTGTATCTATAGTGGAATGCAAATTATTTGAAACAAATAATAATTTTGATATGGCTTTGTTTTGTGGTAGCAGTTGTAGTGCGTGTATCCTTCTAAAGATAATAGGCTGACACCGAATTTCTGACTTTTAGCAGATGAAATTGGATTGAGCTGGTTGCCCTACCTTTAGTGAATTATCTATCAATTTCATGCCCTATACCTATGTTTCACTGAAATTCTGTGCTTTTTAGGAAAAAACTGTTGGTGGGTCTGCCAATATTTCAAGGACCATTCAAGGCCACAATAAAACAGGATCAGTGACACCAAAGCACAAAAGAAAGTGTGGTCGAAGACAAAAACAATGTCAAGGTCTGGCAAACTATTGCTGCAAATGAGTCTAATCCTCAAAAAATAAGGAAAAACCCTTCAGATGGACTTTTCCTCTGCAGTATGATGTAGAGTTTATAAAGTTAGAGGAACAGGGAGAAGACCACATTGTTTTTAAATCTGTTTAGCATTACTTAGGGAAAAATTGCTTATCATGGGTACAAGATAATAAAAAGATTGCTATACTGAATATTGGAAAAAGGTAATTCTATTCAAGGTTATTCCAAAACCATTGTAAGAAGAAGTATAGGTGAGGCTATTAGATCTGGGCATCTTCATCAGACTTAAACATATTTACATATATAAAACATTTAGAGGATTTTAAAAATTTATAATGGGAAGGGAAGTCATGTCTCCATTAAAAGAATAGTTAACTCTGATAAATATATTGATATATTGAAAAGCAGAATTATATTTGAATCAAATGTTATGGAAAATTAAAAAATTTATCCAAGGGATGCTTCCCTGGTCTGAGAAATCACTTGATTAGAAATCTTTCAAAACTTATACTCAAAGCTAGACTTACAAAAATGTCCTCTTCATTAAAAATATGCTTGCTGTCAAAGGCGATACAAGTGTGGCTTCATGAGAAAGAATTAAAGAATATAGTTGTCCCTTCTACATCACAATTTTCCCTAACACGATTTCCATATATTATGGGTCAGCGTAAGAAATTAAATGGGAATTTGGAGGGAGTGTTGCAGATGACACATGAAGGTCAACGGATGACACAGAGCCTGTGACCAAATACTTAATCCAAATTTTACAATAAGGTACTATAAACCCCCCATAAAAAAAAAGAAAAAATTCTGACTTATTCCCTGATACAAATGGCTGGCCAAAAAATTTTACCCAGCTTTTCCAGATCTTGGGGGAAACGGGCCCCTAACTCCCATTTTGTGGAAGGGATAACTGTGTCAAAATCTTGTGACTTCAATTCCAAATCACGTAAAGCAAGTGATAGTAGTAAAATGAGAACATTCAAAGTTTTTTGGTATTTTTTTTAATTTGTATAAGTCAATATGGATAAGGATAGGAACTGGATGTTTGATTTCATTGGCATAGGAAACTCTCAGATGCAGGAACTTCCTCTAATAATTCAGATTTTCACTATCTCTATAACCTATAATCCTAGAGAGTTGTCTAGAGCACTGAGAGGTTGAGCAACTCACCTAAGATCACACAGCCAGTTTGAGTTACAAGCAACATTGAGTTACAAGCAACATCTTCCTGGCTCTGAAGCTGGCTCTGTGTCATGCCATCTCTCATAAAAGTCAATCATTTTAATCATTTTGCTTTGTTCCAGTTAATTTGTACTGCTGTTGGATAGAATACAAACTGCTTTTTTAACATATAAAGCCTCTAATTCCAAAATGCCTTTGCAGATTGATGCATTTTTACTCCTTTCATATATTCCAGTCAAACTAGTCAACTTGATGTCACTTACACACACCATTCCAACTCCTGCCCTATGCTGGGTGTTCTCCCTTCACCTCTTTAAATCCTTTGCTTCCTTCAAAGCTCCGATCAAGCACCACTTCCTGTATGAAACATTTCATATACTGCTGAAATTACCTTGTCAAGTTATTATACACACACACACACACACACACACCCCTTTGTCCAAAATAATAAACAAAACCCAACCATCTCACAAACATACAAATAAGAAATGTTACTAGAGAAAAAGAAAAGTTCCTTTAATCCTATTAAAGTATAGTGTTAAAAAATTTTGCATAACTGTGTATGTGTAGAAATATGTGTATTATATATAGAGATATTTAATATATACAAAAAATGTAATATATAACACCTTACTATTGCAGTGGTGTGCTGGTTGGTCTCCCTTCCACAAGCCTTTCCCCACTCCAGTCCATCTTCCATTCAGCTATCAAATTAATCTTCCCAAAGCACAGATCTGACCATATCTCCCCCTATTCAATAAACTTCATTGTGTCTTTATTGCCTTGTGGCCACTATAGCCACTTAACTAGCAAGGCCCTGATGGGAAATACAGGTTTTCTTAGCTGGAAAGAAGACCTGCAAGATACTGGGAGGTGGAAGCCAGCTATTCAGAAAGGCTATTTAAGTGTAAACATTCTTGAACCTCAAGTCTTGGGATGTAGTGGGAAAAAATTACTATGACATCCTTCCAGTGAGGGATTTTGAGGCATGGTAGAATAAACAACGTAAAAATATAATCGGTTTATGCATTGAAAATCACCTACCTTTTGAGAGTAGAAGTGAAATGAACAGAAAATGGACATGGAAAAATTATTAAATATGAAAATTATTAGGTAGAATGAAAATGTTGCATAGCTCAAATCCCATTTCAGTGGGTTCCAAGTGATTGTCCTGTTTCTATTGTCCTAAAGTTTTGTTCTGTTGATTGTAGTTAATAACAAGAAGGTTGTTGACTAAGACTTGGAATAACTTTTGGTTATGTAAAATTTTTAAGACTATGTTTTAGTAGAATTAAAGGAACTTTTCTTTTTTTCTAGTAACATTTCTTATTTGTATGTTTGTGACATGATTGGGTTTTGTTTTGTTTGGACCAGTATTTAGATTTATGGATTCTAACTTTTAAAGCTGAAAGAGACCATGTTATTTTAGAGATAAAGAAACCAAAATTAATTGACTAATTTTATGGTCATAAAATTATTACTGCAACCTTTTCCATGATAGAATACAATCTTGGTATATTACATATCCTTTGGCATGCTTAATTGGTGCCCAGTAATAGCATCAACAACAGCAAACCATCTGAGTTCATCTGTTAAATTGGAAATTATCTTTTTTTTTAAATCACATTTTTCTACTTCTTTGTACCTCAACTGTACCCCCCCCCAAGAAGTTCTCCAGCAATTGAAATTTACTGCTTATGTCTATCTTCCTTTGGGGGTAAAAAAAGAATAGATTTTCTTCAACTTACCCCATTCATATTTTTGTGACATTTCTAACCATGCTTTTAGATCAGAATAGTTAAGAATGTTAGAGAAGTGGAATGATATAATGGATTTAATTAGGGTAAAAGTCACCCAGCCAGAATAGAACTAATTTCCTTAACAAATTGGGCAGATTCTTGTCATTTTATGTCATGGGTGAAACTGAGAAAATTGGAGTAAAGTTTTCTAGCATTGAAGTAGGAGGAAGCCTGGGCTTATGGAAATGGCACATCTGGAGATTTACAATGTTTGTTTTATTTATTAATAAGATATCTGCAGGACAGTTAAGATGGAAGAAAAGAAGATTTCAATAGTCAGTAGTCTTAATCTCTTCTTATCCCTTTGGGAAAGGTTAGGTTAGCCTGAAGGCTACTGGGAAAATGTTCTGTGGGGTGATTTTTGTTGCTTGCATCATCAGTCTTTTCTTGAAGTTCTAACTGACTGGTCTCCATTTTCCCCCCTCATATCTATTTCGATATCTCCCAACTACTTCACACTATTGACATTGTTGTAGTAGTAGAACTATACCATGCCAAAAATATGCCCTTTTTCTTGTTCTTACTCCACACATACACAATATTGTCTTGGTACATACTTATCGAATTTGAACTCAGTCGTGAATTCTGGACTTGGCTTTCCTAATTTCTAGTCTGAAAACTCTTCTTATTATAGCTGACCTAGACAAATGGAATTATGTTTTAATGATTGTTCACAGGTGCTAAATGTATAATTAAAAGTACATTTTTGACAGTTCAGTCCAGAAATAGGTTTATGGGGGGGGGCACTTAATTCAAAATTGACTAAATTTAAAAATAGGTGTATTTTTATGAAAAATGCAAGTAATAGTATATTGTTAACCGACTTTTGCTTTCATATTTAACTCCATGAAATTAAAAAAATCCTAGTATAATATCAGCATACTTACTCAGAGCTCACTTCATCCAGAAACTAATCTAAAACGCATAAGAGAAATACTCAGGAAAGATCAAACATGAATGCAATGGAATATCTCTCTAAACAACTTCTGGTTAATATAGCAAATTCAAGTTCCTAGAGGAGCCTAGAACTCTCAATAAATACTCCAACAAAGATATTAAAGATGTTAGATGAAAAGAATGATCAAAGAAATAAAGAGACACCAAATAAGTCCCTCTATCTTATTCAGGACTATACAAGCTATACAAGCTAGCTAGAAGCCTACAGTTGCCTGGAATAGGGATGGATATACAAGGAGGACTTGAAGCCAGAGTGAGCTCCCCTATGAGAAACAGGACCTGAAGCCAGTGAGATATGAACACAGCACTGGTGGAACCACAACTGGAAGACAAGGCTCAGCAGTGTGTATAGCCTGGTGCCCAGCAAGAGTCCTGGAAGCCAGCTTACCTGTTAGAATCACAGCAAGGGAAAGGCCAGCATGACAACCATCTAACCCTAGGGTGATTTGGGTTAAGATTTAATAGCCTCAATCAAAACAAATTCAGTCATGGAGGAGTGATTAAAAAGAGAGGGATTAAAAAGAGAGAAACATAATAAACATAAACAAAAGGACCAACAATCAGTGTCTTGCCTGTGTGAAAAGAGAAAAGGAAGAGGAGTAGAAGATCACTTCAATTATAAATGACACATATTGATCACATTACTTTTCCTATCTTCTTTATAAAGTGGGGGGTACACTAGAGAAAAAGAAAGGAAAAATTAAGAAGATGTAATAGAGGGATTTTAAAAATAACTATCATAGGGGCAGCTAGGTGGTGCAGCGGATAGAGCACTGGTCCTGAAGTCAGGAGGACCTGAGTTCAAATCCGGCCTCAGATGAAACACTTGACACTTACTAGCTATGTGACCCTGGGCAAGTCACTTAACCCCAAGTGCCTAAGCAAAAAAAATAATAATAATAATAAATAAAAAATAAAAAAATAACTATCATACCACAAATTTGAATGGGATAAAGTCATTCATATCATGGATAAAGACATCCAGCATGGTTTAGAAAGCAGGCTATAACAATATGAAGTTTCCAAGAAACATTATGAAATTTAAATGTTTACACAGAGCTGACCCTGGGTATTGGTTGAGGGTGAAAGACAAGAATGTTATCAGAGGACTGGCAGTGATTTTTCTGTACATTAATTGGATGTAATTGAGGCAGAGCTATACAAAGGCATCAGCCTCACTCTTTCCTCCAGAGTTATCAAAGTCCAGTGGCAAAAAAAAGTCAAGATGACTGGTGATGGCTTGAGATGTAGTAGGTGACCTTGGTCTTTCTGACTTAAGGTCTTTCCAAGGCTTCAGTTTGTCTGAGGTAACCCTTTTTCAATGACTAAAGGCTAGACAAGAATGGAGACAAAAGATGGCCTAATTCATATACAAAAAAAAAATATCTGGGAAGGGAAGACACTTAAAGTTTCTGGCCAGAACAGAAAACAATTGCTATCTACACTCATGCTAGGCCATTAAAACCTAAAAAATGAGCCATAAAAGCTTGGGCTAGGGGCTATTATTGATGTGGATTCCTTAATTTATCTAGCCAGAGTAAAAACTAGCATCTGTAATGGAAAAGTGCTAGAGGCCTTTACATTAAGCTTAGGGTGAAAGCAAGGAGGCTCATTGTCTCCATTATTTTGGTATGACTTTTGAAATGCTAGCTATAGCAATAACAGAAGGTAAAGAAATTAGGATAATAGAAATAGAGAAGGCATAAAAATGATCACTTTTTACACACACAAATGATTTACACAGTTGCCCAAGAGAGCAAACTAAAAATAAATTGAAACAATAACATCAGTAAAGTAACAAGTTATAAATTAAATCCACAAAAATCATTACCCTTTGTTTTCAGTGTATTTTCAACACAATCCAGAGGAAAAAAAAGAAATTCCATTCAAAATACCTGAAGAGATGAAGAAATTAAAGCTCTCTATAGTCATTTGAAAAAAATGCTCTAAATCATTATTGATTAGAGAAATGCAAATTAAAACAACCCTGAGGTACCACCTCACAACGATCAGATTGGCTAACATGATAGAAAAGCAAAATGATAAATGTTGGGAAAATTATAACATTAATGCATTATTGATGGAATTTTGAATTTATCCAATCATTCTGGAGAGCAATTTCGAACTAGGTCCAAAGGCAGTCAAACTATGCATACCCGTTGATTCAGCAATACCACTACTAGGTCTGTACCCCAAAGAGATCATAAAAAAGGGAAAAGGACCCACATGTACAAAAATATTGATAGCATATTTTTTGTGGTAGCAAAGAACTGGAAATTGAGGGGATGCCCATCAACTGGGGAATGGCTGAACAAGTTGTGGTATATGAATGTAATACTGTTGTGCTATAAGAAATGATGAGCAGGCAGATTTCAGAAAAACCTGGAAATGATGAGGTCTAGAGAGTTAAGGGTGCTGGAACCCCAAAATCACAACATGCGGGCCCTGCCTGAAAGAATTCAACCTAAATCTTCTTTCAGCCAGAGAAAAAGTTTATTAAAGATAAATCATGCAGGCCAAACTCTTAAGGAATCTGATCATTAGTGACACCCGTAAGGATAAGCAGTCATGAGAAAGTTTCAGCATTTAAATGGGGACCAGGGTGGTTCTTATATACACTCAAGTAATTTTGGGTGACCAGAGGAGGGTCTGGAAAGAGGATCTGGCTGACTAGGGGAGGAGTTTAAGGAGAATGGGAGTGTCTGGATAGGGTCACCATAGACAATGAAGAGCTAGGCCTTTATCAGAGCAACAAAGAACTGGAAGGAAGAAGTTGAGAAGATCAAAGATGGTATCAAAGACTGCTTCTTCCTTAGGATTTTAAGGACAGGCTTCTTAGAGAGATAGGGAAAGATCAGAATAAAAATAAGAGATAAAGAAAGGCCAGTTGAGTGAAGTATAAGGGTTTTCTGGCACCATAGACAAATGGGAACCAAATGCTTTTTGGGGCAAGAGGCAAAGGTCTCAACTTGAGCCCATACCCCATCAGAAAGACTGATACGAACTGATACTGAGTGAAGTGAGAAAAACCAGAACATTGTACAGATTAGCAGCAACATTGTATGATAATCGACTGTGTGAGACTTGGCTATTCTCAGCATTACAATGATCCAAGACAATTCCAAAAGACTCATGATGGAAAATGCTCTCCACATCCAGAGAAAGAACTGATGGGAGTCTGAATGCGGATCAAAGCATCAAAGTGTTCACTTTCCTTGTTTTTTTCATGTTTTTTCCCCTTTTGTTCTGTTTCTTCTTTCACAACATGACTAATGTGGAAATGTGTTTTACATGATTGCACATGTATAACCTATATCAGATTACTTACCATCTTGGGAAGGAGGATGGGATGGGAGGGAGAAAAATTTGGTACTCAAAATCTTATAAAAAATGAATATTGAAAATTGTCTTTACGTGTAATTGGAAAAAAAATGCTATTTACATGAAAAAGAGTACCACCATCCTCCCAGACACCAGGGCTCACAACATAAATATTATCCCAGCTCCTTACTCTCTCTCATCCCTAACTCCAATCCAATCTCTTGCCAAGTTCTGTGAATTTTACCATTGCAACATCTCTCAACTACTCCCCCTTCTCTTCTCTAACCCTGCCCCCACCTACTCTACACTTTCATCACTTCACACATGCACTACTGTAATATCCTGCTGGTTGGTCTCCTTCCTGTAAGTCTCTCTCCACTCTAGTCCATTCTCTGCTCAGATATAAAAGTGATTTTCCATGTCTAACCATGTCACCACCACCCCATTCAGTAAGCTACAGTGGCTCCCTATCACTCCAGGAGCAAATATAAAGTAATCTGTTTGGCATTCAAAGCCCTTCATAAGCTGTCCTTCCCAACCTTTCCAATATTCTGACACCTCAAACCCCTTACCCTCTATATACTCTGTAAACTAGTGACACAGCTTCTTGCTCTTCCTTGAACAATACACTCCATCTCCAGACTCTGGACATTTTCCCTAGCTATTCTCAATGCCTGGAATGCTTTCTCTCATCATCACCAGGCTTCCATGTCTTCCTTCAAGTCTCAAAGTATCATATTCTACAGGAAGCCTTTCCTAATTGTAACTTGTAATCATGAGATTCTTTACTGAATGAAATATTAATGAATGACAACTTTTAGCGTCAAAATCAAATTGGACTTTAAAAGATTCAAGGATCTCAAATTAGCAATAGCATGAAATATTTAGTATCTTGTGACTAAAGTAGTTTTTTCTAAAATTATTTTTCCCCATCCTTGAGGGCTCACACAAAAATAGTATGATGAAGCACACTAATTTTGGAAGCTTGTAAAAATTTTATAATAGAAATAATCTGTGGAAGGCAAGAAACCCTAGTAATAGTTCAGATACATGGAGACAAATCAGCTAATGGAAGAAAACTTAATGCAAATTGGTGAAATATGAACTTTCAGTTAATATGAACATCAATTTGGAATGGAGATGTCATTATGAAGAAGAAAAGGAAGCAAATGGAAATTTTCTAGGTAAATTCAGAGCTAAAAGAGTACCTAGGAACAAATCTAATTTTCAGTCAATGAGGGAATGTTTCCTGATTTAATTTCCTTGAGCTGAAAGTAATGGGAGAAGAGTAGCCTTGAGAGCTTTTCCCTAAATATCTTCCAAGTGTTTTTTTTCCTCTTATTTATAATCTTTGTTTATTTAATGAGATTGTCAGTCACTCATCCTAAAAAGGTACATTGTGCTACCTCCTTCTTCAATAGCAGTATTCCAACTCTCTCCCCATATCCTGAGGTAATCTTATCTGTTCTTTTCTGTTTTCTGTTTCACTCCATGTATTTCTGATATAGATCATTCACTGCTACTTCCTCTACCTATTCCAGAGTTGACTAAGAGTGTTCACTAACCACCTGGGCCAAAATATTAAGGAATCAAAGTGTGTGTGTGTGTGTGTGTGTGTGTGTGTGTGTGTGTGTGTGTGTGTTCACACCTCATGCTGTTGGGGGGTTGGGATCAGTAACAATTTAACGTTGATTCTTAAAGTTCGGAATTAATGGGATAGAGTGATGTCTATGGTTTCCCTGAAATTTATCCTTGATAAGCTTCTTTTATTAGCTTAAGAGATGTAATTAACTAAACATTTAACTGAAGGACACCACATTACTTAATACAGAGCAAGAACTTGCCACGCACCGCCACCCCCAAAAGTAAAATACTCAAATTATAGCATGAGTTACTAACTGAATTTCCTGATATCTACTTTCTGAAAGTTTACTATGTAGCTTCATGAAAAAGTATACTTGTCACTGCTGGGCATATACATCAAGGAAGTCAGTGACAAAAAAGAAAGGCAATATATGATAAAATATTTATATTAGTACTTTTGTGATAGCAAATCACTGGAAATAATTTAAATGTCTATCAGTTGCTGCTGTTGTGATAACAAAGAACTGGAAACACAAAGATACCCATTCCCCAATTATAACTTCATGTATGTAAATATAATTGGATGTAATGAATGAACATATATATATATATATATGTCTTTTTAGTCTTTTGACTTTTTGTTTGTTTGTTTGAGCCAATCTGGATTAAATGACTTGCCTTTCTATTTTTTGGAAGGGATATGGGAAAACTGGGACACTAATACACTGTTGGAGGAGTTGTAACTGATTCAAATATTCTGGAGAGCAAAATGGAACGATGCCCAAAGGGCTATAAAACTGTGCATACCCTTTGACTCAGCAATACCACTCCTAGTATCCCAAAGAGATAATAAAAGGTGGGGGATGGGGAAGAACCTATTTGTACCTATAGCAGCTCTTTTGTGGTGGCTAAGAATTGGAAATTGAGGGGATACTCATCATTTGGGGAATAGCTGAACAAATTGTGGTATGTGATTATACTGGAATATTATTATGCTGTAAGAAATGATGAGCAAGATGATTTCAGAAAAACCTGGAAAGACTTATCTGAACTGATTCAGAGTAAAATGAGCAGAACCAAGACAACATTGTACAGATTAATAGCAGTATTGTATGTTGAACAACTGTGAATGACTTAACTATCAGAAATACAATGACCCAACACAATCCCAAAGGACTCATGATGAAAAATACTATCCACCTCCAAAGAAAGAACTGACATGTTTTGAATACAAACTGAAGCATGCTATTTTTTGCTTTCTTTTTTGTTTTGAGTTTTCTTCCACAAAATGACTAATATGGAAATGTTTTACATTTTTGCATATGTATAACCTATATCAGATTGTTTACCATTTCAGGGGAGGAGGAAAAGAGGGAGGGCAGAATAGAATTTGGAACTCAAAACTTAAGAAAAAAACAACAAATGTTAAAAATTGTTTTTAGATGTAATTGGGGGAAAACAAAATATTATTAAATAAATATTTTTAAAATATTGCCCATGTTTGAGAATGCATATCTCATTCTGTATCTCTGCCCCATTATCTCTCTGTCAAGAGGTATCACCAGTCCTTTGAAGATACTATTGCTTGCTTTTTTCTTAAGAATTCTTAAGTTTTTCTAAGTTGTTTTCCTTCATGATATTGTTGTTGAGGAAATTATTCTCCTGTTTGTATTCATTTTAGTTTGCATTAATTCCTACAAATCTACCCATATTTCTCTAAATTCATCATATTCATCATCTTATGACCCAATAATATTCCATTATATTTCTATATTACAAATTGTTCAGTTGTTTCATAATTGTCAAACACATATTTTGTTTCTAGTTCTTTGCTACTATAAAAAAATGCTACAAGAAACATTTTTGTACATGTGAATCTTTTCCCTCTATCCTTGCTCTCCTCAGGATATATGCCTACTAATAATGTCATTGAGTCAAAGGGTATATACAGTTTAGTGACTTTTTGAATAGAATTTCAAATTGTTTTTTTTTTAGAGTAGATAAACTAATTTACAGTTCTACTGACAGTACATCAGTGTGCTTGTTTGGTCACAACCTCTCCAAAAGCTGTTATTTAAGAACTCTTTATTCATATCCTCTGACTGCTTAACTATTAGGGAATGGCTCTTGCTCATATGTATTTGTATCAACCAATGTATGCTGGTTGTTTATTGGATATTATACCTTTATCAGAAAAATTTGACCTCAAGGGCACCTAATTCTATCAGACTGCTTTCCAGTTTTTCCAGTGGTCTTTGTCAAATAGGGATTACTTTCCCCAGTAGATGATATTCTTGGATTTATCAGTATTCTTTCACATAATTATTGTTTCTAAGATTTGTTCTCTGACTTACTCATTATTTAAGAACTCATTGTTAAATCTCTACTTGGGTATGTGTCTTTTGTGGACTTTGAAAAAAATGACTCTTCTTGTGTTATGGTCTGTTAATGATGCATTTATTATTTCTGCCTTTTCACACTTGTTTTCACTATCTCTGTGCCTTAGTACATGGTTAATTTTTATAAAAAGTTCCAGATGATACTGAGAAATATGTATATTATCAGTCCCATCTAGAGGATGCCATAAATCTTTTAGCTCAAGTTTCTCCAGCATTTTGTTTAGTTCTATGTGTCCTATTTTGTTTATCTTTCTGTTAAACATATCCAAAACTGAGAGACTAACATGGAAATTTCCTTTCATTCATGTGTTACTGTCTATGTATTCTTATTATTCAGTTAATGGTCCTTTTATCAATTTATATCCTAAGGCATGTGCAATATATAAGTTTAATAGTGATATTGGTTTATTGTCTGTGATTCCTTTCACATAATGTAATTTCCTTGTTTATCCCTTTTTATTTTTTGAATTTTTGTTTTTGTTTTATTGAATACTATGATTGTAACTCTTGCCTTTTTGGATTCACTTGATGCTGTAGCAAGTGAAAATTCTGAGTCAAAGTTCCAAGTAATAAAAATTAATTTATTAAATAGGCCAGCCAATAATCGATAAATTAATGGCCAGTGATTCTCTCAGTAATCAAAGACAAAGATGTAGAGTCTTGCATCATCTTAAATGTCTACCTGTCTTCCTAGAAACACATTAGTGGGCCTGAGTAGGAAAAGGCCACCCTAATTGGTGGACACTTAATGAAGAGGTGAGCTAAAAGTCTTCAGCTCCTCCTGCTGAGAATGTGGCTTGATCATGAGACTCAGCAGCCTCCAACAATCTGGGCACCTGACCAGGTTCTCTCTGGTTTGGTTTCTCCTTCATAAGCTGGGTCACCTTGAACTTTAATGAAGGGAGAAAGGGACAGGTACTCTTTCCACCAGGGAGGAACCTCACCCAAACTGGATCCTGTTTGTACCTTAAAAAGAAATCAGGTTTCCCAGCTGGGTGAGGTCCTGTCCAGATGCCTTGAACAGAACTGGAATGCTTCTGGCATTCTTTAGCTGGAGAGGGGCTCCTCTCTAAGCTAGCCTCTTTACAGAGAAGGGAATATTACAAGTTATTATTAATAATAAAATGGTATAGCATAAAAATTAATTTCTCTCATTCCCCCCTTTGATTCACTGAGAGACACAGTCTCTTCAATGAATCACTAACTGGTATGACAGACTTCATCAAGGGTTTTTAACCATGAGGCTTAGGTGTTTTAATATGATGGAAAATAAGGTGAAGGGGAAGAGGCAGAGAAATTGACATTGACAGGAGCTGTTGGGAACAGTCCCCTTTGGTAAGCAGGCCTTACAAATAACAGTGGTGCATAGGGAAGAAGTGAAAGGGAAGGGTAATCCACTCCTACTGTTCATTTCATCACTTCATCATATATTAGGGTTCAGATGTCTTGTTCAGCTATCTGTTTTCTGAGTATATCTAGGTTGTGTGGTCCTCTGGAAATCTTTCTTCTTGGGCGTTCTGGAATAGTCTTGTTATCCGAGCAGCTTCTTCTAGCAGATCTGCTTCTCTGGCTCAGGTTACTTTTAATTTTCTGTTAAAAATATCTTGCATGGGGGCAGCTAGGTGACACAGTGGATAGAGCTCTGGCCTTCGAGTCAGGAGGACCTGAGTTCAAATCCAATCTCAGACACACAACACATGACACTTACTAGCTGGGCAAGTCATTTACCCCAATTGCCTAGCAAAAAGCAAAAATAAAAATAAATAAAATAAAATATCTTACACTATCATTTCATTTTTCACCTCAGATTCAAGTCCCAGAAAGGGAAGGAATTCTAGTTTATTACCTATAACTTGCTTGTGATGTAAGTTAGCATATTATGTTGATATATTTAGAAAATTCAAATAACAGCTGAAAAATCAGAAAATTCTAGACCCAGTTTTTATATTTGACATATGTAATTGTGTGGTCATCTTATTATTTTTTCCAGAAACAAAATTTTCACTCTAGCTATTTACTTCATTATTTACTCTAGTTATTATACTTTTAGCTGTTCATTTCCCCCTTAAGAAGGATAAGATGCTAAGGACCTAATTCTATACAACAGAACATAGGTAACAGCAGTCTTTGTAGTTAGACCACAAATGAATTTACCTAAGAGACACATGTTTCATTCCATTGGGGGTGGGGGGTGAGGAAATTGGGGTTAAGTGACTTGCCCAGAGTTACACAGCTACTAAGTGTTATGTGTCTGAGGTCAGATTTGAACTCTGGTCCTCCTGACTCTAGCTGCCCCTCGTTCCAGTTTTAATAATGGCTGTGATGGGGTGTATTTCAGATTGTATCAAATGAGTTGTCTATAGTAAAACATGTTCAGTTGCTAACCATGTTCAAATGAGCTAGGTATTATACCTACATAGGCCACTGCTCTCAAATCCTGTTCAGACCCTTATGCAATTTGCTTGTATTCCAGAGCATGTTCTATATACAAGCACTAATCCTTTATTAAATAGTAAACCTTAGTAAAATTGGATGTGTCTTTGAGGTAACCCAAGATAGACAATAAGTCACTGTTCCCTAAGATAACTAATTACACTGAAATTCTTTTCTTTGACACAGAACAGAAAATGTACATGATATTAACCTCATTAAATAATAGACTTATGTTCTGTTTTGAAAATCCTTACATCATTGCCTAATTATTCCCATACCATTGTGAGATATTTAAAAGGCATTATGTTATTCAGGAATGTATAACTAGTAACAGGTAGATGACAAGCCCAAGTACTCATCTACTTATTTGTTTAGAATATAGAAAGGATTATAATTCTAGGCTCACATCTTATGTACCTACATCTTATTACAGTAGCTCAGATGTGTTCTAGTATTAGCCTATTAGATAAAGATTTAATATCATGTTCATATCTTCTACTGATCACTTGCCATGATTATAGAAATTTGCCATAAAAGGAAAATTGGGAAATAGCTATAGTAAGGGGAAAATGTTCCCCTAACTTGATGTCGATTCTAGTCTACAGTCATATAGGCAGCCAATGGCATTGAGAATTGGCCAGTGATTCTTTGGTGGGAAAGCTTTCCATATAAGAGAAAATGTCATACTGGGAAAATCAAGTCAGGCAAATCCTATCTTAGCCCAAACCAAAAGTCACTCTCCCAGCTTTCCCATAAGACAGAATTTTAGCAGCAGTTTCCAAGTATCAACCCCATGTAGCCACTAGGGCTTAGTGACTAGACTCTTATCCTTTTTAACTCATACTTCAGAGGTGAACAGAAGTTTACCAAGTGGGATTGGGGAAGCCCAATACATAAAAGTCACTCTAGATGACATGTTAAATTTCACTGAAAGTTGGAAATTCTTGAGATGTCTGAAAACTGACAGTGGTTGTGACCACTTAAATGAGTTCCAATTTTTACTATATCCCAATAAATTTACAAAAGAGTAAAATTTGTAATTCTACAAATGATAGAAACAAAAGGGACAAATGGCCTATTTGAAAACTTCTAACCATCTTCTTTAGTTGCAAATTGTGGCATTATTTCATTTGTTTAGAGAAGAATAGGCAAGCAGGAGATACTAGAACTCCAGTGGAGCTGGTGACTGACCCAGCTGAGACCCATTGGCTTTGGCTTGGTGTAGAATATGTCCTACCTGACCATGGATGGAGTCTAATGATAGGCTTATCCCTTGGCCAATCCTCATAAGAGAAGGGAGCTAAAGAAGAGAGGACTATAGGCAATAATGCTAAGATTAAAATAACACTGGAAAATTGTAGCCTATGTTCAAATGAGGAAGCAGATTTCAGCTCCTTTGAATCTCTATTAGCTATTGATGTTGAATAACTAGAGTTAAAATACAGGAACCTTATGTATCAGAAAATGTTACCAATCAGAAAATGAATCTGAGTCCTTTTTTCCAATTTTGATGGCAGTTGGAGTGGTTAGCAACACCTAGAATAGTCCTCCCCAAGCAGTCTGAGTGCCACTGATTCAATGAAAGTTTTTGATGTACACGGTGTTCCAGGTGCAAATCATGGCATGGAAAGTCCAAAGGACCAGCCTGCACTACTACCCCTATGTTGTGGATTTCACACAGTCTGGCCTGTAACTCTTGTATGTAGGAAACATATACACACACATGTGTATACACACACATCTGTGGTTTGCCCTCTGAAGACACCCAGACCATATTAACTTGTTTTACCTTAAATTTTTGCTTCTATTTCTCCGCTTCAGAGTCATCATAGGAAAGAAAGAAGTCAGTATCACCAGAAGATGAGAGATTAAAAATATGTGCAAGGACTTCCAGGGCAGCAAGCTCAGCAGCAGCAACAGCAACAGCCTCATTCCCTTTTAAGACAGAATTAGTCCCTCCCATATCAGAAGAACAGTTAATAATAGCCAGGGCAGTGGGAAATTTCAGGGCAGACAAGAGATCCTTAATGAGTTCTGCATTTGCAATGACTTTGCCAGAAGAAGCAAAAAACCTCTTTTACATCAAAACATCCCCACGGCATGGCAGACACCAAATGTATATCTTGAATCTATATAAGTGGTGCACTTCTCCCTTTGGCTAGATGACATACCTAAGTGAGAGCCACGAGCTCACCAGCTCAGCAGCCTGGGTGCTAAGATTGGAGGGCAGAGAAGCTGCCCAGACAGTATCATAGTCAGAGACTACACAGCAGCACCTGTGTGGTGGGTTCTCTGTCTCATAAAAGAGGACCCATCAGTATAGAAAACAAAGTCAGAATTCTCTAAAGGTGTATCAGAGAGATCATCATGGGGCTTTTCAGCCATGCCCACTACAGAGGCACAGTCATGTAATGGTTCTTCTGAGAATGGTAAATCAGGGAGCAATGTTGCAGGATTGAGAACTGTATAGCATTTAAAGGTGATGTTCTCATTTCCCAACAAAGTCACTTCATATTTAACTAGTCTTTGGTCTGAAAAGGTCTGTGTCCAATGACAGAGCAAGAGAACCTCAACTTCATGAGTGCATTGTACTATTAAAGGGGAACCCAGAGCCAGATCATAAGTCTTCTCCGCCAAGAGGGCAGTGGCAGTGACAGCCCAGGGACAGGGTAGTGCTGCAGCAGCCACAGCATCTGGCTGAACAGAATAATAAGCTACTGGGCACAGGGGTTCCTAATGCTTGAGTTAGATTCCAGAAGCCACCCCCCTCTGTCCATGTACAAAAAGAGCAAAGGACTTACTGTAATCTGGGAGTCCCAATGTAGATAATAGGACCTGTTTCAGCTCTGCTACAGCTGAGAGATGTTGAGAATCCAACTGCAAAAGTTCAGGAACAGAATTTTTAGTGAGAGACACAAGAAGCTTAGCAATTTCACGGGAGAAAAGGTATCCACTGCCTCCAGGATGCAGCTGCTCCTAGGATGGCTCTCACTGATTCTTGAAGAAGGAAGCAGAGAGTTGTTGAAGAACTTGAATGCACTTGGAAGAATTAGAAGGAGTCCAAGAAACTAGAATAAATCCCAAATAATCCACCTGTGTGGACACCACTGTAATATTGATTTAGAGACTTCATGGCCAATTTGGTGAAGCTCCAGTAATAGATATGACGGCTGTCTTCCTGGCAGATCTCTGCATCTGGTGCTGCTAGGAGCAGGTTGTGTACATATTGAATTAGGGTAGTACCTTGAAAAGTGATGGAGGCTGAGTCTTGCTGTAAAATTTGAGAAAATAAGGTAAGGCTCTCTACATGCCCTTGAGGCAACCAAGTCCATGCCTACTATGAGAGTTTCCAGGTAAAAGCAAACAAA
This sequence comes from Vombatus ursinus, assembly GCF_900497805.2. Taxonomy (NCBI): domain Eukaryota; kingdom Metazoa; phylum Chordata; class Mammalia; order Diprotodontia; family Vombatidae; genus Vombatus; species Vombatus ursinus. The sequence continues at coordinate 12,960,410 of NW_020954570.1, read as the reverse complement.
TGTTGGGAATCTGGATGTGTGGTATTGGGGAAAAAATGCAAAACAGAGGTCTGCCACCAAGAAGCACGTTGCTTCACAAGGGAATGAGATGGTAGTGGCAGGACTTGGCACCACTGGATGCTTAGGTATGACATATGAATTAATTGTATGCAGATCTTGAACAAAATAATAAGGTCTGCCATTTGGCCCTGGCTTAAGTTTTTTAACAAGGAGAATTGGTGTATTGCATGGGGATTTACAAGAAGTAATAATGCCTTTATCTATTAACGTGTCAATTATAGGTGAAATTCCTTCAATAGATTCCTTGGACAAGAGATACTGGGAAATAAATGGTGCAGGGCCTTCTTGGAGTTTTAATGGTAACAAGAATAGCAGATTTAAGGAGGCCCATATCAGAGGAAGAAGAGGGCCCAGAGGGAGTCAGGGATATCAGAGGTGATTTCAGAAGTATTTCCTACTGTCTCCCGAGTGCTTGGAATGAACACTGGGAGCAAAGCGAGGGAGTATTTGGGCATCTGTAGGGTCATACTGCCATGGGGAAAGCAGGAAATAGTAGCCCCAAGTTTACATAGGAGATTATATCCCAATAAATTTGCAAGGGATTTAAGCATAAGGAGAAATTAATGTTCTACTGTAGGAGGGCCCATTGAGACCACACAGGAAGAGAGTTTAGGAACATTCTGAGGCTCCCCTGAAATTCCAACCACATTTAAAGACCAAACAGAAGTACAAATATTTAGGACTGATTTTGAAGCTCCCTTGTCCAATAAACAGTAATTGCTTTGGGGGAGATGAAGGGACTGGGATAACTGAAGCTAGGACATCAGGGTTTGGGAAAGCAAAATCGTTGTCTTCAAGTTCCACAGCCTTTCCCTCTCCCCTGCATCTTCATGCATCATTGTTTCTCTGGGAGGCTCTAAAGTCATTATGGTTTCTCTGGGAGTCTCTAAGGCTACTGCATCTCTTGTTCCAAAATCTGGTCTTTTCTGTCTATGCTTTAGAGAAATATGGCCCTGTTTTTTGCAATAAAATCAGTGTGTGGGTCCTGAAACTTTGGCAGGGAACCTTCCACCTGTGCCAAAGTCTTAGATGCCTCCTGCAAGGGAGTTAAAATGGTTTGGACCAAGGGGTCATCATAGTCAATCCCTGTTCTTTTCTCTGTTTCTCAATTTCTTGTTTATTCTTCACCTGTGTCTACTTTCTCTCTCTCCTTTTCATTCCCTTCATAAATGTATAAAGCAATATCTTTTGGTTTTTTTTTGTTTTGGGTTGTTTTTTTTTTTTTTGGCTAGGCAATGGGGTTAAGTGACTTGCCCAGGGTCACACAGCTAGCGTTATGTGTCTGAGGCCAGATTTGAACTCAGGTCCTCCTGAACCCAGGGCCGGTGCTCTATCTCCTGCACCACCTAGCTGCCCCTAAAGCAATATCTTTCAACTGTTCTATGTTCATGGTATACCAACCTGGGTACCACTTGTGAAAAATGCTTTCTTATTTCCGGTGCTAATTGATTCACAAAGTAAGTGCAGATGATATGTACATCTCTCAGGTTAATTGGATCTAATCAAGCATACTGCTTAGTATTTTTACATAATCTATCATAAAACCAGTTAGGATTTTCTTTCTCTTTTTGCAAAGTTCCTTGAAACCTATCCCAATTCTCTGGTCTAACTGAACATGCTTCCATATCTTTAAGTAAGGTTTCTCTCTCTTTTTGTAATTTGAAGTAATCCTTGGGATTGTTTGAGACTCATTTAGTATCCTCCAGAGGCCAAAGTTGGACTGACCTACCAGCAGGAACTAGACTGTTCACTGTATCTATAAATGACTTGTCTTTCCCTAGGGGAGAGCAAAGCTTGCATCAAATCCCTCACATCATCCCAAATTGGATTGAAAATCCTAAAGATTGTCTGAAATTGAGAGACTACAACTGCTGGATCCTCATCAAACTTAAGGATATCTCTTCTCCAAGTACACAGATCAGTGGAGCTGAAAGGAACATGCTGCCAGAATAAAACTACATTCCCTCTGCAGTCATGAGCAGCAACATTTTGTAAAGGAAAAATGTCTTCAGGTTTTACTTCTGCCTCAAGAGAAATCCAATTCTCTGTTGAGACAGATGACTAGGAAGGAGGAGCAGAGACTGGGAGAGGAGAGAGAGGAAGGAGAAGGAGAAAGCAGAGGAGCTGCAGCTGGCAGAAGCAGCTCTGGAATCTCAGAGCTGTCTGCTGAGATTCTTTGAGCTACACTTTCCAGAGTGCCTCTGAAATAAGAGGGCAGGTATCAGGAGAGGACTTCACAGAAGAAGCTGGCAGGATGGGGTAATTAGCTAAGGGAGAAGGAGCTGAGGGAAGTAAAGAAGCTGGAGAGGAAGGGGTTAAGGCAGGCTGGAAGGCTGGAGGTAAGATCAAAGAGGTAGATGGGGTTGAAGGAGTTAGGGAAGAAATGGGTAAAGCAGGGTAGAGGATCAGTGGAGAAATTAAGCAGATGCCATTAGATCACTGAATTTTAGTGGCCAGATCTATCAATCAACTCCAAAGGTACCAGTATTCTAATTGCTTAGGATTTTGTCCCCTACAACTAGCCTTAAATATGTCAATGTCTGATGATTGAAAGAGCCAAGTGTATGCCACAATTATTCCACAGCTGAATCTGTTGTTGTCTTAGACCAAATGTGATAGAACTTAGTTGCTTACTTTTTTTGTCATCGCTGGTTCAATGAAGAGTTGGCCCTTATCTCATGTTATGAGGCATCTTTCTAAGGGAATTCTTTTTGCTATTGTTGGCTCCCATAATTAATTTTAAAAAATTCTTACTCAGTTTTTAAGATACAGTCTCCAAGAATGCCCTTTTTTTAAAGTTTCAGGAATCCCTCTTGAGGGGTCATATGGTTCAGCTAGAAAGCCTAGCCATAGGCCTTGTGCTCAGGTTTTCTGGAGACAATTTCTCCTTTCCTAAACAAATTAGAGAGCTAAGGCCAATGATGAGCTATTACCACACACATACACACCCTCCCCCACTGATCAGTCACAAGGGGGAAAAGGAAAAAAAAATGCTTGTTTTCTTTCATAGAAGTACATACATTTTTTTAAAATCCCTTCTTCACTGATACTGTTTTCAAATCTGCTTATATGTTTTTAACTTTGTTAAAATGAATTTCAAAGAACGCTAATCTGAGATTCACTAGAATAATTTCAGCATTTATAAAAATGTATAATCTACGATTTAAAGTATCTCCACCAATTTCTAATTAGTTTACAATGTATTCCCTTTTCTCTGTTCCAGCCTGGCCATGGCTGAAACTCAGAAAGAGATATACATGTATATATACATACATACATACATGTGTATGTACATTTAAGTTTTTCTTTTACTCTTTCCCTTCAGAGTAAATAGGGCTGATCTCCAAGTATATTCTTATAGACCCGTGGAGACAAAAAGACAGACAAGAACACACTCATGGGATACAGAGTCTCAGTGACTAAAAGTAAAAATTACTTTTCTTAATTACTTCCTCTGCTCAAGGAAATCTTTTGAGTGATTTGAATAATTTTAAAGTTTATACTCTCACAGATCAAAGACTTGGACCCCTTTTTTGGGGCCCCATGTCCTGGACTGCACACTGTAAGCACCTTTGAATCATAAACAATTCCACAATGCAGTCAAATTTCTAGGCGGTCAGAAATTGTAACTACTATCTCTGTATTCTACTTTCAGAGATCTCTATCAATTAGAATGAATTTTTTTGATGCCTTCCCTGTCCCCCCACCCCCCAGAGAGTAACCAATTAACAGAAAGCTGTAGCATATAGAAAACACTCAGAACTGACATACAACATATATTCTTCTTACCTGGAGAAGATCAAAGTTCAGGGTCAGAAGTGTGGAGTTTTAGGTCAAGGAGACAGTCAAAATTTTAGCCTACAGTTTCTCTCTTTTCAGGTGAGAAAATTTCACCAGTGAGAGCTCAAAAAAAAAAAACATTTCCCCAGAGACCTTAAGCCAGATTGGTCTCTTTTCCTCAAAAGTCCCTTCTTGGTTGTCAGCTATAATGAGTAAAAATTCCAAGAGACCAAGTTCTGAGTAATAAAAATTAATTTATTAAATAGGCCAGCCAATAATCAATAAATTAATGGGCAGTGATTCAGTAATCAAAGACAAAGATGTAGGGTCCTCCATCATCTTAAATGTCTTCCTGTCTTCCTAACAACACATTATTGTCTGTGATTCCTATGACATAATGTAGTTTCCTTGTCTATCCCTTTTTATTTTTTGAATTTTTGTTTTGGTTTTATTGAATACTATAATTGTAACTCTTGCCTTTTGGGATTCACTTGATGCTGTAGCACGTGAAAATTCTGAGAGACAAAGTTCCAAGTAATAAAAATTAATTTATTAAATAGGCCAACCAATAATCAATAAATTAATGGCCAGTGATTTAGTAATCAAAGACAAAGATATAAGTTCCTCCATCATCTTAAATGTCTTCCTCTCTTCCTAGCAACACATTATTGGGACTGAGCAGGAAAAGGCCACCCTAACTGGTGGACACTTAATGAGGAGGTGGGCTAAAAGTCTTCAGCTCCTCCTGCTGAGAATGTGGCTTGATCATGAGACTCCTCAGCCTCCAACTATCTGGGCACCTGACCAGGTTCTCTCTGGTTTGGTTTCTCCTGCATGAGCTAGGTCACCTAAACTCTAATGAAGGGGGAAAAAGACAGGAACTCTTACCACCAGGGAGGAACCTCACCCAAACTGGATCCTATTTGTATCTTAAAAAGAAATTAGGTTTCCCAGTTGAGTGGGGTCTTGTCCAGATGCCTTGAGCGGAGCTGGAATGCTTCTGACATTCTTTAGCTGGGGAGGAGCTCCTCTCTAGCTAGCCTCTTTACAGAGAAGGGAATATTACAAGTTATTATTAATAATCAAATGATACAGCATTAAAATTAATTTCTCTGAATGCATAGTAATTTTTCCAGCCCCTCAACTTTTTTTGTGTATGTGTTTTTTGGATGTTTCTTGTAAGGAATAGGTTGTAGTTTTATTTTTTTATCCATTCTGTCATTCTTCTTCATTTTATTGGATTGTTTAATCTAGTCATGTTTAAAGTTATTAATTAGGTTTACATTTTCCTCTATTTTTCTCTAATAATGGGTTTTTTAAGTTATTGTTTTCCCCCTTTCCACTATAAACACAATACTATGTCTCTTTAGTTAATTTAGCTTAAACATTTTTAAGGTGGCCCTATCCCCACTAACTCTGACCCTCACCCTGCCCCCATTTGTTACCCCTTTCCCTTTGGAGTTTTGCTTGTTAGTTTTTTTTTTCTTGCTTGCTTTTGTTTGGTTAGTTAAATTTTCTCTATAGTCAAATAGAATCCTCTTTCCTCTCTCTCCTCTCCTTTAACCTTCATTAGTTTTTTTAGATTTCATTTTCTTCACTCCTTTCCAGAGAAAATTTCTCTCCCTCACTCTTTTCACTATCCATATTCCTTTTCTGTCTGCTCTAGACCTTACCTAGTCCTTCTCTATCCTCTGTATTCCTCATGGAATAAAATTTCTGAATTATTCATTCTGGGCTCTCCCTTCTAAGCACTCTCTACCACTGCCTTGTAGAGTTTGCTCTCCTTCCATCATTTTTTCTTTGTGCCTCTTTCCCAAAAAAATGCCAACTCCTACAGGTGATAGAGAGGACACTGCCCCATGGCAGGACCCTAATCCCAGCATCCTCAATTATGCAGCTGTCCTTTGCTCTCCACGTTATCACCTTCCTTCCCCATTTGCCTCAAAATATCCTCCCTGGGATCATGCTCTCACAATTCCTCAGGCACTTCACCATCCTCCTCACCTGAAGAGGATAAGTGGTCTCTACAAATACCAAATTCCCACAGACAATACCTGGTACAAGATTCTCATCTCCCTTCACAGATCATCTCCTTTCATTCAGGAGAGCATTCATCAGTAGCACCCTCTCCCACCACTCACACAAGGCCAACTCTTTCCCCCTGCCTTCCCCAGATTCCTTATTCCTGAGAGACCACAGGAGTTACCCTCCCCTCCATGCTAGCTCTACCATCATACATTCCTCTGTGTTCTCTTCCTGTACTCCCCCCTTCCATGAACCCTCCTATTTTGTAATTTAGTCCTACACACACACGCACACACACCCCACATTAATTTACCTATAGTAAATATATACAGAATATTAGTACCCTGCCTATAGGTAAATTAATATATTCTAATTCCAATTAATTAATTCTTCTAATTAATATATTCTAAATTAATATATTCAGAGAGACTATATTCTATAATGCCCCAGGCCCACCTTTGCACCATCACCTCCCTGACTTTCACCTTCACCTCTTGTCTCCTTGTGTACATTTAGAAAAAAGTTTCTTAAGGGTATCTCTACTTAATTTGTTCCTCCTGGATTTCTGTTGTCTAGGGTATTAGAAAAGCAAACAATCCTCTCAAGTCTGTCTTTCTTTTCCCTAAGAATGTTTCAAGTGCTTTTTTTGTTATTAAATATCCATCTTGTTTTTTTTCATTGATAGTTAAGCTCAGATTTTCAGGGTAGGTCACCTTGGACCACATCTTGAGTTCTATTACTTTTAAGGATGTATTATTCCATTAATTCCTTCATTTTCTGGTGGGTGCAGAACAATCTTGTGTTATTTGAATTTCCTCTCTTTTGATTCTGATGGTCTTTCTCCCAGCCCGAGGATGGTAAAAGGATTTGTTCTGTGAAGGTTAGATTCTGTCAAAGGGTCTCACTTCCAGACCTAGAGGGCCACATCCAGCCTTGAGGCTGCAGCTTCGCCACCCCTGCCTGGTTGCTCGCAGAATTTGTTGTGTCTCAATAGAATCTAACGTTTAACCAGTATGTATCTTGTATTTTATGTCCTTTTGTTTATTTTTTCTTGGGGGTAATCTATAAATTCTTTTGATTAGTACTTTGTTTTCTGTGTTCAGAAGTTCTAGGCAGTTTTTATGTATTATTTCTTGCATTATGATTTTGGGCATTTTGACATATCATGTTTTTCTAGGGTCCCTATAATCCTTAAATTGTTTCTATGCATCCTGTCTTGGAGATAAATATATTTTGCTCGTATAGAGAGCATGTGTTCCTTTAATTTTATTTGCTTTTCTTCTCTCAGGTTGTTCTTTACTTCTGTGGATTTTCATTCCCAAACAGTTGTTCTCTCTTGTTTCTTTGGTGAGACTTGCCACTATGGATTCAAGTTTTTCTTTTCTGCCAATTATTTCAATTATGTGCAGACCATAAATCCCTGAACTCATTTATTAGATCTGGAGAGCACACTTCCTTCTGCTATTGATATTTTCCTTCTTGACTTCTACTCAAGGTCTGAGTTTGGGTTTTTTTTCCTTCCTGAAATCTTTGATGATTTTACTATTTTTTCTCTTTTTGTCCCCCATATTACTCACTTTATGACTCCCTCCCTTCTGCTTGTTCCCCTGGGGTTAGGAGGGAGAGGTTGATCTCAAAGCATCTAGCCTCCTCCCTCACTGAGAAATTCATGTTTCACAAATTAAGGTCTGTTCTCCTAGTGACTTTTGAGGGGGACAAAACTAGCCTCTGCAAGATACTGGTCTCTTTCCCTAAGGCTTAGTGTAGTCATGTCCCATTCCTTCTGTTCCTCAGTTCCCTGACCTAGTGGTACAGAGCATTGCCACACAACTAGTATTTCAGCCGCGGTAAATTTCTGCAGTTTGGAGTTTGTATCTCCATGGCATGAGGAAAAGCAGGGGTCAAGGTGTAGAGTTGAGTTCTGTTACAAGCCTAAACGCATGTCCTGCCTTGTTCTCTCTTTTACTCTGATTTCCTGCAGAGCTCTGTGGTAAAATGGAATGTTGCCACAGCCTCACTGTCACAGCCTCAGAAAATTTCTGAAAATTTCTGCAGTTTGTAGTTTGACTTTCCTCAGCACTGGAGAGATGGTAGAGCCTTGGTGGGGGCCAGGGCAGTACTGCATTCTGTTGCAAATCTGTGGGTGGGTTTGTAGTCATGGTGAGCAGTGGGGGAGATAGTGCTAAGTGAGCTCAAGTTAGTCGTTAGTTCATGGAGTTTGTTTTTTTTTCCCTTCTTTGGATTCTTGTTGTCCAAGACAATGGAGACAGCTGAAATTGCTTTATCTCTAGCACATAATTTTTATTTTAGAGATGCTTGAAAGGTCATGAGGATAAAAGAAAATGACTAGTCCTTATTTCTTTGGACACATGACCCAGAAGTTTCTTGGATTTCTGAAAAACAATCTTACTGTGTTTGATTATTTCTGGGTTTTGTTTATGTAATCTGTTCCATTAATCAACTTTTCTCTTTTTAACCTATATTCAACAGCTTTGAAGATAACCGCTTTGTGGGGCAGCTTGAAATCTTGTATTGCTAGACCCATTTCATTTTTACCCTTTTTTCATTTTTAAAAATTATTTCTTTACCTTTTTTCTTCTTCCAGATGAATTTTGTTATTTTATCTAGTTCTATGAGAAAGTAACACCTTGATATTTTGATTGGTATGGCACAAAAATCTATAAACTAATTTAGGTAATGTAATGATTTTAGTTATATTTATAAGACCCAAACTTGAAGAATGAATATTTCACCAATTCTTTTTCTTTATTTCTGTAAAGATTATTTTGTAATTATATTTACATAAGCCTCAATAGTATCTTCATAAGTAAAACTCCAGATATTTTATATGTTCTGTATTGTTTTTAATATGTATTTTTCTATCCCCTCTTGCTGGGGGTTTTCTTAGTAATCTACAGAGATTTGATTAGAGGTTTATGTTCCCATTGTAGAGACAGGACTTAAAATGATGTGTAAAAATACAAGGCAGCCTATTGTAAGTGCCACATAAGTGGCATTAAGGGCTGCAAAAAGAGGAATTCAAAAGAATGGATTCTGGGTATGAGTCAGTGAAGATCTAGCAGGTATGAGGAACCTGCGGCCTCAAGGCCACATGTGGCCCTCTAGGTCCTTGGGCGTGGCCTTTTCACTGAGTCCAAGTTTTACAGAACAAATCCTTTTATTAAGGGGATTTGTTCTGTGAAGTTTAGATTCAAAGGGCCACATGTGAGGACCTAGAGGGCTACATGTGGCCTGGAGGCTGCCGGTTCCTCACCACTGGAGGTTTCTCAGCAATCTTCCATGTTTTTAACATGACAGTAAAGGGATGTTATGGTATTCAGCAACAATAACTCTTTAGAGTTTTTTTTTCTTTTTCTTTTTCAGTGGAGAGTATAGTCAGTGAAGATAAGCTTCAGTATGTGTGAGGAAGCCATTTGCAATTCTGCACCTCATCCTCCCAATGGAGATGGCCCAAACTGAAAGAAGGCAAACATTTAATTGAGAGTAGAAAGATTATGTTTTCTCATGTCCTCAAAGAGAAATGAAGATCTCATTTAAAAGGAAAAGCTGTTAAATTCCCTAAAGAAGTAACTGCAAGAACATAGGCACAGCCTAAAATCCTAAAACCCTAAAAGAATAATGGCATAAGGAAGAAATTAATAATGAAACCAAAATATTGAAGTGAAGATTGATGGGTACTGAGAACATTAGGCTGCTGTGAATAATAGTAATAATACTTACTTTCTAACTGCACATACTCAGTAATGAAAGAACTCAGTAATTTCAAATGTCTCCATTGGTTCTGACTAGGCCTGTAGGTATATTGGAAAAAGCACTGGATTTGGAGTCAGAAAACCTGGGTTCAAATAGTATCTCTTCCACCTATTACTTACTAGCTACTTGAGCAAGTTTCTTAATCTCTCTGGGCTTTGCATCCTCTTATAAAATGAAGTGGTGACACTAAATAATATTAACCTCTATGATCCTGTGTTTCATAGGTATACACATTTAGGGTATTAAATTGTGTTAATTATTATTAGATGGGACTTCCAGGACATTATTGAGTGAAAGGGAATTTATTTTCCTTACTAAAGGAATGATCATGATAACTGATTCTAACTCTTTTTTTAATTGCTATGTCACTAGTTCAGAATGAGTGATGTCTCAGTAAGATAGTGCCAAGACTGAGAAATTGGGCTATTTCTACATTCTTCATGTTCTTCTACTAGCTCTTTGTAGTTGTCTTCCAAAGTCTTTCTGAAATAACATAAATGCTATGATTCTGGCAAGCCTACCTGAGAAGAAAAAAAATTTTGCCTAAAAGAATATTTACTATATCCTTTAGCAATAATCATTTTACTTATGAGTACTGGTGACAAGGAATAAGTAGTTTCTCCTTAGCTATACCAGTAATCTCAAAAGTTGGGGTCCTAAAACCCAACAAGGCCATGTTATGACATAAAGGGATGTGTAATCAACCAATTGGAGAGTGAGGAGATGAGTTGTATGCCACACGTTGTCATGGGGCTTGTATCCAATACAACCATACCACCCATTCATGGATTATCACCCAACATTCCTCCACTCTACCTAAAACACTGCTCTACTCAGTTGTACAAGCCACCAACCTCTTCCCTTCTGTACAGGGTATGGGACCTTCAAGGTGGTTATAACCTAACTCTAACTTGGGAATCTGTGTTAGTATCTGGGTGCTGTTGGGGAAATCCTCCCTACCCACAGTATACCTCTCACTCATCCCTCCAGATCTCTTTGTGGTCATAATAAGTACCCCTGGGCTGTCTCTGATCTATGGGCTAGTTAGTAAGAGTCCAACTCCCCTCTTCTTTTCATTTTTAGTGGGACTGAGTGAGAGTTATACAAACTGAAAAAGTGTGGATATGTATCACCAATTTTCCCCCAGGGTTATCTTCAACTCCTTATTCTCACCACTCATATCCAATCACTTGCTAAATCTTGTCTTTTCTAGCTCCACAACTTCACATTTGTCCTTTTCACAGTTACCGCCCTAGACCCTCATCACCTCTCACCTGGAATATATAAATAGCTTCTGAATAGGTCTACCTGCTTCATTTCTCTCTCCTCTTCAATTTCATCCTTCACACAGCTGCTAGAATGATTTTTCTAAACAGCAGAATTTTTCTAAACCTCAATAAACTCCAGCAGCTCTTGATTGATTCAAAGATGAAATATTGTTTCATGTTTGTTTCATGTTTTTAAATGTCAATTTTAGTTGTGTTTTATACTATACATAATTAGCAAAGCAATACATATATAGAATTTATAAATACGTATTCACATTGGAGATGCATATTCAAAGATATTTTATTGAAAGGAATGCAAAATAAAAAATTTGGTGGACCAGTGATCTATGCTATGATGCAGTTAGATGATTGTCCCTTAGGATCCTTCAAGATCTTGCATTTATGATTCTGTGATCCTCAACAGTATAAATTTCCAAAGAATATAGTTACTCTGCTTTTTTAAAATAATATTTTATTTTTCCCCAATTAATTGAAAAAACAACTTTAAAATTTCTTTTTCCTGACTCACTCCATCATCTTGGTTCCAGAAGTCTCTGCTTGCTTCTTAAAACTATGAAGACAAAGGTCTTTGTGGTCTTGCTGTACTTTAAAATTTCTCAAATATAAAGCATCGGGGAATATATTTCTTGTTGTTCTTTGCTTTTCCCTCATGCTTGTTTTTCTGGATTAAATATAAAATAAAGACTTTTTTTGTAAATAAATAACATGAATACATTAGGGAGTACTGACTAATCCAATTCAACAAACCTTTATTAAACAACTATTAGGTCCAAGGGACCATGTATTATCTTCCCTTATATATTATACTGTTGAAAGGTAGTGGTTTCCATAAGCACTTTTGAAAGGAGTCATAGACTAATTCTTAAAGTGGAGAAACTGAATTGTAATTGTACCTTGTAACTGACCTCAGAAGAAAAAGTATACTATTTTCTTTAGCTTTAAAATGAAGATAACAGCCTTCATTACTTATTTTTTTACATTTACTCATTTACTTTTTTTATATTTACATAAGATGATATTTACATGTGCCTTGCCTTTTTAAAAAGTTTTATTGTTTTGATTAACAGAAATCTATTTTCTTTCCCTTTTACCCTCTACCTCATTGGGGAAAAAGAAAAGCAAAAAATAAATTCCTTGCAACAAATATGCATAGACAAGCAAAATAAATTCCCTCATTGGAGACTATGTGTATGTATGTAAGCGTGTATGTATGTATACATGTATCCATGTGTGTATGCACACAAGTATGTATATGTATATACATATTTGTGTGTATATTAATGTATACATGCATACATATGTACACACATATATGTATATGTGTGTGTGTATACACGTTTCATTCTGTACCCTGAATTCGTCACCTCTCTTTAAGGAATCATATAATATTTTTCACCATTGGTACTCTGGAATCATGGATGTGTCATTACATTGATCGTTCAGCTTTCAAAGTTGTCTTTACATTGTTGTTATTATTGCATAAATTGTTCTCTTGGCTCTACTCATTTGATTCTTCATCAAAAAAAAATCTTCAAAATTATGTGTTTTTATAATGTTGATGTTATGGTCAACTGTTCATGTGATTCTGCTTGCTTCACTGTGTCATTTCATTTAAGCTCTTCCGTGTCTCTGAAAACATCCATTTCCTTATTTCCTCTAGCATAATAGTATTCTATCACATTCATATACCACAATTTGTTCAGCCATTCTCCAACTGATGGACATACCCTTATTTTCCAGGTTTTTTTGTCACCACACAATCTGCTATAAATATTTTTGTACATATAGGACCTTTTCCTTTTTCTTTGATCTCTTGTGGGTATAGGCCTAGCATGGTATAGATGGGTCAAAGGGCAAGACTTTTTATGTAATGTTTATACCCATTCACAGATCTACCAACAGCACATCATGTGCCTTTTTTTCCCCACAGGTCTTTCAAGGAAGAGAATCTAGAATTTTAAAGTGTGAGTGGCCAGTAGTTCTTGTTACTGTAACCAAGGGTTCTATTCCCTATGAGTACCCTACGTTGCCAACATGACTTTGTTTTTAAGATTAAAAATTTGAAACTTTAACATCAATAAGCATTTATGTGCACCAACTCTAAGGTTTTTTGGAAAGGTTTGTAGGTGTGGTTTAGACACCTACGATGCCCCTGCTCTAGCAGACTTATAATTCAATTGCACAAACATTTATTAAGTTCCTATTCTCTTCAAGGCACAGTGCTACACTCTAGGGATACTGAATTTATCAAAAACAAACCATATTCCTTGCCTTCAAAGTACTTACATTCTAATGGGAATGGGTTATAGAACATACACAGATAAATATAATACAAATTAAGGAATGAGGGAACTAAGTGTTAGACAAAGGACTCTAGGTAGATTTTAAACACTTTCAGCTTTTTAAAAATGTTTATTAAAATCTATGGTAATTGCTATATAGGTGAACAAACTTCACTGCTGCCTGCTCTTTTCCAGAAGTGCTGGCTATGGTGAGAAGGGAAGTGGTAGGGGACAGAAGAGGGTGACATGATCCATGAAGGTGTAACATTGCTTTTCCTTTGAGCTTTTGGTGCCCAATGGAATGATGGTGAGCAATTTCCTCCTAATTTTCATCTTTATTTATATTTACTTATTTTATTTGCTTAATTTTTCTGTACACCTCTTCTTCTGTTCACCAGGTACATGCCTCATGTCTTCTATTAAAATTCTTTATGCCTATGATACCAGTCATCTTCTTCTTCCTCCTCCTCCATCTTCTCCTCTTCCTCCTTTTGTCTGTAAACACCTTTTGTGGTCTGGCCTGGTTCTTGATCTGTTGTTTAGATTTAGATATACAATGAAATTTCACATTTACTTCTGAATATGCTTAGAATGTAGTCGGTGGTCATGGACTCAAAACGCCTGCCCCAGAATGGACCTGGAATAATCTTTTGGATTGAGCCTAAGACTGTTCAATACTAGAATACCGGAACCTGGCTTACTCCAAATGTGTGCTTTTGTAGTTGATTTCAAGTCCAATGAACTTTTTAAAACAATAGAGTATTCTCCACTTGTCAGAATTCCTGGTTCTGTACCCATATAATTTAGTTATGCACAATTCAGTCATGCAAACCTAGGTACAAAATACAGGGTGGCAGTGCCATCTAGTGACTAGATACAACTATAGTCTCTGTCTTCCAATAAAAAAGCTATCCCTCACTGATAACTGCCATGCATTTGGAAAACAGTAGTAGTAGTTCCTAAAATAATGTATTTTATTATGCCAGTGTAGAAATTCCCTTCTAGTTACAAAGAATAGCTTCAAATATCAATTTAAATATTAAATAAAATATTTTTGATCACACTGTAAGAAAACTGATAACAATATGCCTATTTTAACAGTCCATTCGAAAAGGATACTAAACACTGATGACTCTGGTCTGGCCTTATTTTCTATAACCCCATTTATAATGTCATTATGGCTCTCTCTGTCTGCCTCTCCTGTCCATGATTTTAGTATAGTATATAAAATCCATGAACCTGATGATTTTAAGAGTACTATGATATTCCTGGTTGAAGAATCCTTTTTATTAACGTAAATGGAAATTTTCAATAGAGCAAAAATATGACTGACCAGAAAACATGTAGCTGATTCCCTCCCTTCCCCTTTCCTTTTTGGAAATCTAATTGTCGTTTGAGGTAAAGTCTCTAAGCTTTTGCTACATACCCTCCCAAACCTCTTTCCTTTTTCCTTCAATGAGTTCATTGTTTCTTTATTTAAAATGCCTTGTCTTTTTGGACTAGATTGTGCATGGTTTCTACTCAGTTGTTTCTCCATGTAGTATTCCTTTTACAACAAAATATGCTTCATCTGATACCTAAATCAGAAAGAGAAAAAAAAAGAGAAAGAAAACTATATACCAATTTTCCTGATGAATATTGATGCAAGAAATTAAGTATAAGTCTAGCAAGGAGATTACAGCAATATATCAGAAACATCATACAGTATGGCCAGATGGGATTTATACCAGTAATGCAAAGGCTGGTTCAATACTAGGATAACTATCAACATAATTAACCATATCAATAACAAAAACAACAAAAATCATATGATTATCTCAATAGATGCAAATTTTTTTTGACAAAATATAACTCATTCCTGTTAAAAACACTAGAAAGCACAGGAATAAATGGAGCTTTCCTTAAAATGATTAGTAACTATCTAAAACCATTAGAAAACATTATTTGTGATGGGGATAAGCTTGAAACCTTCCCAATAAGATCAGAAGTTAATTAAAGTTGAGCATTATCACCACTATTATTCAGTGTTGTTCTGGAAATGCAAACTATATCAATAAGAGAAGAAAAAGAAATGTAAGGAATTAGAATAGTCAGTGAGGACACAAAACTATTACTCTTTGCAGATGATATAATGATATAGTTGATTCTAGAATTAATATTATTATATTATTGTGAAATAATTAATAACTTTAGCACAGTTACAAGATATAAAACAAAGCCACATAAATCATCAGCATTTCTATATGTTATCAAAAAGGTCCAGCAGCAAAAGTCAGAAAGAGAAATTCCATTCAAAATAAATATAGACAATTTAAAATACTTGAGAGTCTACCTGCCAAACAATCCCAGGGATTATATGAGCACAATTAAAAAACATTTTCACACAAATAAAGTCAGATCTAAACAATTGGAAGAATATTCATTGCTCATGGATAGGCTGAACCAATATTCTAAAATAAAAATAAAAAATATAGTAAAATAGTAATAAAATTATTTTATACATACATCTAGTTATCAGTTCTTCCTCTGGATGCAGATAGCATCTTTCTTCATATGTCCTTTATAGCTAACTTGGGTATTTATAATAGTCAAAATGACTTACTCGCTCAAAATCATTGTTAAAACAATATTGCTGTTATTGTATACAATGTTCTCTTGGTTCTGCTCTTTTTGCTCCTCGTTATTTCATGCAAGTCTTTCCACATTTTTCTTATATCATTGAGCTCATCATTTCTTATAGCACAGTAATATGCCATCACAATTATATATGACAACTTGTTCAGCCATTCCCCATTGATGGTTTTCCCTACAATTTCCAGTTCTTTGCTACCACCAAGAGAGTTGCTATAAACATTTTAGAACATATAAGTTCTTTTCCCTTTTCTCTAATCATCTTTGGAAATAGATCTGGTAGGCTATTGCTAGGTCAAAGGGTACAGGTAATTTAATAACTCTTTGGGTTATTAACTCCAGTTTGCTCTCCAAAATGGTTGAAACAGTTCACAATTCCACCAAAAATGAATTAGTGTCCTAATTTTTCCATATCCCCCCCAACATTTTTTTACTTTACCCTTCAATCATTTTAGCCAGTTTGGTAGGTGCAAAATATCTCAAGGTTATCTTAATTTGCATTTATCTAAGCAATAATAATCTAGAGCATTTTTTCATATGACTATAAATTGTTTTGATTTCTTCACTGGAAAACTGCCTGTTCCTATCCTTTAATCATTAATTGGTTGGGGAATGACTTGTATTCTTATAGATTTGACAAAGTTCTTTATATATTTGAGATATGAAACTTTTATCTGAGAAACTATATATAAAATTTTCATAGCCTTCTTATAAATTTGACTCAGTTCTCTTCTAGTGGAGAAATGAGGCCTTTATCAGAGAAACTTGCTATAAAAAATTTTTCACATGTCTATTTCTCTCAACCCTATTTTCCCTGTCTCTGTCTGTCTGTCCCTCTCTGTGTCTTTGTCTCTCTCTCTCTCTCTCTCTCTCTCTCTCTCTCTCACACACACACACACACACACACACACACACTCTCTCTCTCTCTCTCTCTCTCTTTCACTTTCTCCTGTTTCACTCTCTCCTCAAAAGTATTTTGCTTCTGACCACCACCTCCTTTAATCCACCCTCCATTCTGTCAGTCCCCCCATCTTTTTCTTATACCTTTCCCCTCCTACTTCACTCTAGCTTAAGATAGATTCCTATATGCAACAGAGTGTGCATGTTATTCCCTTTTTGAGACAATTCTGATGAGAGTAAGGTTCAAGCATTGTCCACCTCTCTTCCCCATATTCCCCTCCAGTGTAAAAGCTCTTTCACACCTCTTTTATGTGAGATAATTTACCCCATTCTTCCTCTGCTTCCCCCTTCTCCCAATGCATTCTTCTTTCTCACCCCTTAATTTTATTTTTTTTTTTTTAGATATCATCTCATCATAGTCAACTCACATCCATGCCCTCTATCTATGTATACTCCTTCTAACTGCCCTAATAATGAGAAAGTTCTTAGGAGTTACAAGTATCATCTTCCCATGTAGGAATGTAAACAATTTAACTTTATTGAATCTCTTATGCTATCTCTTTCCTATTTACCTTTTTATGCTTTCCTTGAGCCTTGTAACTGAAAGTCAGATTTTCTATTCAGCTCCGATCTTTTCATCAGGAATACTTGAAAGTCCTCATTTCACCAAATGTCCATTTTTTCCTTTGAAGAATTATACCCAGTTGTTTTTTGGGTTTTTTTGTTTGTTTGTTTTTGGATAGGTGATTCTTGGTTGTAATCCTAGATCCTTTGCCTTACAGAATATCACATTGCAAGCCCTCCTGATCCTTTTATATAGCAACTGTTAAATTTCATGTTATCCTGACTGTGGCTCCACAACATTTGAATTTTTTTTCTCATTGCTTGCAGTGTTTTCTTCTTGACCTGGGAGTTCTAGAATTTGGCTAGAATATTCCTGGGAGTTTTCATTTGGGGTATCTCTTTCAGGAGGTGGTGAGTGGATTCTTTTAATTTCTATTTTACCCTGATTCTAGGATATCAGGGTAGTTTTCCTTGATAATTTCTTTTTTTTTTCCTTTTGGTGAGGCAATCGGGTTAAGTGACTTGCTCAGGGTCACACAGCTAGTAAGTGTCATGTGTCTGAGGCTGGATTTGAACCCAGGTCCTCCTGACTCCAAGGCCAGAGCTCTATCTACTGTGCCACCTAACTTCCCCTTGATAATTTCTTGAAAGATGATGTCTGGCTCCCTTTTTTTGATCATGGCTTTTAGGTAGTCCAATAATTCTTAAATTATCTCTCCTGGAACCATTTTCCAGCACATTTTCTTCTATTTTTTTCATTCTTTTGGTTTTGTTTTATTGCTTCTTGACATCTCATGGAGGCATTAGGTTCCACTTTCTCAATTCTAATTTTTAAGGAATTATTTTCTTAAATGAGCTTTTATACCTCCTTTTCCATTTGGTCAATTCTGTTTGTTAAGGAGTTCTTTTCTGCAGTGAATTTTTGTACATACTTTTCCATTGGCCAATTCTGTTTTTAAGGAGATCTCTTCAGTGGATTTTTGTGCCTTTTTTAAAAACTACTTGGCCTATTCTATTTTTAAGGTGTTTTCTCCAGTATCTCTCCAGTATGCCTCCTTTACCAAGCTATTGTCTTTTTTCATGATTCTCTTGCATCAGTTTCGTTTCTTTTCCCAATTTTTCCTTTACCTCTCATATTTGAATTTTAAAACCCTTTTTGAGCTCTTTCAGGAATTCTTCTTGGTCCTGAGACCAGTTCACATTTTTTTGAGGCTTTAAATTAGCTACTTTGACTTTGTTTTGTTCTGAGTTTGTGTTCTGATCTTCCCTGTCATCATGTAACCTTTCTGCAGTCAGATTCTTTTGTTGTTGTTGTTTGCTCATTTTCCCAGCCTATTCCTTGACTTGAAGCTTTATATTAAAGTTGGGCCCTCCTCCCAGGGTGGAGGGGGCACTATCACGTGTTTCAGGGTTTTGGGGTTGCTGTTTTCAGAGCTATTTCTGGGGGTTTGTAAGTTTTCAGTTCTTCCAGGGTGGCATGATCAAAGGAGAGGTGTGATCATTACTCTCCTGGTCTGTGCTCTGGTCTGTGAGTGACCACAAGCACTATTTTCCACCCTGGAACTGTGACCAGGGTCCCCACTCCTCTGTGACCATACACTCTAATATCCTCGTCATTTTTCTTGCTCTGGAACTGTGATCCAGAACCATGTATGGGAAATGTGACAGAGTCCTGCACCCAGTGCCAGAAAAGGGTCCTCTACATTCTCCTTCTGAGCAGTTGTCCCACCCCATTACTGTCTGTGGGCTGGGAGCCCTGGAAGCTGCTGCTGCTGATTCAGTCACCCCCACTGCCTGCTGCTGACTTGCCAGGGCACAGTGTACACTGGACTGCATTCCACTCTCATCTCAGTGAGACAGATTTTTTTCTGCTGACCTTCTAAGTTATCTTGGGCTGGAAATTTGTTTCACCCTACTCTTTTGCTGGTTCTGACACCTTTGAATTCATTTTGAGCCATTATTTTAAAGTTATTTGGAGGGGGATTTGGGAGAACTCGAGCAAATCCCTGCCTTTACATGGCCATCTTCACTCCACCCTCCAGTGTATTCTTTCAATTTCTACTTTGCCCTCTGCTTCTAAAATATATGGACAGTGTTATGATTTCTTGAAATATGATATCTTTTTTGTTCCTTGCTTTTAGATAGCCCTATGACTCTTAATGGCAGCTAAGTGGCACAGTGGATAGAGTGTTGGGCTGGAGTCAGGAAGATTCCTCTTCCTGAGTTCAAATCTGGCCTCAGACACTTACTAGCTGTGTGACCCTGGGCAAGTCACTTAACCCTGTTTGCCCCAGTTAACTCACCTGTAAAATAAGCTGGAGAAGGAAGTGGCAAACTACTCCAGTATCTTTGTCAAGAGACCCCCAAATGGAGTCACTAAGAGTCAAACATGACTGAAAAAATGATTGAAAAACAAAACTGATTCTTAAATTTTTCTCACCTTGATCTGTTTTCCAGGTCAGTTCTGTTTTTTTCTTCTATTTTTTTTTAGGTCTTTTGACTTCATTTGATTTTTTTTCTTTCCACGCCTCATGGAGTTATTTGCTTCCATGTGGCCAATTCTAATTTTCAAAGAGTTATTTTCAGTAAAATTTTGTATTTCTCTTTCCAATTTTTAATTTTCTTTTCATATGTTTCTTCCCTAGATCTTTCCTCTTTTCTCATTCTTTCCTCCAATATTTTCAGTCGATTTAAAAAATCATTTTAGCTCCTTTTTCAACTATTCTAGGAATTCCTGTTGGACATGTGTCCCAGATACAATTTTCTTATTGTCTTTACTTATAGATTTTTCTAGTCATTCTCTTTTTTTTTTTGTATTTGTGTCTTGGACATCTGTTACCATAATAACCCTTTATTATAGGCCTTTTTTTCTTGTGTTTGTTTGCTCATTCTTCCAGCCTACTTCTTGACTTTGGACTTTATGTTAATGCTGTGCTCTGAACTCTCCTGGGTTTGGAGGGAGGTGATGTCTGGCCTGAACTTCTTTCCTCTTATGTCTTTCTGCTGCTTTCACAGCTGCAGATCATGCCCTAAAAAATTTCACTGCTTTCAAAGTGGTGTGATCCAGGGGGAGGTCTGTTCACTTCCTTCCTGTCTAAGTTCTGCATATTCCTGGCCCAAATTTGCCTTTATCCATTTGTTTTTGTTGGAAGTTTCAGCAGACCAGTGCTTGACTCAGCCACTCTTGGCCCACTGAAAGGCTCTGTGGATTTACAGTATCTGAACTGTTGTTCCCCTTTGGTCTAAGATATTGTGCACTGCTCTTGGGATCCAAACCACACAGCTACCATTTGTTTCCTGGAATTTGTTCCCAAAACCATAGCTTGGGATTGTTCCTCTTCACCCTGAATCTGTGACCCAGCACTGGTAACAGAGCTGCCAGAAGGACCCCAAATCTGCATCCAATCCTTGCTCAGGGATTTTCTGGGATCTCTTTGTAGTGCCCTATTTAAACCCTCTCTCAGTATTTTGGTACTGGAATGCTCCCTAAGATCTGTCACTGTACCATCCTCTTGTCAAGACCATCCCATCCCTAAGCCATCCTGATATGGAAAAATGACTCACTGAGACTTCTTCTTGGCTTTCCTGATCAGAATTTAATCTGGTGCATTCTCTAGGTCAAGTAATAGCAAGGAGGCCAGTGTCACTGGATCTCAGGGTAAATGTGAGGGGAGGAAGGGTGTTGGTGCAAGGTATTAGAAGAGAGGAAAAGTGATGGCAGGATAAGAGGGTAAGTTATGAAGACCTTTTAATGTCAAACAGGATTTTATATTTGATCCTAGAAGTGATAGGCAGACATTGGATTCTAGGGAGTAGGGAAAAAGGAGGATTTGCCATGGCCAAACCCCACTTATGGCTAAATGGAAGATGGACTAGACAGCAAGATGGACTGGATGGGCAAGTGGACCATCATCAAGCTATTGCAATAGATCAGGCATGAGATTAGGAGAACCTGTACCAGGTTGGTAGAAATGCCATATTGTAAGAAAAGGTAATCATTTTCAAGCTAAAATCAACAGGACTTGGCAACAGATTGGATATGGGGGGTGGGGGTGGAGAACATAGTGAGAGAGTGAGAAGTTGAGGATGATACCTTGGTTCTGAGCCTGGGTTGGATGATTGTGTCTTCAACAGTAATAGAGAACTTTGGAAGAGGGGAGTATATAGGGAAAGTATGGAATTCAGTTTTGGACATGTTGAGTTCAAGATATCTACAAGACACTTCATCCAAGATGTCTAATACGCACATTTTTCATGACTTGCTCTGATCCTCACAATTCATAATCTAATGACCCATTTCCTTACGATGGCCCTCATCAAGTTTGGCTAGGCCAGTAGAAAACTTAGGAAGGGAACATAATGACTTCATTCTTATAACCCAGTCCCTAAAAAAAAAAAAAAAAAAAGTTCTAATAAGCTAACCTCTAAGTTTCTCTGTAACATTATTAGGGCTGTGACAACAACCACAGAATCACAGAAGCCTCCCTGTTCCTTCCTAGTAATCCACTCAATGACATCAATAATTCACATTATTACAGTTCTTTAATGTTTGAAAATCTATCTTCACAACATCCCAATGAGGTTGACCTCACAAGTATTATTATCCTTATTTTACAAGTGTTGAAATTAGAGTGCAGAGAGATTCAATGTTACTACTAAATGTTTCATGCATAATTTGAACCCAGAATTCCTGAATCTTTGATCTGGCACTCTGGAGCTACTCCACACTGCCTCACATCCTTGAAATTTGGCCACCCGTCATCCGCTTAAAGATCCTGTAAGGCAGCCTATTTCCATTTTTTCGTAGTTCTATTTGTTATGTTCTTCCTTATATTAATCCCAGTTCATTTAGCTATCCTCAAAACCATCTAACCCCACTATTTTAATATCTTTATCTTGAATGTCTCTTTTCAATTTCAAGTCCACAAAATTATTTTCTGATCAACTTAATATTTAATTGATTGAAACTGGAAGATTTATTCATTAGTCAATAATACATTTCTTATTCTTACTATGAAACAAAGTCACCAGAGTAATAGCAGTGTCAGCAGTGCCTGGCACATAATAATACAAAAATAAACAATAAATATTTATTGACTGACTGGGATTACAAAGATAGATAAGTCGCACATCTTCTTTTTAAGGTGCTTACACCCTTTAACAGTGATAGAAGGTAGGGAGGACAAAGAATTAACCCAATTGAAACTTTTTTATATTATGAAATATCTATGTATTTATTTATATCATTGTAAAGTAGGAGTAACTGAATCAAGGAATCAATCACCCCAGCTCTCCTCTTCTTCCCTTCAGTAACAAGAGATTATAGTCCTAATACCTTATTAAGTGAAAGGACTCTGTGTACTTTTGCCTTACCTTGCCTTGGCCCAGGCCTCCATGACATATTGCCTACTATACCCCTATTCTCACACCTTCACTCCATTACCAATTTGGACTCTAGTTTCCCTGGCTCTGATAGGTTAATTTTTGCTTTATCTTCCCATGGCCCAGTCTTACATAACATTTTTCCATCATCTCTTCCACCATGATCCCTTGGTAAAAACATTCTTGCCCCACCCCCCCTTTCCAGCACCTCTTTATGTTATTTTCTTCTTTTAGTATTTAAGCTCCTTAAGGGTGAGGACTGTATTATTTGCTTGTATTTGTATCCCTAACTCTTGGCACAGTGCCTGGTACATAGAAAGTGCTGAGTAAATTATATCTATCAATCAGTCTATCTTTACCGTCTATCTACTTATCTATCTATCTATCTAGTCACTCTGTGAATCAAAGGCATTAAACTAAGTGTGAACAACTTAGTTAATCATGGTGGGATATAGTGGAATGCTTCAGGTCATTGAATGAAATGAAATGATGCTAACAGAAAATATATTGGGATTAGTTGAGGAGACTCAGTCATGCTCCATGAGGTTTGTATAACATAGGGAGCCAATTCAGACTTAGCATCTGAATGGTGGGTCAGACTAGAGAAGAGAGCAATCTATTCTCTCAGTCCCCTGACAGAGAATTGCTTGGGGCAGTAAGTAAGAGCCTGTTTTTTCTTCTACCGACATTGACCAGAGGATGACCTTGTGAACTTTAAAGGGTCAAAATACTTCCCACTGACATCCCAGCAGTGTCCCCAGAACAGGAGTGACTAGTGGCAGCCTAGGAGAAACTAGAGAGAACTCTCACCACCCTTCACTGTCCTCTCCACCCCACTCCACCCCAATCCACCCCACCCAATCCCTTTCCTTACCTTATAGAAATAGCTTAATATGCCCTGGAAGCTCTATAGCTGACCAGTTCCAGCTGGACAGTTCCTCTACCTCTATTTCCTCTACCTTTCCCCCTCCTCCCCCTCTCCTATTCTCCCTCTCTCTACGTGGGGAGTCATACCCTCACATGTGGGTGCTCTGTCCAAAGGAATATAAATGTTGATCACTTATACTTCACAAGGTATATTGGGATTTGGGGGCTAGATTTTTTTTCTTCCCTACTTGTTCTACCTTTTTTTTTTTTGCTGTTGTTTTTAAACTGGGACAACTAACTCTTTTGTCTCATGTAGATTTCATTCATGATTTATTGAAATATAGGCCTGAAAAAACAGGCTTGATAAAGCCCATTGGGATTTAAATGGAGCTACTTAACTATGTCTTTAAAATTGCAATTTTAAATTTAATGTAAAAATTTGGGAAATTTTTAAATTGTCTCAGCTTCTTAATCTGTCAATTGGAGATAATGATAGCACTTCCAGGGTTTAGGACAGTGCCTGGCATATAGTAAGTATTTAATATATGCTAATCAATAACTGATACTCAAGGGATTTACATTCTACTGGCAGATAAAGAGGCTGGGGTGAGAAAAGATAAACATGTATACAGTTAAGTGAGTATATGGGAATTTTTGGAGGGATACCCCACTAATAACTGGAAGAATAAAAGAAACTATTCAGAAGAGCTATGTTGAGCTGAACATTAAAGGAAGGTAGATTATGAAAGGTGGAGGGGACTGCTGTACATTCCAGGTATCAGAAATAGCTTGTACAAATTGAAGGTGGGAGTAAGTAGAATATCAAATTCAGGGAACAACATGAAAGTCCAATTTGGCTGGAAAGTAAAGTCTATGAACGTGTTAGATAGCTTAATCAGATATTCCTTCCCCTGTCCAAACACATGCTTTGAAAGTGCCTTACATTCATTTTTTTTTTTAGACTTCCATTTGTATTACAATATATTGGCCTTGTGAGCAACTGGGTCCATAAATGGTTGACATCACAGTAAAGGACTACATAAGATCATAGATCTTATCATAGATCTCATCAGTGGCAGAGCCAGATAGAAAGTAAATGTCCTAAGCACAAGTCAAACTATGCTTCTGGATTTTCATCTTTCTCTAGTTAATTCAATGGGACAGGTATGATACAAATTAGGTCAAAATGTTGGTTTCAATTCCTATGTTGACCAGTTGTCTGAACTCCATCCCATTATCACAAAAAGCATGCTTCACTGTAGTTACAAATGAATGCATACCCCAGAAATAGGACAAACCCATTACTGAAACCACAAACTCCAAGTGGAGTTTGTGAGCAAGCCATGTCTGAATGATATGAGAAGTTAACAACTGATACCAGCAAGTTTTTAAAAGATTAAACTAGAGGCCAATGGTCTCAAACCCAAATTCTATGTTTGCCTATAAAACTAATCTATTTGTGCTAACACTCTACATATCTTTGTTTTTCTTCACAAGGATTTGTTAGTCATATTCATCTTTCATTCACATATTCATCTTAACAAAGAGAGGAAGGTTGTATAATATATCTTGAACAATCTTGTTGTAAGCAATTTGTAATTTCTCATTTAACCACCCCTAACCTTCTCCCATTTCAAGAAAAAATACAATAGGTTAGGGAGTAGGTTTAAAAAATAATTTTAAGGCAAGTACAAATTGCCCTCAACTGCCAAATGTTTAGATTGCTTAATTGATAAAGGTTTTATTTTCTTTTTTTTTTCAGGTACCATGATCAACAAGATGTCACTAGCAACTTCCTTGGAGCAATGTGGTTGATTTCAATAACTTTTCTCTCCATTGGTTATGGTGACATGGTACCTAACACATATTGTGGAAAAGGAGTCTGTTTACTTACTGGAATTATGGTAAGTGACACTTACCTCTCTCCACCTCCTTCAAACTCTGTTTTAATTCACTTCTGATAAGAATATATTTAGATTGTTCTATCCATGGACCAAGTCACTTCAAACTAATTTTCTAGTTTCTTCCTAACAGAAAACTAACATAAGTTTGTTTTTTTTGCTCTTTTCATCCTTTTCATTTCAATTCTTCACTTCATGGAGTTCCATGTAAAACATATCGTAAATAGTATCTCCCTCAGTCTATACATTGTCACTTTTTTTTAGAGCCAGGACACACTACGGTTAGCTGAGAAGTTTTATTAGCTTTTAACAGTTAGGAGGAAAATTTCAAGGATAGAAGCTTGCTAAATTTTAAGCACACCTAGTTTGTACAGTTGTGCTAACATGGGATGTTATGTTACATGCGACAATATTGTAGTTGAGTGATATATTTTATCATAAACAACTTTAAATTTCTAAACACTTAGAGTATTTAATACTTCATAACATTTATTTTTAGTTGTCCTTAGTTTTTTAGGCAGCTGGTTCTGTCTCTAAGCTAAATTTATCGTTGGCTTTTGTGGAGTTGATTTTAGTGTGTGTTATCATCATAAACATTATTTTTTCTTGGTAGGTGCCTAAGTATGATGATGAATGGGAATTTTGAACTCCTTAGGCTCTGAGAATGTGGAGTGATCTATTGTTTGGGCTTTTGAAGTCAAGCATATCACCTTAATATGCCAGGCATGCCTCAGTCTGAACTGGGAATGTTCCTTTTCCTGTTTCAGGGCTAGTATATAGACCAAGACCTAGTTCTCTAAAAAGACCTCCCTCACACCTGGCCCCCAACCTAGATTTTGCCTATATGATATCTAACAATGGTAGAGAATACCTTCTTTGACATAATTATGCATTGCTAGAGTGAGGCCAAACAGATACCTCATTAGCCATGAAAATATAGCTACAATTAATTATAAGATTGCCAATGGCGACTTGGAGCCTAAATTACTAGTCCTAGTTATGAAACATATGTAATTTCTGTCATAATTTTATTGTTATTTGCACAGTATAAATCTACCTATTTTCAGAATTGTGGTGAAAATTATTTATCCTACTTGATTTACATAGAAGTTTATTTCTTATATTGTATGTTTAACATGGCGTCATTTCTTTTATTTTCCAAATATAAAATGATGTGATGTTGATAATGATAACATTTACATAAAAGTCTTCCTAGAAAGTCACATAACAAGATATTATTTATTAAAATACCTCACAATTATAGGCTATTTTCTACCAGCCTTCTAATTAGAAGGTTCCTTTGGGTCCTTTATGGAAAAGTGTTCCTTCATCTCTAGTCTAGAATCATGACTGAGTATGGGCTAATATACAGTGACTTATGTATTGTTGGATAAAAGCTAAATCCAAGGTTAATCTTTCATGCATGACTAACAGCTGTATATTGATCTGTCCTTGATTTTTCTTTGTCCTGAATTCAATTGTACTCCACGAATTCTATTTCCTTTCTCAACAGACTTATTTTGACATTTTTGACTCCATGGTCAAGTCTCATTGTAGAAAGTAAACTTTAAAATTTGAAATCCATGGTCATCATCATGTAAATTTTTATTAAATGCCTGTCACATGTGTAATGTAACATAATAATACATTCTGATTAAACTGCAGAAACTAAGGGAAACATTAAATATAAAAAAATAGTATGTGAAAATAAAGCAATGCAGCTCCTACTTTCTAACCTTGTATTCTCAAATACCAATTTCAGGCTGACATAAATTAGCCTTTACTTCCCATCCCACATTTCTATCCTGATCAAAGACTTCGTCTAATTGATGTCTAATTGTCTATTACATATCTTGAGTAAATATATCTGAAGAGCTTTACTTATTTGTAGAAAATTCCACTCATCTTTTATGAATGGTACAATTTATACTACATTTAGCTATTAGACTATTGCTATACAGTTGGCTAGACAAATTTATCTGACGCTGGGTCACAAGGTAGAATTTTGAGGGAAATGATCTTAGGATGATATTTATTTATTCCAGTCAATAAACTGGCTTCTATGTTATGGGTATATGTCACGTGATGTCTCCATGAATTTGAACAAAGAGTAGACATTGTTCTCTAAAAGACCGATATAGTAAACATTTGCCTGTACTGTACAAAACAAGTCAATCCATCTTTAAGAGCCTCTTGCAATAACTTTTAATGACCAAGTGTGATAGGAGCCACCCGCCTCCATGCAAAGCCAGGTTTTCCTCAATAGGTATTGAGACCATCCTTCAAACATAAAGGCTCAAGCTGTTGACATTAGTTGAGTACAAAATAGCCATGAGTAGCTGCAATAGCTCTCTGATGCTTGGCTGGTGGAAAATGATGGATACTCAAGCAAGAGATCTTCACTCAGCTGAATCAAATGGGGGGATCCTCAGTGCCTATCTTTGTTGCATACCCTTTGCTATGGCTAACTAAATCAATTTCCTTTAATTAACTGTTGAATGACCCACAAGCTTCTCATTTTGTTCCAATACCAAACTTAAACTTGGTCTGAGGCTAGCCCTGTTCAGAACAGAAGGACAGAATACAGCAGAACAATCACTTCTTAACTCTCAATTGTCTTTGGAGACAATATCCACCAAGTCTGAAATATTTTTTGCTCATCAAAAGTCTCCCCAAAAAGTGCTGTTTGATTTCTTTTGAATTACCCAATCAAGACATGATCTGTTTTTATGTCAGGTGTTTATTTTACTTATTCAGAAATAGACTTCTATTTTTTGGTTGTTTGTTTTCTTATGACTGAATCTCCCTATCTCACTCAGACTGGAAATTCAGTAGCCACTCATGGGCCTGATCCTTGGCCTGATCCCATCACTTATCATCCCAGAAGCTTTAACCTGCTGAGTTACTGCCATTTGATCTGGTTCATCCTTTTCTTAGGCCGCCTGGTGAACCTTTGCTCCCAGCCCACACTATATTGGTCTAGGACTTAATATGGATACTCTCTTGGCTTTTGTCCAACTACAGCTCAGAATTCCTGATCATCCTCATTCTCCCCTAGCCTCCCCTAGAGACCACAGGCATGTGCCAGGCACACCCAGCCACTGTGTGTGTTTGAATAAGTGAACACAGTACATCCTTCCCCTCCCTTCTCCAGTTTTATGAAGAGGAAATATAACATGTGCTATTCTTAAGACAAAAAAACTATTGTCATTGAATTACATCTTGCATTATTTCTCTGAAAAGGATGAAAATGTGTTCATCCTCATCTTTTTGTATTAAGTTGCATTTTCATTAAAATTATCTCATTGGTGTGTGAGTATGTATGTTAGAGACAGGTGGAGCGAAGGAGTTTGATATTATGCTATGGCATCTGTGATCTTTGAAGTTATATAATTCTTCCTTTGGTTACACCTAACAGGGCTTCCACATTTTAATAATAAAACACACTAGGAAACTAACATAATTGTGTTCTTTCCATAAGTTGAACTAATTGTTTCATGCCATAATATTAATAAATATTAGCATTTTAATAGAAAAGCTTCAACTTTAAATGGGGTGATTTTGTAATTTTTAAATGGAGAAATGTTGCCTACAGAAATATTTAATCATATTTTAGAAGAGAGAATGCAAGTTTAAAATAAGTCGTTTCCTTTGCTTCAGGGACTTTACAATTCAATAGATAATGTCAACAAAGTACTTAAGCAGGGTGGATAATAATATTAGTAAGAAGTAAGACGTTCTATAGGTAATTTGACTATCCACTTACTATCATTTGCATTTTAAGCTCACCTGTCTTGCTTCTCCTGCATTGGTAGAGTACATCTTGTTGTCATCAAGTAACTATTGTAATACCATACTGTTGCTACTCTTTGAAGGAATATGGTTGATGATGGAAAACCAAATGTCAATGATTTTTTTAATTAGAAAAATTGAGAAATGTCACTTTTATTATAGCAAAATTTGCTAAAAATGAATTTTCTAATATAAAAAATGTATTTATTATGTGTTTGGTGTCTATTATTCCATACGTAATATATAACCTGTCCTTTTAAATATGTGTCCTAATAAATTCTTAATAATAATAAAGTAATAACAATAGCAATAATGTCTTAGAACAAGAGTAAAAATGTTATCAAAGAATTTGAATTATATGACAAAAAGAGAAAAAAAAAATGGTCACATGGCAGGATTGAGAGATAACAGGTAGATGGCCAGTATCAGTGGAAGAGTGTTCCACTGGTATTCTGAAAAGAAAGAAAGTGAAGATGGTCTCCAAGCATGTTGGTTAGACCCCTATAGAAAACTTTTGGGAGAACATGGATAAGAGCCACACAAGATGGGCAGACATGAATGAATTAAGATTTACGTCATTAGAGGGAACTTCCAAACTTACTAGATCAAAGATTCATTGAATATTTGAATGTATGTATTCAACTGTGTTAGGAATAATTCATCATTAGTGCTTAGAGATTTATTTTATAAGATTAATCTTAGGGTCATTACTTTTTTTTTCTTCTCTACCTCCTTGTCAGTTTAATGCTCTGTGGATCAGCTTGTTCTTGTCACCCCAGTGACTACCCCAACTACAATTCCTTTCTCTGGCTGTCACTCCCCTATATATGTGTTATATCTCTGTTAGAATGTAAATTCCTAAAAAGCAGGTACTGTCTCATTTTTTATATTTATAAACCCAACATTTAGAACAGTACTTGGCACATTGCAAGCACTTAATAAATGGCTTTTCATTTATTCACTTTTGATTGATTACATTCCCAATGTAATGTTTTATATATATTAGTTTTAATGTCCAGGCTCTCTCAAAAATAGATTTAATTTTCTAATTTCATATTGCCCTTAGGTTGTGTTATAATATTTCATTAGGCAGCTAGGTGGTGCAGTGGATAGAGAGCCAGGCCCATGGTCAGGAAAACTCATCTTCCTGAGTTCAAATCTGGCCTCAGACACTACTAGATATGTGACCATGGTCAATTTACTTAACCCTGTTTTTCTTAGTTTCCCATCTGTAAAATGAGCTGGAGAAGGAAATGGCAAACCACTCCAGTATCTCTGCCAAAAAAACCCCAAATGGGGTCACAAAGAATCAGACATGACTGAACAACAACAATAACAACAACAAAAGTTGTGCATTTTAAAAATTAATGAACAAATTTTGTTTAAATATAAATAAATTTCATTTAAATATAAATATCTCTTAAGTATATTCATTTTGCAAAAGGAAACAGAAAGTTCCTGCCTTGGAATTTTCTAGTAAACAAAACAATTCTCATGAAGTCTGAAGAAAATATATAAATAAGAATAATTATATCATTTTACCTACTGAGAGGCAGCATAGAGTAGTAGGTAGAGAGCCAGCCTTTGAGTAGAAAGACCTGGGTTCAAGTGTGTCAAATTTGCCTCTGATCACTACCAGTTGTATTGCCCTCAGAAGGTCACGTAATCTTTCAATGTCCGAGGCAACCTGGTGAGACTAAGTTGCAGAAGAGGTGCTAACCTGCATTGGTAGAGAAAGTTTCTTGATTGATCAACTATTACAGTTCCCTGTACCAGTGAAATCATAGATCTGCGTCACACAAAGAAAGAAGCAACTATCTCAAGAAAAACTATACTTAGATGGTTCTATAGCCTCTGAGGATGTAAAAACTGGTAGATTAGATATTTTCAGCTTTCTAATTAGGAAAAAAAATCCATAGTATTACATTTTCAAAATTCCTCCTTCTCCCTAAATGTTTACAGCATCAAATTTGTGTAATATTATGAAGTCTAGAATAATAATAATAATAATAATAATACCATGTAGCATTGATGTACCACTTGAAGGTCTGCAAAGCACTCCATATATATATATATATGTATGTCTGTATATATATATATGTATGTATGTCTGTATATATATATATATACATATATATATATAAAATCTCATTTCATTCTCACGACAGTTTTGTGAAGTAGAAGCTATCAATACCTCCATTCTCACAGATAAAACTGGAACTGAGGGAGGTTAAGTGATTTTGTGTCTAAGCTTGGATTTGAACTCTGTTCTTTCGGATACCAAATCCATTACTCTATCCACTATGCCATGCTGTTTATGAATTTTTTTTAAATCACAGAGTGACTCAAGCAGTAGTAAAAGTCAATAACTTTCCACTCCATCCACATCAGCCATAACAGTTACACTAAATTAATTATTATATTTCAAAGTGCAATGATCATGGGGAGAGAGAAATAGCTAATGTAAAAAAAATTAAGCTGTATGTGGTCTGTTATATTTTCTGCTACTTTTTATCCTGATGAAATAATAGCTCCTTTTTTTCTGTAAGTGAACATGCTTAGGATTAAATGCTGCATATTTTAAGCCATTCCCTAAATTTTATGTTTAAGTCAATGAGCAAACTGTCAAGAATGGGATCCTTTTTAATCTTTCATAGACTGCTTGTTATCAGAGATCTTGAACATCAAATAAAGTTTTAAAGGAGTATTTTACTGTTTGGTTCTTTCATGGATGTTCAACTAATCTTACCAACAAAAGGGCCAGATGAGAAGAACCTATCTTTAAATTCTTACAACAATTTCTATTTTATGCAGAGCAGCAGGAGGGGATGATGGGCCTTTTCAGTCATAAGGCTAAATTTCCCATCAGTGCCCTAAATGGATCTTCACTTCTCCCCTCAGTGGATCCCAAGAAAAAATCATAAGAAATGTGTCTGCTGCTTTCTTCTGGGTACAGGCAAGTATAGCTGGAAGTTTTTGTGACTTTCCAGCACTCCTTGATTCCACTCCTCAATTAGTATCCCTGGTTGGCACTGTTATATCTTATTCATAATAATTCTGTGAGCAAAATTATCAAATAAAGTTGATAACTAGGTTTAAAAAAGACTTATTTTCTTCCAAAAGTAGAAGCAGAATTGACATAGAATAATTTATTAAAATAAGATCTGAATATCTCACTCTGAACTTTACTATTTAGTTACTTGTATTATATTGTGCTTCACATCAGAAATATGACTCTTCTTTATGACAAGCACAATTAAATCAACATTCATCCTGTAAAAAGTGTCTAGATTCACAATTCAAGGATCTGGAAACCCCAAATTTCTCATAGAGGAAAATTATTTTTGAAATTCTCCGAGTGTTGTTCATCATACTAAATTTGGTGACCTGTAACAGATTTCCCACCACCTACAATGTTAATGACTTAATTACAGGAATATGTTTAGATTTTTTTTTAGTTATATTAATTTGAAAATGAATGATTTGTACCCTGTACAAAGAGGGTACAACTTAACAATTACGTTATTTGAATTCAAGGATGATTTTTTTTTTACTCCTTCCTTACCTAACAGTTTTCCTTGTTTCATGGTAAACGTTTGTGAATTGGAAATTGATTTGACTTTGAAACTGCTAATTTAATTATTTGTAGGCATGTTGGTGGCTAAATTATCATTTATGTTTCATTCCAGTAAATGAAATCCTTTTGTTGGTAGAGGTTTTTTTTTTTAATTAAGAAATTAACACAAATAATTCAATAACGTAAGGATCTGTGACTGCATTTGCATAGGTGTATTCCCTTTGCCAACACAAACCACCTTTGAAGATATACTACTGATCTTTTAGCATTGTTGTGGCCAAAACTTAGGTATTTTGGTTGTCAGAAAATAGAATTGTCATCCCTTGTTGTGGCCATACCTGAAACCTTTCTGATGTGGTAGGACCTGCCAAAGATTGGGCTCCTTTTGAGAACTCAAGATCACCTCTATATAAGGATGAGCATTGTAATAGGAATTTAGTGAGTAAAATAAATAAATATTTGAGAGCTAATGAAATTTGGGTTCTTAGACACAAAGCTAGTTTTATAATATTAAAGGCAAACTAAATGGAAAACATGGTTTTTTAAATGGAAATAGATCAGATAGGATACTTTTTAACTGAAATCTATCTGACAACAATTGAACTTTGTCAGAGAAATTAACAGATTAAAAATTAGAAGAGACCTAGATAACCAGTAAGTCAAACCCACACGTGAAAATAACAAAAGGAAACTATCATATGCACCTCAAATGTTTTGTCTAGTATGCCACCATTTCCTCCAATACATCTTCATATTGCTTTGACTCAAGGTCCTTCACCATCTTGGTTTCCTTCTTCTGAATGATTTCCAGCTTAGCAATGCACTTTCTAAACTGTGGTGCCCAGAACACAATACTCTAGATTTTGCAGTTTGACCAGGGCAGAGTACAAAGGGATGATACATACATTCATACATACATACGTATATGTATATGTACATATATGTGTATGAAAGAGAGGTTCTTATTTCACATTCTTGACTCCCAGATCTTTTCCAGGCAAACTGCCCTCTAACCATCTCTCTTCCATATGTAGTTGATGTTTTAAACTCAAATATAAAATTTTGCATTTATTACTATTGAATTTAATCTTATTAAATTCACCCTAATGTCAACATCTTTGTGGATCCTGACTTTGTAATCTACAATGCTTCCCAGCTTTGTGTTATCTGTAAATTTTATAGTCATGCTATCTATTCTTTTATCCAAGATTTTGATAAAAATGGAAAAAAGGATAGAGTGAGGATAAATCCTTAAGGTACTCCATTAGAGACCGCCTACCAAGTAGACAGGGCAAGTAGGCGGGGCAGTGGATAGAATACCAGGAAGACCTGAGTTCAAATGTGGCCTCAGAATTTTACTAGCTGTGTGACCCTGGGCAAGTCACTTAACCCTATTTGCTTCAGTTTTCTTATCTATTAAATAAATGGAAAAAGCAGATGGCAAATCACTCCAGTATTTTCACCAAGAAAACCCCAAATGGAGTCACAAAGAGTCAGACATGACTGAAGCAACTGAACAATAACCAAGTTAAATTGAATTGTCATTGTCAACTCTTTGAGGAGTCTACAAGTTCTATATAATTATGCTATCATCTAGACCACATTTCTATCTTTTCTGTAAGCATATCATGAAATACTTGATCAAATGCTTTGCTGAAATCTAGGAAAACTTTGTCTATAGCATCCCCCTGAACTAACAGTTTAGTAACCTTGTTATAAAAGGAAATAAGGTCAGTCTTCTATGACCTATTTTTTTGTGATGAAGCAATAATCATTTTGTAATCACCTCTTCCTTTTCTAAATGTTCATTATCTCTTTTACAATCACTTCTAGAATTTTCCAAGGAACCAAGAGACATTTAACCTTCTCCATTAAATCCATGTGTCTCCTGTTCTCCATTATCTTTCAAATATTACTGACAGGTGCTCAGCAATTATATCCTAATCTGTCAGTTTTTCCAGTTATGATTTAGTTCACATTGGTCAAATGATTTTAATTCATCAAGAGCGACTAAGTGCTTTTTAAAAATTATCTTTTACTTATCTTGGGTTACAGCTCCTTATTGGCTATTTGACTATTTTGTTTTGTTCCTTCCCATACAAAGGTCATTCTCCTTGACTGGGAAGGGGGGAGGAGAGGGAGAGAAAGAAGCAGAGAAGAGACTTTACCATTTTTGTTGTCTGCTTTCCTCACCATCTTTAACTCATGCTGAACTTTAGCACTCCTGACACTATTATGAGGGCTCCAGAAAATGCTTCTATAGCCCAAGTCCTCTATCACTGCTATCTTATAATCTGTGCTAGGCTGGTTATTCATTTTATAACTCCATATTTATTTCCTATTTTTGTCTGTAGTATTTTCCAATAACAAAATCACTTATGTTTCTTCTATTGATCTTTGCCCAAATGCTCTCTTAAAGAGAAAAAAAAAATGATTGTATTTTCTACTTTGTTGGGTACCCTTTCTCAAAGGAAAAAACATTAGCTTTCCATAGAGTTTTAGCAAATGGATTTCCTGATCCACTTATAGATTTGAATCTTTGATCACTGCACATTGAGGCTATGTTAGCCTTTCACTATGATTTTTGGAAATTTCATAATAGACCAGTATAATCATGTTATACAAAGTACTTCTTTGTTTCTGCTTTGAATATTTTAAGTAGCGTATATAAGAGATTGTGGCAAAATGACCACCCTCTTGGGTGACTAGTAGGGCTCACAGTTTCCATGCTGGAATAAAAGAAAAGTTTTCTACACTACAGAAAGGAACTAGAGTCTAATTTAACAGCCCATACAAGGGTCACTAAATATAGCATACTCTCTTTGCTTACATTTGTCTGTTCAATTTGGTTTGAGTACAATATACTGAAATTTTCTAATGCTTTTGAAGAGGAGAAAAAAATCCTAAAAAAAATCACACAAAATCCAAGTCAAAATGCTTCATGCTTCAGGCCCATGGAAATGCCATGCCTTTTCTCTGGTTTCCATAAGTATAGACAGGCACAGTAGTCTTTTGATACAGCTAATCTAAGTTAACCATAGTCTTGTCCTAACAATGTAAATGTAGTGCGAAATAATCAGAATATGTTTTCTCACTTTGGTTAAGGAAGTCTTTCCCAAGTGGCTAACATCACACAGCAATTTAATTTCATTGAGTAGCCTATGGCAATCTAAACTGCATCTCTGTTGACTAAAGAAACAGAAAACCTTAGACCCCATAAATTTTTATTGTAAAATCTTGTACATTTTTTCTGATCCACACCACAGATTAAAATTATGCTGGAGTAGACAACAGTATTATGACATTATTGAATTACAACCATTATCATATTGACAAGAATTTATTTTCATCCAAGAAAACTTTCTGGTTTGACCACATGTTGAACATATCTTTTTTAGGAACATGAAAAATAGTGAAATATGCTAATTTTTTGAAATTTGATTAAAGATACATTGAATGGTATTCTAGAAAAAAGTGAAAAGCTTGGAGTTTTCATAGTTTTGTTTATTTGCACTGTTGGTTATTAGTCTCATACTCTGGCCCCAAAGCCAGAGTTTCTTAGCAATGGCTTGGGTGAAAGTGAAGAAAAAAGGAAGGAAGAAGGAAGGAAGGAAGGAAGGAAGGAAGGAAGGAAGAGAAAAAGAAAAGAGAAAGAAAAGAAAAAGAAAAAACAATATGGGTATCAAATTAACTCAAAATCATGTTATGGTGGGTGCTTCAACACACTTCAAAATCATTTCAACAATCATTTCAATGAGGGGCCTCTAGGTGGCACAGTGGATAGAGCACCAGCCCTGGAGTCAGGAGGACCTGAGTTGATATCCGACCTCAGACACATAACACTCACTAACTGTGTGATTCTGGGCAAGTCACTTAACCCCAATTGCCTCACCAAAAAAAATAATAATAATAATAATTTCAACAAGTTTTGTCAAGATGAAGAAAAAGGACAAGGAAAGAATAGAACCAATGAATGCACAATAACTGACTCCAAATGATGCTTTTGGCCAGTATTTTCTTTTATAATTAGGATTTTAATATCCTTCCAAAAGTATCTTAGTCCTGATTATCTACCAAGGGAAAGCAGGTATTCAACTCATCCTGCCAAAACTATTACCCTCAGATCTCTCAGATTTAAATTATTCTTAAAATTTTCTACCAGACAAACATCAATAAACTTGAACATTTCTATACATAAAGAACAGACAAATAAGAATTATGTATAAAACCACAAAACTCTTCTACATATAGCTTGGTTTTTTTAAGTATATAAGGTACTAAGCAGGTTAGTTCCAAAATTTGGCTGGTTTGTCTGTGTCTCCCTCTAAATTTTTTTCTGTGCACTGATAAAAAAAAAGTTTCACTGACACTCTTTTCTTTTTTTACCTTTTTTGGGGGGGAGGGCAGGGATAGAGACAGTACATCATTATCATTATCACTCTCATACTCTTACAACATCCCCCCTTAGTCATCAATTCTACTGCAACAACAAAAAAGTTCGGCTATGAATATTCATGTATGTATGGGTCCTTCCCCTCTTTCTTTGATCACCTTATGGTATAGGCTGACTAGTGGTATTTTAGTGTAAAAGTGAATATGACTTTTGGGGTATAGTTCTACATTGCTTTCCAGAATTCTTGGACCAATTCACAAGTCCAATAGCACATTAATTCATGTGTCTCCCCATGGTTCCTCCAATTGTCATTTTCTTTTTTTTATCATTTTTTTTCTAATCTGATAGATATAATATGGAACCTCAGAGTTGTTTTATTTTGCATTCTCTTTTAATTTTTCAGAGCATTTTTCATATTTTCGATAGTTTGGATTTTTTTTCTCCCGAAAACTGCTTCTCCATATCCTTTAGGGAAGTGATCCTGTTCTTATACATTTGAATAAATTGCCTATAGATCGCTCCATTTCCAACGTGGGCTAGTTTGTCATTTCCTAGCTAACTTGGTGGTCCCCTGAACATTCACACACCTGATCTGCATAGCCCACTGCAACTCAGGATTCCTGAAGTCAAGAGAGCCACTAGCCTCAATCTCCCCTGTAGCTGGGACTACAGTGTATGTCACCATATATGTCCTAATTTATTTATGATATAGCTTTTTATATCTAAATCAAATATCTATTTAGATCTTATTATAGAATATAGTATGAGTGGTGGTTTAAATCAAATTTCTTCCAGACTTCTTTCTACTTTTCCTAGAACTTTTATCAAGTGGTAGGTCCTTACCCCAACAATTGGGTCCTTTGTGTTTATCAAATGCTATGCAGCTATGTTCATTTGTTTCTAGATCTCACACTCCAGTATCTTCTATGATTAACTTTTCTATTTTTTAAAAACTAGTATCTAATAGCTTTGAGAGTATTGATAGGTGCCCCTTTTTGCTAGGTTTTTTTTTTAACTCTCATTATTTCCCTTGAGATTCTTGACCATTTGTTGCTCCAGATGAGTCAGAGTCAGAGTCAATAAACATCTATTAAGCACCTCCCATGAAAGGCCCAGTGCTAAGGACAAGGGATACAAAGAAAGACATAAGATAGTCCCTGCTGTCAAGGAGAACACAATCTAATGAAGGAAGACAACACACTGAAAGAAGCTGAAAGTCATGGGTAGGGGGAGGTGATGAAGTCCTGAGAAGAAGTCTTCAATGTCCGCTTTCCATCCTCACCAGTCAGACGAAGAAAGGGACTCCAGGGGTAAGGGATGCTGAGGAGGAGTGAGTTTCATAGTTGATTTCATCTTACAGAATGAAGAGTTTCTGGAGATCATTAAGTTCAAGAAAGCAGCCTAGGAGGAAATGATGAATTTTATTAGTTTTCTCCTACCTCTACAAAGAAATCCTTTAGTGTTGATTGATATGGCACTGATTAGGTAGATTAATTCATGAATATTGACATATATTAACATGGTCCAAACATAGGCAAATAATATCTCTCTAATTGTTTGTCTTTATTTCTGTAATATTTTTTTCTTTTGTCATACCATTCCTGTA
The DNA here is from genome assembly GCF_900497805.2 of Vombatus ursinus. Classification (NCBI taxonomy): domain Eukaryota; kingdom Metazoa; phylum Chordata; class Mammalia; order Diprotodontia; family Vombatidae; genus Vombatus; species Vombatus ursinus. The sequence goes on along the minus strand of NW_020954570.1, from coordinate 12,921,587 downwards.
TGCATCTTGGTCAGTAGACCCAAGATATTTTAAATATCTTGTACTTACCTTGAACATAATTTTCCTATCTCTTCTTATTGGCGTTTATGGATAATATAAGGAAAGGATGATAATTTATGTGAGCTTATTTTATATGATTCTACTTTGCTGAAGTTATTTGTTTCAATTTTTTTCAAGTTTTCTAAGTAGATCATCATATTGTCTGCAAAGTGAAAATTTTGTTTGCTCTTTGCTTGTCTTGTGAATTTCTTAAATTCCTGTTTTATTGCTAAAGCTAACATAATATTATACCAGTTATAAAAAATAATAGTGGTGATAATAAATATCATAGCTTTACTGCTGATTTTATTAGGATGGCTTGCATGTTTCTCCCTTACCTGTAATGCTAGCTTTTGGTTTTAGATATACACCACTTACCAGTCATATTATCAAAAGCCCAGTTTGTTCTTATGCTTTGTAAGGTTTTTTTTAAAAAAAAATAAATGTGTAAAATTTTGTAAAAAAAAAAAGCCTTCTCTACGTCTATTGACATAATCATGATTGTATTGCTTTTGTTATTAATATTGTATTATACTTTTATAGTTTTCCTAACCAACCTTGCATTGGTAATATAAATACAACCTTGTCATAGTGTATAATTTTTTTCAAAATGCTTCAGTAACCTCATTGATAATATTTTGTTCAATATTATCATGTCCCTAATTGTTAAAGATATCAGCCTATAGTTTTCCTTCTCTGCTTTGTCTCTCCCTCTTTTAAGTAACATGACCACATAAAAAGAATTTGATAGACTCCCTACTTTGTTTATTTTTTTCCAAACAAATATGTAATGTTGGAATTAATTTTGAGTGTTTAATATAATTTACTTTTAAATTAATCTAGTCCTGGGTTTGTTTATTTGCTTTGTCTTTTGGGAGTTCATTTTTCTCCTGTTCATTTTCTTTATTTAAATTCTTGACTTCTTCAAGGAAGTGAATAGAAGCTTGGAAAAGTTAGATATGATAGATCTCTGGAGAAAACTGAATGGGAATAGAAAGGAGTACACTTTTTTCTCTGCTATATATGGCTCCTTCACAGAAACTGACCATGTATTAGGGCATAAAAATCTCACAAACAAATGCAGAAAAGCAGAAATATGAAATGGACCCTTTCCAGACCATAATGCAATAAAAATTACATTTAATTAAAGAGCATAGAAGCATAGATTAAAAGCTAATTAGAAAGTAAACACGCTAAGCCTAATGAATGAGTCAAAGAACAAATTATAGAAATAATTTGTGATTTCATTAAATAGAATGACAATGAGAAAACATTCCAAAATTTGTAGAATACAGCTAAAGCAATTCTTGGGAGAAAGTTTATATCTCTAATTGTGTACATCGATGAAGGGGGGGAGAGAGAGAGAGAGAGAGAGAGAGAGAGAGAGAGAGAGAACACAGATCAATGAATTGGGCACGCAGTTAGGAAAAAAAATTAAAAATTCCCAATTAAATACCAAAATGGAAATCCTGAAAATCAAAGGAAAGATTAGTGAAATTTAAAGTTAAAAAAAAAAACATTGAACTAATAAGTAAAACTAGGAGATGGTTTTATGAAAAACCCAATAAAACAGATAAATCATTGGTTAATTTGATTAAAAAAAAAAGAAAGAAGAAAACCAAATTACCAGTTTCAAAAATGAAAAGGTTGAATTCACCACCAATGAAGATGAAATTAAAGCAATTATTAGGAGTTATTTGCCTGATTATATGCCAGTGAAACTGGCAATCTTAGTGAAATGGATGAATATTTACAAAAACATGAGTTGCCCAGATTAACAGAAGAAATAGAATACTTAAATAACCCTATCTTAGAAAAAGAAAACATTAAGCCATAAATGAACTCCCTAAAAAAAAATCCCCAGGATCAAATGTATTTGCAAGTGAATTTTATAAAACATTTAAGGAACAATTAATTTAAGTACTATATAATCTCTTTGAAAAAAATAGGTAAAGAAAGAGTTCTACTAAATTCCTGCTAACTATGGTTTTGATAACTAAACCAGGGAGAGTAAAAACAGAGAAAGAAAAGCATAGACCAATTTCCTTAGCAAATATTTTTGCAAAAAGTTTAAATAAAATATTAGCGAATAGATTACAGCAAAATATCACAAAAATCATACACTGTGACTAGGTGGGATTTATACCAGAAATTCAGGGCTGGTTCAATATTGGGAAAACTATTGGCATAACTGACAATATCAATAGCAAAACCAACAGAAATCATGATTATCTCAAGAGATACAGAAAAAGCCTTTGACAAAATTCTATACCTATTTCTATGAAAAACACTAGAAAGCATAAGAATCAATGTAGCCTTTCTTAAAATGATAAATAGTGTCTATCTAAAATGAAGAGCAAGTATTATCTGTAATGACGATAAGTTAGAAGCCTTCCCAATAAGATCAGGAAGAGTTAAGCAAGGATGTGCATTATCACCCCTACTACTCAATATTGTACCAGAAATGTTAGCAGTAAGACAAGAAGGAGAAATTGAAGGAATAAAAATTGGCAATGAAGAAACAAAAATATCACTCTTTGTAGAGGATATGATGATATACTTAGAGAATCCTAGAGAAAATTAATAACTTTGGCAAAGTTGTACGATATAAAATATACCCACCTAAACCATCAGCATTTCTATATACTACCAAAAAAACCTGGAGGAAGAAATAGAAAGATAAATTCCATTTAAAATAACTGCATACAATATAAAATACTTGGGAGTCTATCTGCCAGGATAAACCCAGGGATTTATGGACATGATTATAAAACACTTCAGACAAATAAAGACAGATTTAAACAATTGGAGAAATCAAGGGTAGGCTGAGCCAATATAATAGAATGATAATTCTACCTAATTTGATTTACTTATCCAGTGCTATATAAATCAGACTACCAAAAAATTATTTCATAGAGCTAGAAAAAATAGTAACAAAATTCATCTGGAAGAGTAAAAGCTAAAGAATATCAAGGGACTTGGTGAAAAAAAAATGTAAAGGAAAGTGGCCTAGTAGTACCAGATCTCAAACTGTATTACAAGATTATAATCATCAGAAACATCTGGTACTGGATAAGAAGTAGAGTGGCTGATCAGTGGAATTAATTAAATACATAATACATAGTAGCTCATGATCATAATCATCTAGTGTTTGATAAGCATAAAGATTCAAGCTTTTGGGATAAGAACTTACTATTTGACAAAAATTGTTGGGAAAACTAGAAAGCAGTTTGGCAGAAACTATGTCACGTCAAAATAGGTACATAATTTAGACATGAAGGGTGATATCATAAGTAAATTAGGGGAAAATGGAAAGGTGTACCTGTCAGATCTATGGATAAAGGAAGAGTTTATGATTAAACAAGAAATAGAGAGGCTTATGGGAAGTAAAGTAGGTCATTTTGATTATTTGAAATTAAAAGGCTTTTGCACAAACAAAACTAATGCAGCCAAAATTAGAGGGAAAACAGGAAAGTGGAGTTGGGGGAGGTTTCTACAGCAAGTTTGTCTGATAAAGGCCTCATTTCTCAAATATATAGTGAACTGAGCCAAAGTTATAAAAATAAGAGCTATTCCCCAGTTGATAAATGGTCAAAGGATATGAGCAGACAGTCTTCAGAAGAATAAATCAAAGCTATTAATAGTGACATGAAAAATGCTCTAAAACATTACTGATTAGAGAAATGCAAATTAAAACAACTCTAAGATACCACCTCATACCTATCAGATAGACTAATACAATAGAAAAGGAAACTGACAAATGCTGGAGGGGATTTGGAAAAATTAGTGACAGTAATGCACTGTTGGTGGAGTTGTGAACTAGTCCAACCATTCTGGAGAACAATTTGGAATTATATCCAAATGGGTATAAAACTGTGCATACCCAACAGTACTACTACTAGGTCTGTATTTTAAAGAGATGAAAGAAAAGTGAGAAATATCTATTTGTAAAAAAAAAAAAATTTAGCAGCTCATTTTGTGGTAGAAATCATGGGGATTCCCATCAGTTGGGGAACGGCTGAACAAATATGATTGTGATGGAATACTCTTGGGCTATAACAAATGACAAACAGAATTGTTTCAGAAAAACCTGGGAAGACATAGATGAACTGATACAAACTGAAGTGAGCAGAACTAGGAGAACATTTTTCACAGTAACAGCAATATTGTAAGGATGATCAATTGTGAAAGATTTGGCTACTCTGATCAAGACAGTAATCCAAGACAATTGCAAAGGATCCATGATGAAAAATGCTATACACCTCCAGAGAGAACTGATGATCTCTGAATGCAAATTGAAGCATACTTTTTTTACTTTCTTTATTTTTATTATTTTACTTTCTGTTTTCAACATGGTTAATATGGAAATATATTTTTCATGACTTCACATATATAATTGACATCAAATTGCTTGCCTTCTAATAGAGAGAATAGGGAAAGGAGGCAGAGAGGGAGAGAATTTGCAACTCAAAAATTTTTTAAATGATTGTTGAATTACATATTATACATATATATAATTGGGAAATATTTAATGAAGTAAAACAACTTTTAAAAATTCTTGATTTCTTTTGTTAACTGTTTTTGTAAATATTTTCTAATTTCATGTACTATCTATTATCTGTTTATGTTGGTATGTAATTGGGCAAAAATATTTTCTAATAATTTCCTTTGCTTTTTCATTTGTTGTGATTTTTCTTCTCATTTCTGATTTGGTAATTTGATTTTCTTTCTTCTGTTCCAAAATCTTACTAGCTAATATTATATTATTTTCTTAATTGGTTCTAAAGAAAAAAAGAACTCAAGATCCTAGTTTTATTTACCAGTTCAGTATTGATTTTGCTTTCAATTTTCTTAATCTCATCTTTGATTTTTGGTATTTCTGTTTTTAGTGTTTACTTGCTAGGTTTTATATATTATGTATGCTTTATATATTATATATGTATATTTGTATTATATATAATATATCATATATATGGATATATATTCTCATTTGACTTTTTTTCATCTGGTCTTTCTATCTTTGTTAATGAAAGTGCTTAGAGATATAAATTTTCTTCAAAGGACTACTTTGGCTGAATCCCAAAAGTTTTGATTGTTCATTTCATTGATAAAATTATCCATTGTTTACATGATTTGTTCTATGACTCATCATTTTGTTAGGATTAAATTATTTCATCCCCATCAAAATTTGAATCCTTTCTTGAAATGCCCTTTTTAAAAAAAATAATAATTTTTATTGTGCCATCATCAGTAAAGGACGTATTCAATGCCTGCTTTTCAAATTCTGTTTATGATATTTTGATGTTCAAGAGCATAGTCAATTCTTTTTTTTTTTAAGTGAGGCAGTCAGGGTTAAGTGACTTGCCCAAGGTCACACAGCTAGTACGTGTCAAGTGTTGGGTCTGAGGCCGGATTTGAACTCAGGTCCTCCTGACTTCTGGGCCAGTGCTCTATCCACTGTGCCACCTAGCTGCCCCTACATAGTCAATTCTTATGAAAGTGCCATAAACAGTGCTTTAAACAACATTTCTATTATTTTATTCAAGTTTTTAACTTCATTCTTATTTATTATCTTTTGGTATTTTCCCCAGTTACATTGTGTTTATTCTTTATTCTTATCTCTAATTCATTTTACATTTCTTTTAACTAATTAGATGCTTTGCCATTCAGCATAGTTATATAGTAAGTACTGATATTTTTCATTATCTATTATGCCTTTTAAATGTAGTTTGCGTGGTTATGTCTTTATACTATAACTATTTTTATTTTTCCATTGTCTGAGATTATGATTGCTATCCCTCCTAAAACAATAATAATAACTAGCATAATATATAATGTTTGCAAAGTGCTTTACAAATATTATCTCATGTTTTCCTCACAACAACCTTGAATGGTATTGCCTCTTTCATAAGTGAACAATTTGACGCCTTAAAGGAATAGGAAAAGAACTTTGATTTATTAAAATAGCTAAAATCCATGTAAGAAGAAACAATTTTCAAAGAATTACATGAGCAATTTGGGTCAGAAAATGAACTTGGCAAAAATTTGAAGTCTTAAATCAGCTTCTAAAGGATTAGGATGAAGCCTTTTTGGTGTGTATGAAATCTAATGGTTTAAAAAGGCAGAAAAAAAGGCAGAGATCTTTTGTTTATTAATAAAATCTTACAAAATTTGATTGTGAAAAAGTAGTCTTCAAAGACACAGACTGTAAGAACACCACTTTGAGAAGTACTAAATAATAATGTAGAACATTGGGGTCCCTTATCTATTTATATGCAACTGTTTCAAGAAGGTAGATTCACGAAATGAAAAAACATAAAAATATTTAGAGACTAAGGGATAATTTTTTAAAAGACTGTTGTCACCGAGGATATATGGAGAGTCTTACCTCATAAGCAAAAGGTGAGTCACTGAAGAAGTTCTGGTATAAGCTATTGAAAGCACAGTGAAAGGGTTGAAGAAGTCTCATAGGAGCGGTCCAGAATGGGCAGGAGATGGAAGACTCAGCAGGGGCCAGAAAGGACAAACCAGATCTATTGGAGCTGCCTGAGAAGTGGCAGCAGAAGTTGTCAGCTGACCAGAAACTTCAGTTCCAAGATCCTGACTGGAGCACAATGAATGGGAGCTTAATTACTTGCCCTTCTGCCCTACCTAAATAGTCTGAGAGAAGTGAAACCTTTCAGAAATGCCCCCTGTTCTTTGCTCACCTTTCTTGTTTAAGGAGGATAAGCAGAGAAGGGAATGGCATATTTTTTAGTTCCTTTCACGAATAGAAAGAAATATTGAGATCTAAATGGATGACAGTAATTTGATGACTGAAGAACTGACCGGAATTTTCTATATTGCACAGAAATATGAACAATTTTGTTTTGAGCTTTGTTTACTCTTAAGATTGGATTATGCTGGTGAAGATCTGGCTGTATTTGTTTGCATTTCCCAGGGGAGCCAGCCTGATGAACTTTGTAGTTCTCTGACTCTGTTTGTCATTTAATACTGTAACATTGTTTAATGTCCTGATTGTGAATTTAAGTGTTTTCCATGCTTTGGTGGTTAAAAAAGAGAAGAAAGGGATTAGCTTTAAAACAAACAAACAAACAAACAAAAAACAGTGAGGATTAGAATACAACCAGCTGCAGAAAGCAGTTTGGTGTGGGCAAACGTTAATGAATTGACCAATGACATCGAAGTCTGAAGTCTGGGATTCTGAATTAAATTAAGCATATGGGGTTTCCTCATTCATGTTTCCCTTCCAACTTTGTGTGCCCACTCTGTCCCACAGATGGTGAGTACATTTGTGGGTAAGTGTGAACCAAGATGATATGTAGATTTTGCTGTGTTTATTATTCCTATGTTTGCTTTAATATACAAATGTCTGCGATGTTGTTATTTCCTTTGCCTTATTTCTAAGTAAATGGTTATATTTACGATCTAAAACTGGCATCATTGTGTGTGGCTTGTTTATGTAATAGAAACATACATCAAGGGTCTTGAGAGCTAAATTGGTGATTTGAGGAAGTACATTTCTCCTCCCCCAACGAGGTTAGGGTGAATTTTTTCCGGGAACCTAAATCTTCCTCTGTAAAAGCCAACTAAAGTGAGAGGGAGACACTACAGCACAAATAGGTGTTCATACACTCCATTTGAGAGTTACTATTATGTGAGTGAACACCCCATGTATGTGTTGTACTTAAAAGTCCCCTATTCAATTAAAAGTGCATTTTCACCTGAAAATTATACTGAGTTTTTAAGGTCACTTCATTATAATAATTTACATTTTGAATTTTAGAATATTTCATTTCAAGATTTTTTTCTCCTTTCCTATAGTTGTTACTAAGTCTTGTGTGATAGTGACTGTGGTACTTTAACCCTAATTGCTCGCAACATTTTGTAGCCCTTATTATATATGAACTGAACATATATGGTGTCTAAGCCAACCTAAACTCTGATCTTACAAAAGACTTATTTTATAAGATCTCTGTGTGCTACCTTAGGGTTAGGATGTGAGGAAAATGCATGGATCAGGAAAACCTGAGTTAAAATCCAGTCTCAGAAATAACTCAGTTTCCTAATCTGTAAGGGGGATAAATCATAGGACCCACCTCCCAAGGTTGTTGTGAGCATCAAATAATTGTAAACTACTTAGTAGAATGTCTGGCACATAATAAGCACTATATAAATGCTGGTAAGCACTATATAAATGTTGGTCTTGAATGAAATCAGTTTAGAATGCCAAAAATGATAAAATGAATGATTTTCTGTGGAAGATAATTTGAAAATGCATTTGACTGAATTGATATTATCTGACTGGGAATAAGTTTTATTTCAGATTTTAAATACATGAAATGTATTTAAATGAGCTCCAAGAGTAGCTTTCTTTTCATTTCTTGGTGTTGTCCTCTGTTTATCAATTGAATGCCACAGATTCCCTTTTAAATTTATTATGTTTTAAAGAAAAGGAAATTTAATTTCAAATATTTTAGCATTAGTTGTACAAAATGTTTGAATAAAACACTAGTTTTTTATGTCTTTTTATATATTTAGCCTGTCACAACAGTGCTCAAGATTGTATTGATGATATTTTTCTGGATTATAGAACCCTTACTGAGATCACACTGACCCACTACCTTGTAACCACTTTTCCCTTCTTTTGCTTAATACAGCAAAACAAAGTCCTTCCATAAGGATGCTAATTCATCATCATCACATAAGTGTCTTCATATATAAAGGACTGGAAGAAAAGATGTGTTAAAATGAAACACTGAGGCTTACTACTCCCAGTGAACTCTTTAAAATAAGAAACAAACACAGACAAAAAAACTAATCTTGGCATTCTATCACTGTGATATTTTGTACGTTCACATATACAATGAATACATGATAGTTGACTCAAGACTGCAGAGAAATTCTGACCACTTTGTGCTATCTGTATTGCCTATTTATCTCTAGGCAAAAAGGAATCTTTTAATTTATTGTCTATTGTTATTTCTTCTCGTTTTTTTAGTCGTGTCTGACTGTAATGGATTTTGTCCATGGAATTTTCTTAGCAAAGATACTGGAATGATTTGCCATTTCTGTCTCTAGTGTGTCCCCATTTTTTCAGATGAGGAATTGAGGCAAATAGGGGTTAAGTGACTTGCCCAGGGTCATACAGCTAGTTCAGTGTATGAGGCAGGATTTTAACTCAGATCTTCCTGACTCCAGGTCCAGTGTTCTATCCAGTGCTCCACCTAGCTGCTCCCTATTGTTACAAAGTTGGTTCAAGCATGTAACTTCAACATATACTATTTTTAACAGATATAATTTCATAATTTTCATAAGTGATAGGCAAATAGTCTCAGATGTAATTATATAAAAGTAATTCTTTATTATCCACTTTAAAACAAATACACTCCCATTAACTATTTTGTTTTCAAACATTTTTCTACTCTTTTAAAAATTCAATTCATAACCTAACAGCATCCAGATTAAAAAAGAAGTTATTTTTCTAACAGCATTTCTGATAAAATCATTTCCCAAATTTCACAATATAAGAAAAAAATTTCATATATTTAAAATCTGAAATAAAACTAATTCCCAGTCAGATAATATCAATTCAGTCAAATGCATTTTCAAATTATCTTCCACAGAAAATCATTCATTTTATCATTTTTGGCATTCTAAACTGATTTCATTCAAGACCAACATTTATATAGTGCTTACCAGCATTTATATAATGCTTATTATGTGCCAGACATTCTACTAAGTACTTTACAATTATTTGATGCTCACAACAACCTTGGGAGGTGGGTCCTATGATTTATCCCCCTTACAGATTAGGAAACTGAGTTATTTCTGAGACTGGATTTTAACTCAGGTTTTCCTGATCCATGCATTTTCCAGCCTATTTCACTAATGCCAAATAACAAATACAATTTGCATAAAGTTCTGATTTGCCACAATTACCCTAATAAGAGAACATATCTCACTGTAAATGAGACCACCTTAAGATTTTGATTTCAGGTCAAATTTTGACCAAATCAAATTTGGATTTATAGTCACTCATGATAACATTCTAAATCTCGGTTTTTCCAAGAGCACTCTGTTTTCATTTAGCTCAAGTTCAAAAGTTCATCATGGTATTTATGTTGTGGTGGCATTATGTTGTGATTTGAGGTATCTGAAAGCTCTGGATTTTGGATATGACATTCCTAGGAGTTCTTAATTTGAGATGTCTTTCACGAGGTGATTAGTGTATTCTTTCTATTTTTACTTTGTCTTATGATTCTAATAGAGCTGGGTAATTTTCATTTGTGATTTTTTAAAAATGTATTGCCCAAGTTTTTTGTCTGGTTGTGGCTTTCAAGGAGTCCAGTTATTTTGAAATTCACTTTTGTTTTTTTTCTTTTCAAGATCACTTGTTTCTGATAGTATATACCATACATTTCTTCCATTTTTTTTTCTTTAATTTTGTTCTAATGTTTCTTTTTGCCTTCTGAAGTTATTGAGTTCTTTTGTTCCATTTTAATTTTCAGGGAGTCAACTACTTGGGTAAGGTTTTCACCTTTCTGTTCTTTATTTGCCTTCCATCTTTTTTCCTCTGGAACTCTAATTTCATTTTTTTTTTAGTATTCTTGGCATTCTTTACTTAGTAAATTAAATATACTTAATTGTCCTTTTTGGTTACTACAATTGGCCAAAACTGACAATCATCTACTTTGGCAAGCTGTCTTACTACATGCAGTAGTAAGTCTCATTAATTCAAGCCCAAAAGCCCAGTTTTTTTTTAATTTTCAATTTTTTACCTTTTTTTCTGTATTGGAATATATGTGTCTCTTTCTCATATAAAAATAAAATGTTAGAACTGGAGAGGACCTTAGAGCTCAAGCATCAGCAAATCTAGTTCAAGTCATCATCTTGCAAATAAGGAAACTGGGGTCCTGAAATTTTCTGGATAAGTTCCCTTATGCAAGTTCACATAGCAAGTTTGTGGGAGGCAGATTGAAACATTTTGCAAAACAGTTTACTGCTGTGTTAATTCTCTCAAATCTCCACTTGATTTTGTCCACACAGACACAGCCTAAACCTCCATGTCATATCATCTTATGATATTATGTCATTTTAAAAAATATCTTTTTTTATTTCATTCAGATACTCTTGTACTCCTTGTTGGTAGGTCATTCACCCTACTCACCACCCCATGGCTTTACTACATTGAGCTACTTTCTTCTTTTGTGTTTACCTCTTGTGCATCTTTTGACCCAAAGTCTTTTGTTATTGTGTTTGGTGTCTTCTATTCATATCTTCAGTCTCATTTCCTGGTTTGGGACTGTGCCAGATTCTGGCCCATTCTATACTTGTTGATGGGGGGCTAAGTTCTTTTTTGGTCCTAATTTTGATTTCTTGCAGGCTACCTCCTCCCCTCATTATCTCAAGTCAAAGTACTGTAGCTTTTAGGACTCTTGAATCCTAAAATTAGAACACTTCATTTTTAGTCCTCCATAGAATGTCTCCACTCACATTGCTACTGGCCTCTGGCCTCCTGGAAGCATCCATAATCAGAGCACTGTTGACTTTCAAGTCCTCTAGAGCTTCCCTTTCAGAGCTCCACAAGCTTCTGGTCCTCCAGGAACAGAGTGATGCCCACTTGGGTTACTATTAGAGTAGGGCTTCTTAAACTTTTTCCATTCCAGAGTTTGTTGGTATTGCACGGCCTGAGCGCATGCACAGTACAAAGTGCACATGCTTTGTTTCAGAACCAAGACTGCAGTGAAGTTGCCCAATGTACCTCAGGCAAGTGCTGCCAGAAACATTATTACAATTTGATTTTGAATTAATTTTTGATTGTTGCCTGTTCATAAACTTTTTACTGTGGCCAAATTTTTCACTGCCCAATATTGGATCGTGACTCACAGTTTAAGACGTGCTGCACTAGAGAATTCTTGATCAAAACTGGCTGGCTTCCAATCTCTTTACCTGTGCTTCTACTGGCTTTCTTTACAGGTTGCCTTTCCCAGCAATTTTAGGCATCTAGCTCTCTCTTTTTTTAATCGTGGCCAGATGAATGTATTTATTGTTACTTCTTCTGGATTTCTTTTTCACAATTCCATTTGGTGTCTTTTTTTAGATCTTTGCTATATGTAGATGTAGGCTTTTCAGAGCCTTTTCCTGTCTTCTTTTTAATCAAAAGTAGGACACCTATCATTCTTTCTGAAACTCTAGTTACTGAAGAGCACCTGATTTTTATATTCTTTACTTACTAAAAATAAAATATCACTAATACTTCTCCTTAATATATATTACTTGCTGAGATTAGTGGATAATATTCATGTGATTCATACAGATATGATCATTAAACAAGTAGAATTAAACCCATAGTTATAACTGTGTTTAGGCAATATTAATTTTTTTTCCAACAGCTAAAGTAGGAGAGTGAACAGAAAAACAGATCAATGTAAAGAATCCTCAATTTTTCAGCCCAGACATTGTCTTACTCTAGATAGCCAATCTATTATATGAAAAGAAGACAACAGGATAGCAGCAAATTACCCTTTTGGTTCTGTTCCTACCTTCTCTTTTCTCTCCTGTCCTAGTAAGTTTCTCATTCTCTCTTTATTTCTTCACTCTAATCATGGTTACATAATGTTGAAAACTAGTAATGAAAGTCTTTTGCTTTTTAATTTTTATTATAATTTTTTATTATTTAATATCATTCTCAACAAATGAAGAAAATAGTTTAATACAAATAGAAATGTATAGGTGTCACTTCCATCTTTCCATTTCCTTTTTACTTTAAGATTAGTAGAATAGACATTAGTCATACTTTAATACTTCAAGGATCCATGGTTTCATCAGGTCTTTATGAGTTACTGTTGTCATACAAGTGTGTTACCTTGTAGCCAGCCTTGTGCTGATGAGTCTCTCCAAACTTAGGTAGGCTAAGTTATCAACTGGATTAATACTCAAAATATTTCCAGCTTGATATAGGATCTGCTATTGTTTGTTCTCCATTAGAATATCTTTGGCGAAATCAGGGTCACCATCACACCAATGAGACATTGGAATAGGACTGTATTGCAGTATGCCAACCATACCATAGAATATGAATGCCTTTGTTTTTTACTGCAAGCTGTGTTGGATTTGTAAATAATAACTATTTATACAGTTGTAATCTTCAAAACAAGGGATATAAACATGAGTAAAATGATCTCTTGAATGTACTGCCAAAAATTATCTCTGTGGTAAATCAATTACCATAGACATCAATTAACTTGGGATATGCCTGTGTAAAGCCCTAACAAACCATGATTAGCTAAGGTAAATCATAGGAGGGAAAATAATTTTTAATGTGAATCAGAAGCATTTTGAACACATTACTTAAATTTGGGCCTTAGTTTCCTGAATGGACCGTACTGGATTATCCATAAAGTGTCTACTAGCTTAAATGATTAATGATCAAGGAATCATGCTCTCTTCCTTTCTTATGTTATTGATTAACTTTACAGAATTTTGAATACAAATTACCTTTCAAGCTTTCTGAAATCTCATATTAAAGAAATAATACTCTTCATGGTCACTGCACAGCCATGTCTGTGTTGCTGAAAGAATAAGAGACTGGGGAGACAGTGCTAGGGAGGGTGGGTTCCCTTTTCCTGAACTGCTCCATTCAGGTAAATATTGCATTCACATCGATGGTGTGGTCATTCTGATGGATCATAGCTGAAAGGGAACTTAAATATTAGTCCAGATGATTTCTTTTCTAAATACAAGCTTTATTTTATAAATAAGAAAACAGAGACCCATTATGCCTAAATTAAAATTTTTCCTAATTCAAATTAAAATGAAAATCAAATTCTCTATGATTTACTATCCTAACTTTAAAAAAAATGATTATAGAAACAAACTACATGGATTAGCAAAAGGAGGAAAGAGTGAATGGAACAACCATTTATTAAGCATGTAAGATGTTCCAAGCACACACTAGAAATTTATATTTTAATAGGAGAAATGACACTTATTAGGGAAGAGTAACCAGAGATGGGCACTTGGGTAGGAATTTTATAGGAATTGTGAGTGAGATTTTGGAGAAGTAGATTGACATCCAGGAACAGTGACAGAATTGATTTGACCATGGTTCTTGGTTCCAGAGCTAAAAGGTGTGGTTTGAAAAAATGTGCGTATATGTCCATAAACAAGGCAGTTGGCAAGAAGGCTGTGGAGAAGGGGACCAAAGAGAAGGATTGAAGAGCAAAATAGTTGGACTTTCCTAAAATAGTGTTTTAAGCCATCAGTCTGAAAATTGAGGTTCCAGAAGGGAATTTTCCTGCAGGATGGGGTCTCTGGTATGGGTGGCAGGGAGGTTAGAGAAGAATTTGTGAAAGAGCTAGCTAGAGAGGAGGGAGAAAAAAAATTACTTTATTATTTTGGAATTAAAAAAGGAAATGTAATGTTCCAAAGGCTAAGATGTTTTTATTTTTTAACTTTGGACTATAGCTGACATTTTTGAAGATGTAAAATTGCAATAAAATTCATATCACTAGTTATACCATTTGCCTGTTCAGGCATCTTCAGTGGTTTCCTCTTGTCTAATGAGAAAAGTTCAAACTCCTTGGGCCGGCAGTCAAGTCCCTTCAGGCTGGAGCTACCCTCCATGATCTGTTACCCTCTTCTCTAGCCTTATCTAATAGTACTCCTACAATACTCACCATATTCCAACAAAACTGACCTATTCTTTGCCTTCATTCCTCTGCTAAATGTCCTCTCTACTCAACTGGATCTGTTGAATTTCCTACCCATCATTTAAAGCCAAACTCAAATGCCTCTTCTTCAATGAAGCTTTCTTTGATCCTTCCTATGAGCAACAACCTTTTCCCTTTGCCCTCACACAACACCTTATTTTGTGTCTCTTTGGTGCAGTTTTACATATTATTGCCTATTATGATTATCTGCTTTTGAATCATTTCCCCCATAAGCTTCGTAAAGAAAGGGTCCATTTCATATCCAAAATTTCACCTAGTACTTATCACAATGTTTTGCATGCAGTGGGCACTTAATGAATGCTTATTTAATGGGAACAGAAGAAGGGTAGGCAACAAGTCTATTATATGCTAGTCCAGGGGTGGGGAACCTGCGGCCTCAAGGCCACGTGTGGCCCTCTAGGTCCTCAAGTGGGCCCCTAGACTGAATCCAAATTTCACAGAACCAATTTGTTCGGTATTCTGTAACCAAATGTCTGTGAAGTTTGGATTCAGTCAAAGGGCCGCACTTGAGGACCTCAAGGCCACAGTTTCCCCACCCTCATGCTAAGCACTATGCTAAGCACTTTACAAATATTATCGCTTTTGATCCTCACAACAACCAAGAGATAGGCGCTATTATTATCCTCATTTTACAATTTGAGAAACTGAAGCTAACAGAGGGTAAGTGATTTGCCCAGTGCCACCCAGCTTAGCAAATGCCTGAAGCTACATTTTAACTCGGTTCTTCCCAACTCCAAGCCCAATACTCTAGCCACTGGGCCACCTAGCTGCCTAATTGAACCAATGAGTAACTGATTACTAATAGGGCTTTTTTTTTTTTTTACCAGAGGTATCAGTGGTAAGAAGGACAAGGTTACTCACTGGGGGTGGGGCAGTGTAACACGACTGCTGGCCAATGGACCACAGCAATGGTGTGTGTGGGAGGAGCAATGGGACATGCTGTAATAAACAGTTTAGCAGTTTGGCATCATGCTCTAGCTAAAGCACAAAATAATTACACTCATGTTCCCTTGGGTAGTCTAGTACAATGGGAAGCAGCCTTAGAGGAGAGTAGTATATAGAATGCTGGCCTGGAGTCAGGGAGAACTGGGTGGAAATCTAAACCTTTGATACCCAAAAGTAGTTGTCTGCTTAAGGACAAATCACTCAATTTCTCCGAACCTGAGTTTCCTCATTTGTGAGATGGAATAGTATTATATGATGTCTTCAGGTCCTAAATCTATGATGTTGTGATTCATCGGGCCACAGTTCCACTTTGTGTTTATAGGTAGAACCCGGGAACTCTCCTCGTAATCCAGCATATCATTACACTGGAAAGAAGCAATGTATACAGGTCTTGTAACACAGAGTGCAGACCATAATACTTAACATACCTGTTTATGCCCATGAAACCTTACATGAACTGTGTAAACTCAGATTACCAGAAGTAGGTTCTTGGGGCCATTAAAGAGAGTGAAACTTACCTTCTCCTTTAAAACACAAAAATGTGGCTCAAGTCCAAAGCTCATGGGCTTTTTGAGATATAGGTAAAGCATGAAAATTCCAATAGGGACTTGAGTTGATCCTTCACTGTAACACGTGTATATATCTTGATATCACAAAATAAATATGTACCATGGAGAAAAGTATTGTCTAATATTAAAAATATGGGCATTTATAAAAAGTTACATTAATAAAGGTCCTTATTTCTTGTACCCTTCTGCATGTTGCTCTCTAAAGAGCTGTCTGCCTTTCCTACCACTTGTCCCAGCTCAGCTGATACCTAAACAAATCCTTGTACTTCTGAGTGACCCATGACTCAACCAATCCTATCTGCCTTCTAACATGCCTCTGAATATATTTAAATTGGACATCATTTTCCAAAGACATAGTACCCCAGTTTTCCAGGAATAAAATGTTCTTTCCTTCCCAGTACCATTGTTTATTGAGCACATACTATATTATGTAAAGCCATTTAATAATGTACCCTTCCTCATTCCAGCTAGATGGAACTCACTTCCATGCAAAATAATAAATATTCAGTCCAAAGCTGAATCGTTACCAGGAAAAATGCCTATCATTGATTCTTTGATTCATATTTCCATTAAATGGGTTCATGATAATTTTCCCCTTATTTTTATAATTATTCTGAGAAATAACACTATATATTTATTCTTCTTAACATTTTCTTTAATTTCAGTAAGTTGCTTCTAATGCTTTGCAAATATAGCTACCTGAATCTTCTTCCAATGGTAGAAATGCAATATTTATAGGTGTCATTTTATATTCCTTAAAAGTCATGTATAAATAACCACTTCAAATTGATAGTGTGTTATTTACTTACTCAAACTTTACTCTCTCCATCTTTCACAATACTTAATGACCATATTTAATTCTTGTACCAACATGATGTTTCTATCTATCAAATAATGTACTTGTTACAATGCAATTTTTCTGCATAGGTAAAGAATCTTAAGCTGCATGTGATGCTCCCGATGGTAACTCCTTGGGGTTCTCTCTTGTCATCTGCAGGGTGCTGGTTGCACTGCACTGGTGGTAGCTGTGGTTGCCAGGAAATTAGAACTTACCAAAGCTGAAAAACACGTGCATAATTTCATGATGGATACCCAGCTAACCAAAAGAGTAAGTCTATATTCCATATATCTGAAAAGAGGCTATCTTTTTAAAATGTGCTTTCCATGTTTCATAAATACTATAACTTTTAGTTTGAAGGTTGCCATTAAAATCAGATGACATCCTTTGTAATATTCTCTCTGGATTCAAAAATCACATTTTAAGGAAATAAAATTATTTGGGTTGGAGAAAAATGAACTCTCCAACTTAGAAATGTGGTATTCGCTAAAGAAATAAACCAAACCAACACTAATGATTGACAAGCATCCCTCATTTCCATTATTCTTCAGGTTTGCCATGTCTAAAGTTTTGGTAAGGAACATAATAGAATTTTTATTCGAGATTTTTTTTCTCTCTCTATTATAACCAGCAGCACTGGTTACTGGTAACCAAGAGCACTTGATATTTTATTAGATTAAATTATTTCTGTTGGCAGTCATTTCAAAATATATTCCATGGTCAAAGAAGTTGAGGTGTCAAGACTAATTAATTGCAATGGTGAATGGCAATGGATATTTTTATTTCAAGGCTAAGGGGAAATAAAGTAAAATCTTCCACTTAGCACTTGTGCATGTGTATATATGTACATAGATATATACAAATAAATTCAGTCCTTTACTTCCAGAATTTCACTGCATAGTCAAGCAAAGACAGAGCCACACAATGTGTGTGAAAACCTCGTTATTGTTATTATTATTCCCTTAATGCCTAATACTATATATCCAATGAGATAAATAAAATATCATGAACATGTATTCATATTTACAAACTCAGCATAAATTATGCCATGAGAATTATGCCCAAAGTACTGTGAGGGAATTAAATAAATTGTAAAGCTAAAGTAAAGGAAGAAATGTGCAAATCAAAAATTCTCTAAAAGGTCAATCATGATTTTTAAAATATGTCAAGAATCAGAAAACAAACATACATGCGAATTAATGCTGGTCGTGGATGTGTCAAGGGTAGTTAAGTTCTTAATAAGAACTTTACTTGAGCATACTTAAATTCCCAAACAGAGCTTTGATCTCACTGATTAGATTGTTTCTTACAATAATGGAGGATACAGCTCATCTATGTCTACCTGTCCTTCATGGCTTTTGTCCATTCTATACCATAAGTTCACCACAAGGGATCCATCCAATGTACTGAATAAAGGCTTTCCTTGCTTTTCCCTGACATGGTATAGATGCCAGTGGAGCATTTTGACTGTTTAGTAGTCATCCTTATCTTCCCCTCCTATGATACATTTCCTTGATGATATCTTTTATTCCTATTCGTCTTAAAAGTTCCTCATTGGTTAGGACTGGTGTAGTCTAAATTTCTATTACATTATGTGTGGTATTTATTTTCACTTCTCAGAGACTTTTCCATTACATATGCTCCTGCTATTAATTTAACATACTATGTAATTAATAATATTACAAGGTTATATACTTTGGCCTGTTTCATTCTTCTTGAACTACAGTGTAAAATTTGACTTTTAAAAATTCTGTATAGATTATGTATTGTTTGTAGATTGTTGGATAAGACACATCATAATGATGCTGTTTTAAGAGTTAGTTGGCTTTGTTCTGTTTCAGAGTTACATACTGAACCCTGGGGGTTATAAGTCATGACTGGAACTGGCCAAAAAAAAAAATCACTATGTTATAAGATAACATATACAAAATGCTTTTCAAACCTGCCCTACTAATGCATTTAGCAAAGGCCGGTATGATATTCCATGTTTATTCTGCATCAGCTTTTGAGGCATTTTTCTCTGTACTTAGTGTGTTAATATCCTTTCCCCATTACGTTCCTCCTCCCATTAAATTTTTCATACCCTCAACATATTGGCTACATTTTAGACTCATTGTCCATCCAAAGTTCTGTGGGATAACATGGAGCCATAGGCATTATAGGTCTCCTGTGCAATATATGTCTCAAAAAAAAAAAAAAGGTTAGACATGGTAGAATCCCAAACTGTAGTTGGAAATATTGTCCTCAAATACAGTTATGCATATTCAGTAAACAAAGAATATTTCTATAAAGTTTAGCAGAGATTCCTACTTGACTAGAATTTACAAAGTACCTGTTTTGGTTCTTTCAAAAGGCCTTCCCCTACCCAAAGGCAATAAAGACAAGAAAAAGATAAAGAAAATCAAACTTCATATCTTAGAGGGAAACTTGATCCCTAAAGAGTTTTCCAGAATACATGAGGACCTCTTCCTATAGAGATTTTGCACATGGGTCAATGGGAAATTGCCCCCCTACCCTTGATGAGAAATCAAACTGTCCTAGGTAAAAATTCTTTCATGCTTCCCTCAGTTCATAGCACCATCCAACTGGAGACCAGGCAAAATCTTTAGGTGTCCGTTTCTAGACAGGGCACACCAAAATTCCTCCAGCAGTTCCTGTATTATAGGCATTTCCCTTAGAGGTCCAGATAAATTTCTTCTGAGTCCCTATACCAAAGGGCACCTAAAATTAACCCCAGTGGATCCCTGCCATTACAAGGGCAATCTAAATGGAATTACATAATCACCAAAGAATAAGAGAAGGAAAGAAAGAAGGAAGGAAGGAAGGAAGGAAGGGAGGAAGGAAGGAAGGAAGGAAGGAAAAGCCTGAAAACGTGTGGGATTCCAAAATGGCATTAAACACTTGTTAAGTCGTTCAGGCATGTCTGACTCTTTATGATCCAATGGACCATAGCACACCAAGTCCTTCTGTCCTTCACTATCTCTCAGTCTGTCTAAGTTCATGTTCATTGTTTCCATGACACTATCTATCCATCTCATCCTGTGCTGTCCTCTTTTCCTTTTGCCTTCAATCTTTCTCAGCATCAGAGGCTTTTTGAATGAATCCTGTCTTCTCATCATATGGTCTTTTTGTCATATTTAAGCTTCAGCTTCAGTATTTGCCATTCCAATGAATAGTGAGAATTAATTTAAGTATTGAGTGAATTGATCTCCTTGATGTCCAAGGAACTCTAGCACCACAATTTGAAAGCACTGATTCTGTGGCACCCAGATTTCCTTAGAGCCCAGCTCTCACAGCCATACATTACCACTAGGAAAACCATGGCTTTGACTAAACAGATCTTAGTCAGCAGGATGATGTCTCTGATTTTTAGTGTGCTGTCTAAATTTGCCATAGCTTTCCTTCAAAGGAGCAAGCGTCTTTTAATATCATGGCTGCAGTCATCATCTGCAGTGATCTTTGAGCCCAAAAATATAAAATCTCACACTGCTTCTATTTCTTCTCCCTCTATTTGCCAGGAAGTAATGAGTCCAGATGCCAAGAACTTAGTTTTTTTCATGTTAAGCTTCAAGCCAGGTTTTTCACCCTCTTTCACCCTCATCAAGAGTTTCTTAATTCTTCTTCACTTTCTACCACAAGAATGGTATCTTCTGCATATCTGAAATCATTGATATTTCTCTCAACAACCTTAATTCTGCCTTTTGATTCATCCAGCCTAGCATTTTGCCTGATGGACTTTGCATATAAGTTAAATAAATAAGGTGACAATGTACAGCTTTGTTGTACGACTTTCCCAATCTTGAACCAATCAGCTGTTCCATGTTTGGTTCTAACTGTTGTTTCTTGATCTGTGTACTGGTTCCTCAAATAAGATGATCTGGTACTCCTATCTCTTTGAGGACTTGCCACAATTTGTTGTGATCCAGACAGTCAAACAGTGAAGCAGAAGTAGATTTTTTTTTTCTGGAACTCCCTTGCTTTCACCCTAATCCAGCGAATTTTGGCAATTTGGTCTCTGGTTCCTCTGCCTCTTTGAAAACCTGCCTGCACTTCTGGCTATTCTTGGTTCACATATTGCTGAAGCCTAGTTTGCAAAATCTTAACCATAACTTGCTGGCATGTGAAATGAGTTCAGTTGTTCAATAGTTTGAACATTCTTTAATATTGCCCTTCTTTTGGATTGGGATGTAAACTGATCTTTTCCAATCCAGAAGCCACTGTTGAGTTTTCCAAATTTGTTGGCATATTTAGTGCAACACTATAACAGAATCATCATTTAAGATTTTAAATAGCTCAGCTGGAATTCTGTCACTTCCACTAATCTTATTGTTAGCAAAGTTTCCTAAGGCCCACTTGACTTCATTCTCCAGGATGTCTGGCTCTATGTCAGTAACCACACCTTTGTGGTTATCAGTAATGTTAAGCTCCTTTGTCTATAGTTCATCTGTTTATTCTTGCCACCTCTTCTTAATCTCTTCTATTTCTGTTAAGTACCTACCAGTTTTGTCTCTTATTATGCCTGTTTTTTGCAGGAAACATTTCCTTGATATCTCTAATTATCCTGCAGAGATCTCTTGTCTTTCCTGTTCTATTGTTTTCTTCTATTTCTTTGCACTAGTCATTTAGGAAAATCTTCTTATATCTCCCTGCTATTCTGTCTTGCTTTCAGTTGACTATTATCTTTGCCTTCCACTTTCCTTTTTCCCTTAGGTATTTTTAAAGCTTTATCAGACAGCCATTTTGTTTTCTTCCTCCTCTTTTTCTTTGGAATATTTTTTGTTGCTGCTGCCTCTATAATATTGTGAATCTCTGTCTATAGTTCTTCAGACACTCTATCAACCAGATCTAATACCTAAAATCTTTAAATCACCTCCATTACACATTCCTAAGGGATGTTATTTAGGTCATACAATGATTTTTCCCTACTTTCTTCAATTTAAGTCTAAATTTCTCAGTAAGAAGTCCATTAAGCATTAGAAGTTGATTATTCAAGATTTTTAGGCTAGCAGGCAAACCATAGCTATGAGATCCAACAGGAAATTAAATAGGGTAGGTGAGTTTAAAAGGAAAAATATTAATATTCTTGAGCTATCATAGCAACCTGTAGGACAGAGGTACTTAGCCTGGGGTCTGAACTTTTTTAAAAAGTATTTAATTGTATCTCAACATATTTGGTTTCCTTTGCAACCCTATATATTTAATTTTATTTTATGCATTTAAAATATTATTTTATGTATGGGTCCATAGACTTCATCAGACTGTCAAAGTGGTATACACATCACACACACACGCACGCACGCACACACGCACATAATTAAGGATCCCTACTCTAAGAGAAATGTTTTGCACTGAATAAACTTGAACAAATGGATACAGTGATACAATAGATTAGTACATAAATATTCAAACAAGCAAAAGTTATCGTATAGAAACTGTTCTGACCTATAAAGAAACAAGAAAACTAATTATTGTATAATTGTGGTCTAAAAGAAAGGAGAGGAAAAACTTTGCCAGTTTTTTAGTAGATCCCAAAAATGAGAGTATCTGATAAGTAGAGCCTTGGGTGAAGAATATCTCTAAGTTCTCCAAAATGCAGAAGTCCCTATATGTATTCTAGATGAAGCCCTATCAAGTGTGTTCCAAAATATCATTTAACCAGTTAACAAAAATTAGCTTTTACAAAAGGTTATTTTTACTGAAAATATATGGCAAGGACCATAGTACAAAATCATTCTTTTTACTCCCTCAGTACCCACTCACTCCACCCCACCTCCAAAAAAACATATCCACTTAGTCCCTGAGGAGAATAAACTCAAATATAAAGTGATTGCTTCAAAACACCCACCCCTAATTGAGGGGAAGGAATATGCTTCTTGAGCCTTGGAGTCATTTTCTCCCTTTACAGAATCAGCACCAAGTTCACTTGCGTATATGGCCTTGCCAGTGGACAAGTCAGTTCCCTTGCTTAGCTGGTCCAGCTCCTTGTTGGACTGGTCAAGCAGGTTGCGCTCCAGGACTGCTGCCTGGTCTCCTTACCAGACTCAGCTGAGGCTACCACTGACTTCAGGACTCGGGTTGTTTGGGAGACCTCCGATGACAATGAGGGATCTGTTCTCACCAGCTGGCTGAGTGTTGCCCTTGATGTATCTCAGTATCCCTGGTGGCCTGGTGTTCTCCTCTCAGGATAAGCAGTCACCTAAGATAAGGAAAGAACAAACACACAAGAGCAAAGGTGCCGTCCCAAAGACAAATGTATGCTGAGCAGGGAGACAGGTCAAGCAGAGCTGCTGCCCTCCCCCCACCAAGAGATGTACAATCGTTCTTCCTCCAGAAAAGCCATCAGGGAAGAGAGCAAGAGATCTCCTGAAACCTTTTCTTAATGCATGTAACAAAATTTGTGATCTATTGGGAGAAACCCTACTTTCCACTCCTCATCACTGATTAGATTCCACTCTTCCCAAGTTGAGAACTCGAATGTCCATTGTTGTTGTAGGAATCCAGATCCTTACCAGAGGTTGTTATGTGCACACGCAGTTTGAGCAAAGCAGTCAATTAAAAGGTTTTTGGTCACCATGCATTTAGCCAGTGGGAAACAGAGGATACCTATGCATCTTCAGAGGATACCTCTGAAGCGAGTGAAAGCTCTCCTTCATTATACTTGCCTGAAAGGAGACTCACCAAGCCTCCATCTGGGTTTGAACCAAACACTATATATCCCAAATGCCCTAAAGACTCTGCATGCATCTTTATATAATGAGTGACAACCCATTACATAAAAATCTGCGGACCTCCTGAAAACTATGACCAATGAAAAACCTAGACACTGTATTTCAAAAAATCATAAGAGAGAATTGCCTCTTAGAACCAGAGAAACAGGGGGCAGCTAGGTGGCGTAGGGGGCAGCAAGGTGGCACAGTGAATACAGCACTGGCCCTGGAGTCAGGAGGACTCAAATTCAAATCTGGCCTCAGACCAGACACTTGACACTTACTAGCTGTGTGACCCTGGGCAAGTCACTTAACCACAATTGCCTTAAAAAAAAAAAAAAGAACCAGAGAACAAAGAAAAATAGGATCTACCTATCAGTGCCTAGTAATCCCAAACTGAAAACAGTCAAGGACGTGATGGCTAAAATCTTGCGTGTTCAAATCAAAATTACCACAAGGAACCAAAAAGAAAGAGTTCTCTTTCAAGCTACTATCATCAGGATCACATAGGACTTAGTAGCAAGTATTATAAAGTATTATAAAGGAAAGAAATCTTTAGAATGTAAACATTCTAAAAGGTAAAAGATAAAGGCTTGAAACAAAGAATAGCACCTTGAAAAACTGAGTTCCCTTAAGGGGGAAATATATGGATCTTTAATAGAGTAGAATGCTTTCAGTCAATATGGAAGAAAAGTTCAGAACTCAGTAGAAATTGAGAAATATGAATCTGGGAGTTAAGAGAAACTTAAAATGGTAAATACATTTGAGCAATTGGAAGAAGATGAACAATGAAGAAATGCTTCAAGAACACAAGGCCCAGATATGGGATGTTGAAAAGGGGAAAGAAGAAAATGGGATATACTGGAGAAGAATTGGGAAAGAAGGAAGAAATTACTAATTTGCATAATTAGAATACTTGAGAAAAAAAGTACATAAATATAAGAAAGGAGTAGGAGGAGCAGGATTCTCCTGAACTCACTCTTCTCTGAAACAGGAAAAAAAATATTGAAAAAAATATGGTCATGGTGTAGAAATACATTAAACTAATCAAGGAAACAGATGGGATCAGGAAACAGGAGGGGGCAGAAGAAGAAGAGGCCAAGAATTCTTGAAGGAATAGTCATAAACAAAATAAACTTCAGCTTCAGAGGATTAATCATAAAGGGGGCACTAAAAGAAAGAGAAAGGTATAAGAACTAGAGATCAGGGTCAGAGCTTGGCAAAGAGAGGAGCCACAAAGGAGTAAACAGATTTTAGTGGTGATCAGATTCCCCCTTAAAAGAAGGGAAAATATAAGAGGATAGAGGGAAATATATAATTAGCAATTAGAACATAAATAGAAAGGAATCACCCTTGAAATGAGAGGGTAGCAAAATGAATTTGAGAGTAGAAACTAAAACATATTTGTAATAAACACTTGAAACATAAAGAATCACATTGTAAAACTGAGGGGCTGTAACAGAATTTGTTTTTCTTTAGGCCAAAAAAGCAAGGGTAGCAGTTATGATCTCAAGCAAAGCAACAGAAAAAAAGGACATTATTAAAATAGATAAGCAGTGAAAGTGTTATTCTTAAAGGCACCAGAGAGAATGATATAACATCAATACTATATACACATGTACATAAATCTATATGTGTATATTTATATCCATATGCATATATTTATGGACGATAGTCATAGCATATAAGTACTTAAAGAATAAGTACTTAAAGAAGACATTTGGAGACTATAATGTACCCTTTCAGATCTAGACAAGTCTAACAAAAATAAAAATAAGAAAGAAATTAAGGATCTAAATGCAATATTAGAAAACTTAGATTCTGATAGATTTCTGGCAATTACCAAGTAAGAGTTGAAAACTTAAGAAAACTGAAAACAAGATGATAGCAGTCTAATGGCAGAAAGTGAAGAGCAATTAGGAAGCTCTTCATGAGAGTGAAAGAAGAGAGTATAAAAGCTGGCCTGAATTTTAACGTCAAAGAAAAACCAAAAACCCTAAGATCTTGGCAACTGATCCCATCATTTCCTGGCAAACAGAAAAGAAATGGAAGTAGTGTCAGATTTTATATTCTTGGGCTCAACAATCACTGCAGATGGTGACTGCAGCCATGAAATTAAAAGATACTTGCTCCTACGAAGCAAAGCTATGGCAAATCCGGACAGCATACTAAAAATCAGAGACATCACCATAGTCAAAGCTATGGTTTTTCCAGTGGATTTCACAGTATGGCTGTGAGAGTTGGACTAAAAGGAAAGCTGAGCACCGAAGAATTGACACTTTTGAACTGTGATGCTAGAGAAGATTGCTGAGAGTTCCTTGGACATCAAAAGATCAATTCAATCAACACTTAAAGAAATCAATTCAGACTATTCACTGGAAGGTCAAATACTGAAGCTGAAGCTTAAAATACTTTGGCCATATGATGAGAAGACAGGACTCATTGGAAAGGACCCTGATGTTGGGAAAAATTGAAGGCAAAAGGAAAAGGGGATGACAGAGGATGAGATAGCACCATGGAAACAACAAATATAAATATGGACAGACTTCAAGACATAGTGAAAAATAGAAGGGCCTGGCATTCTATGGTCCATGGGGTCACAAAGAGTTGGGCATGACTGAATGACTGAACAAAAAAAACCCACTACATCATAAAAACTTTGTAAAAAAAAAAAATAAAAAACAGAAATATGAAGTACTTCCTTAACTGATCACAGTGTAATAAAAATATATTCAATAAAGATTACTTGAAGAAAAGATTCAGAAGCAAATGAAGAATAAAACACTTTCATCCTAAAAAAAATCAAATAGGAAAAAATGGGTAATTTGGAACTATACTTCAAAAGTCACTAATGAGTACATATCCTTTGACCTAATGATATCACTACTTGGCTTAAACTACAAAGAAAACAAAGAAAGAGGGATGGGATGTATAAGTATAAAATTTTTCATGGCAGCACATTTTATTATATCAAAAACTCAAAGCAAAGTGGGTGCCCATCAACTGGGGAATGGCTGAACAAATAATTGTATATTAATATAATAGAATTATACTGTGCTATAATAAGTTATTAATGTGATGATCTCAGAATAATCTGAGAGGTTTTGTATAAATTGATGCAAAATGAAATGTGCAGAAGCAAAAGAGCCACTTATGTAATGATTGCAACATTTTAAAAGAAATAAATCATGAAAAAATTAAAGACTCTAGTTAATCAATGTAAGAAAAACCTGTCTACACTAGATGCCTTCACTTTCTCTCCTTTTACTTACTCCTCAACCCTTTGCAATTTGGTTTCCAGCCTCATCACTCAAATGAATCTGATCTCTCCAAAGCTACCAATGATCTCTTAATTGCCAAATTTGATGTTCTTTACTTAGTCTTCATTCCTTCTCAGCCCATCTACTACATTTGACATTACTGGCCATCCTATCTTCCTGAATATTCTCTCCTCTCTGTGACCGTACTTTCTCCTGGTTCTTCTGCTTGTCTGACCTTTCCTTGTCAATCTCTTTTGAAGGCTCATTGTCTATAGCACACTCCCTAATTGTAGATGTTCCTCAAAGTTCTGTCCTATTCCCTCTTCTCTGACTACATTCACTTGGTAAACTCATCAGTTATGATGGGTTTATCTATTATCTCTATGCAGATGATTCACATATACATATAGAGTCCCAGTCTGTACCCTGAGTTTCACTCCTAAATCATGAATTGCAAATTGGACATTTCAAGCTAGATGTCCCAGAGTTATTGCAAATGCAACGTGTTCAAAACAAAAAGTGTCTTTACCCACAAACTCTGGCCTTTTCCAAACTTCCTTATTTCTTTCGAAGGCCTCACTATCCTAATAGTCTCCTCAGTTTATATACTTAGCATTATCCTCAAAACCTCCCCCTCTCTCTCCCCCGCCACAAAACCAATCATTGTCATCTTGTTGTTTCTACCTCCACAATATCTCTTGCATCTAATCTGTTCTCTTCATTCACACAGCTAGTACTTTAATTCAGTCTCTAATCAGTTCTAACAAATTATTTCAGGAGCCTCTATCTTGGCATGCTTATCTCAAGTCTCTCACTACTCTAGAGCATTCTTTACTCTACTTTCAAAGTACTTTTCCTTAAGCATAGATCTGACCATGTGACTCCCCTAACCAATCAAGACCAGTGGCTTCCTGTTGCCTCTAGGACAAGGGTTTGTAACCTAGAGTCTGTGAATTTTTTAATACTATTTTGATCATTGTATTTCAATATAATGGTTCCCTTTGTAATACTATGTGTTTTATTTTATGCATTTTGAAATTCTATTCTATGAAGGGGTCCATAGGCTTCAGCAGACTGCTGTGCACACAAAAAAATGTTAAGAACCCTTGCTTTAGGATAAAATGCAAATTCTTCTGCTTAGCTTTTAAAGCCTTAATTTGTTTTATTTATTTATCTTTCAAGCCTTACTGGATATTATTCCTCCTCCCACATACTGCAATCCAGCCAAACTAGCTTTCTTAAGATTCCTCACACATGACATTGCATCTCCCATCTCTGTGCCTTTGCACTAGACATCCTCTCTCCACACACTCCACTCCTTATCCCATGCCTCCAATGCATTCCCTCCTGAGCTCTGCTTTAAGCACCATCATCTGCATGAAACCTTTCCTAATCATTTCACCTGCTACTGTCCTCTCTCCCAAACTACTTTGTATTTAACTTCTTTGTATAATATATTTGTATTTATTCATTCTACATTTATGCCACACATATTTGTGTATGCACTTCTTGTCTCCCCCATTAAGTGGAAAGTTCATTTCAGATAGGGATTTTTTCGTTCTTTGTACATATATCTCTGGCACTTAGCATAGTGCCTAACACTGCCCTTAATAAGACCTTTTTGAATACTGACTGTTATTCAGTAACCAAGACTTCATATCATCTGAAAATTTGATAAGCTTACTACCAATGAGATCCAGACTACCTATGCTGAGATATGATAACTAGTCTTAAGGACAGGTTAAACAAAAGGATTATTTCTACAATACATTCTAAAAACAACAAACTAGTCATTTCCTAACACTAGTATCTGCAAAATAATCCCAAATGATTGGTGATCTATTCACCACAGAGAAAAGTTACTGAATACTTTGAGTTCTTTGTCAGTCTGGAAAAAGATAAATTCCCAGTTTACCCCTGAAGATCAATACCCTTTTAAGATTGGTTATTTATATTTTAGAATGATAAATGTTAGAAGTATAAGGAACATCAATACCATCTAGTCCAATCCCTTATTTTACTGAAGAGGATACAGACCCAGACACATAAAGTGTCTAGCTAGTTAGTTAGTGACAGAACCAGGATTCAAACACATTTCTCTTGATTCCCTAAATTTCCCTTTCTACTACATCACACTGCCTTCCTTAAAAGGCAGTTTTCTAACTTCAAGTTACCATCTTACCTCCATCCTTCCCATATGGAAAGTTCATTGTCTTCACATTAAATACACTAACTTCTAACACTAGCTTATTAATTTAATGATGATTAATAAGTCCAAAAAACTCAAGCATTTAGAACTGGAATTACTTAGAGACTAATCAGTTCAACCCTTTCATTTTATACATTAAAAAAAAAAAGTTGAAGTCCAAAGAAATGATGTGATTTGTCCAAAGACACACAGCTCTTGAGTAGCAATGCCCAAACTGGATCTATATGATACAAGACATCTGGATAAAAGCAGAAATCTTCAATAAATTTTCTGAATTTATATAATGACCATAATGCCAAACATTTGGATATTAAGAAATAGTTAAATGCAGAGCCATTTTCTGCTACTGCACACTGAGATTAGATGAATAACACATTTTCCCTTTCAGTCATAATTTCTGAAGATTTTAATAAAAAAGTAATTAGTGATTTGGTATCACTAATAAAGTATGAAAGTATATTTAGACTATCATTGTCCATCAAGGAAATTATCATTTGTGTGATATACTAGACTCCAATATTGAGCAGCCCTGCTGCTGTCCAACCTTCATACATTTGGCAGTTTGCTTTTTTTGAAGGAAACAAATGACATGTGAAAACAATCATAGCACAAAGTGGAAATAATTTAAAGGATTAAGAATAGATCTTGGGGAAAGCACCAATAAGGGAACAACAAAAATGGTGGAAAACGTCCTTGCGTATGTATCAGATGTCTCTAGCTAACATAAGTAGAATCAGGACATTTTGGTTTGAATTCTGGGTTTGTCACTTAATATCTTTGCCACTTGATCCCTTTACATCTCTGGGCCTCACTTCCTTCATCTGTAAAGCAAAGGGATCTCATGTGAACTAGGTGATCTCTTGAGCTCCCTCCAGTTTTTATTCCTATGATCTTATAGTAGTCAATATGTCTTCCCACTCAAAAACAAAAAGGTCTTTTTAATGTTGCATAGGTACGTGAGAAAGGATGCATTAAAATTCCTCTCTCTGTTTCTGTGCATTATTTTGCATGCAATAGTAGATCTGTTTAGCAGACTTAACTGATCACAATGATTTTGATGCACAAGGGCCTCCTAGAAAAGTAGTAAAAGATTCAGGTATTGATTTTATGAACTTGATCTTTTTCTTTTTATATAGGTGAAAAATGCAGCTGCCAATGTACTCAGGGAAACATGGCTAATTTACAAAAATACAAAGCTGGTAAAAAAAATAGATCATGCAAGAGTAAGAAAACATCAGCGTAAATTCTTACAAGCAATCCATCAGTAAGTAGTAATTTTTCTCCCATTCTGCTGTTATATCTGTGGATTTACATTAGGGGAAAAAAGTTTATTTTCAGAGGGCATTAAATGGCAAAGTAATGCTTTTTTTAGATATAAAGAATTTTAAACACCAAACAATTTGAAATTCCTTGCATATTTGAGAGATTATGTATCAATAACATTCATTGAAAGGAATAAAAATCTGATATACTAGTGGATGCATAACTTATGACTCTCATTTCACATGTTTCACACTTTCAAATTAATTGCTATCACTATTGTTGAGGTTTTATTCCCTAACAAAGCATATGAATCTTTGTCATTTGCTCTTTGAGAATTAGGCTGAATCTACATGATACCAGACATCTGGATAAAAGCAGAAATCTTCAATAAATTTTCTGAATTTAACATAATCAACATAATGCCAAATACTTGCATATTAAGAAATATCCATATAATTGAGTTTTTCAGCTTCTTTCCATTTTATTATCTCACATAAACATGTCCTTCATATGGTTCTATATCCTTGAATTCTTTCTGTTAGCAATCTCTTACTATTATGCTGATGTTAAAGAGAGTGGTTATATATGGTTATATTTTCATATCTTATAACTCACATTGAATTTCAAGAAAGAAATATATATACAATATTTGCTGGTGCATTGGGGGCAGTGGTTTTTAGGACTTAGGGACTTTCTTCCCAAGGCTGGATGCATCATACTGTGTGTATTTTTCCTAGGGATATTGACTACATAATTTTATTTCCTTTTACCTCATTACATCCCCAAGAAGTGGGAATAGACAGGTTTGTTTTTTTTTTTTTTACCTCCCAGGATAATTTGTTTCACAAAGAGCCGAAGTGTCTTTTCCAATGTTACCCAGCCAGACAACTTTTGGAAGTGTCTTCAGATTATTTTCAATAATTTATCTAACCAACACAGTATCATTAAGTTTCTGTTGGGGCTTTACAATTCGCTCACCCTCTTGTATACCTACCACTTACTCTCTTTCCCATATCAGTCTGTGTGTGGGTTTTTTTTTAATCCAGTCACTTTTTTCTGTTAACTGTATATGTTAGTTTATGTGTTTGAAGAGCAGATAGTTCTATATATGTTTTTGTCCTTATGGGTATGTGCATACCAGTGCATGTATTGAACAAAGTGTGTTCATATTTATTGTAGAACGTACGTCTATATAGGTGGGAGACAGTCAGTTGCCAAGTCCTTTTGATTCTACCTTTGTAACATCTCTCATATGTTCCTTCTTTCCTCTGACACTGCTACCACTCTGGTCCAGTCCCCCATCATCTCCCATCTGGACTGTTGCAATAACTTGCTCACTGTTTTCCCTTCCTCAGATCTCTCCCACTCTACTTACTCATCCTTCACTCAGTGATCAAATTGATCTTCTTAAAGCACAAGTTTGACCGTGTCATACCCTCTCCCATTCAGTAAATTCCAGTGGCTCCCTCTTAACCTCCAGGATCAAATATAAAATTCTCTCTTTGACTTTTAACTGCCTTCCTAACCTTCCTCCCCTCCACCTTTCCTATCTTCTTATACTTTAGTCATCCATGTACTCTGTGATCCAGTGACACTGGCCTTCTTGCTGTTCCTAGTATAAGATACTCCATTTCCTGACTGAGTATTTTTATTAGCTATCACTTATGGCTGGAATTCTCTTGTGGCTTCCCTGGCCTCCTTAAAATTCCTATAAAATCTTACTTTGCACAAGAAGCCTTTTCAAATCTCACTTATTTCTAATGCCTTCCCTTTGAGAGATTTATCCAATCTCAATTTATATATCCTGTTTCTACAGAGCATGTTGTCTACCCAGTTAGTTTATGAGCTCCTTGAGAATAGGGACTGGATTTTTTTGTTTTTGTTTTTGTTTTTTTGTTTTCCTTTCTTTGTATCCCCAGCACTTAGCACAGTGCCTGGCTCATAGTAGGTTCTAAAAATGCTTGTTGACTGACTGACTGATTAGAGCATATGAAGATGCAGAGACAGGTCTGGAGGGGTAAGTATTAGCATTGTGTGAATAGTGGAATGCAAATTAATTTTGTTCATGAATGGATATTATTACAAGTAAATATATGTATATTATGTATACATGTACAGATATGAATTCATATAAAGCAAAATACATGAAAACTTTTGGAAAGCATAATCCTAAATATATTAACAAATATTAAAACTGTTTTAGTGGTATTATGGTATGCCATACTCGTGCTAGAATGGCCTGAGGGAATACCTGTTATCTTTTGCTTACGTCGGACATTGTCTACACTGCTATTTCTATAGTAATATAAATTTCCAACATTTTAACTTGAACTTCAAGCAATTTTCAAAGACTACAGATCTCATTTTATTAATCAATATTGTGATAGTCCTGAGCATATTGTTTTTAGGAAAGCTATATTTTCAGGAGATGTTCAATTGTATGTTTATAAATATGTCATATAAGTTTATTCTCCTAATATATAATCTTATTTTACTTTTGTTGAAGTTTAGAAAGTTTTTCAAAAGCACACAGGGCTCGATTCTTATGGCAAGGTCTTTGATAGATTTAGACCATTCAGACATAGTGAGGGTTTTTGCCTTAGACTTTGATAGTTGAATGAGTATTGAAAATTAATTTGTTTGATAGAGTTCTCCTGATTTTACTATTTTGTAATTACTCCAGGAGAACTTCATTTGCTAATTTTTGCAAATCTAATGGTTTTTGCTTACTCTGTTCTCTTCCATTCCTCCTCTCTTTCTTCCTCTTCCTCAACTCCCTTAGTGGGAAAGGTAAATCCCACTCCTCAATAACTGACCTCTTGATTTGTGCCATTTAATTTTAAAAGAATTTAATTTTCAAAGAATTTTCAGTGATGTAGTTTTTCTTTTGGATGGACAGATCTATGTCATGGAGCTATTAGGTTCAGTGTGTTTTTACTCTTTCCTACGGTGATTTTGGCTTTAAAATTTATCATTTTATGATCCTACTTATAAGTCTATTGATAAATGTGAACCTTTCCTATAGAGGAAGATAGGATAGATAGATAGATAGATATTTGAATAATCCATCCATCACTTATATATGCATAAAATAATAAGTCATGATTATCTTGCTCTCATAAAACCAAGTTTCTGAAGAATCCAAAATGAAATAAGAAGTATGTAGAAACTAAAACACAATTTCTGTAACATTGTTTTAAATCTGTTCCTTTAAATCAAATCATATCAGTAGTGCTCGCCTTCGATCCAAAATATCTCATACTATTGTTTCTAATATCAATCCATACAAAAGATACCGAGACATTTTTATTTTCTTTTAATTTCTGTTATGAATAAAAATTGGATAATTCTTTTCCATTTTCAGACCTGCTTGTCTTGAATTATCACCATTACTGTACATATGACCGGAACTTTGAGGAGAATTTGCTGTCTGGAGGGGAGGTTCCAGGGGTGGGAGATAGCAATGTGGAAATACTTATGGGGTAAAAAATACAAACACCAGGGTTATTCTAAAGAGTTTTGGTGAACCAAATGAACCTGCAGAATTAGTGCAGGATCTCCCAGCTGGTGAATTGAGCCCCCTGTGTCCATCTGAACACCATTCTATGTTCTTTGGTTCCAATATATTTTACAGTTTCTTTTCTTTTGTTTTGTCTTTTTATTTCAACAAAATGAAAATAGAGCTCGGAAGTAAGTTGTATGAGCTGCTCTGCTCAACATTTGCAGAATTTACTACCGTCTGCATGCAACCAGCAGATCCTTTATTTGTGAATTTCAGTAGTCTGATTGCTACCATAGAAATGTGATCCAAATTCATGGTCTTTTTCTGTGATAAGTGAAGTTCACAAGGAAGGAGTCAATATATTTCTTACTCTTCTCCTCCCTCTACCCCCTTTCTTTTAACTTTGAGGGGGAAAACCCACAACACACAAACCTGCATGTTAACTTTTATTCTGGCAGCTGCAGCTTAAGTAAGACCATTTCCCATTAGATCTTTATCATGATAGTCAGAATAAAAAACAGGAAGTCAAAGTCAAGAGGACTTAATATTTTAAGCAAAGAAAAGTTCAGTTCAGACAGATATGTATAACTTTATTTTAACTTTTCCAAGTTCTGTGAAAAAAATTTGATGGGCAAAATTCTTCTGTTAGATATAAGTATAATATTATCTTGTCTAAGAGATCAACTAGGCACCATCTCTTGGTATGTAAAATACTTAACTGATTTTTGCCTGATCTTAAGGGCGTAACTATCCATCCCCTCAACATGATTTCAAAAACGTAAAAAATTATCTTTGTATCTTATTCCATATGGATCTTCTAGTTCTGTTATAAAACTTTATAGCTGGAAGAGAGCTAAGATGATGATGGTAGTGATGGTGGTGGTGGTGGTGGTGGTGGTGATGATGATGATAACAGGTAATAACAGCAGCCATAGTGCTTTAATATTTTGGAAAGCACTTTCCATATACTTCAATTTGATTTTAGAAAAAATCCAACCTAACTCTTTATTATACAAATAAGGATGCACTTCGTTCAGAGCTAGTGGCAGAGGTGAAACTATAATCCAGGTTTCCATACTTCCTGTCTAGCACTTCCTTTCCACTGTACCATGTTGTATATCTAGAACGGACTTACCAATTTAGCATTTTTTAAAAAGGTGTCCATAAAGTTAGCATGTAAAAACTATCTATCACAATGCTACATGGCATTTGAAGGGAAATTATCCTTTGGAATCTTCTGTTTAGGACTGGGGTTCTTAACATTTTTTGTGTGTGTCATGGGAATCTGGTGAAGCTTAAGGACCCATTCTCAAAATAATATTTTAAACACAGGGCCGCTAGGTGGCGCAGTAGATAGAGCACTGGCCCTGAAGTCAGGAGGACCTGAGTTCAAATCCGGCCTCAGACCAAACACTTGACACTTAATAGCTGTGTGACCATGGGCAAGTCACTTAACTCCAATTGCCTAAAAATAAAAAAAAAAATACATGAAATATGTAGGATTGCAAAGGTAACCAATTTTACTGAAATATAGTATCAAAATATGTTTTAAGAAGTTCACAGAGCTCAGGTTAAGAATCCCTAATTTAGGATTAGTTTATAACATTCCATCCTTAACCTTTTGGAATGAAAAGGTACACCATATAGTGTAATTTCAATTCAAACGAAATTGGTTTAGTTTCAAATAAACTTACAGAGAAATCTCCTATGCTCTCAAAGAAAAGTAAGATAAATAACCTAAAATGATTAGAGATTGTTCTTTAAATATGCTTTAACTACTCAAAGACTACATTGCCACAATGAGGCAGCATTGGTGACATATGGAATACTGTAGTTTCAAAGAATTAGAGATTTGCAGAAATTTCCCTGGTAATACACTCTTGCCCTAAAAGTTACGGATTTTCCTGTATAACTATTTAAATTATTTAAGTAGTCCAAACTACTGTTTTTTGAGTTATTGGGTTTCTGAACTATGAGTAAATTGAGTAATTTGAGTAAAAATGAGTAAAATGAGTAAAATGAGTAACTTACTTTTAAAAAGTAATTTTTATTCTAGGAGTAGCTCTGCTTGATCTGTTCATCTTTTAGAGCACAGTTCTGGAGTATTAGTAATCTAATTTGTATTAGGATAAGGACTTTGTTCTTTGAAATGCCAAGAAAGATGGTGTTGGAGAGATTGTCCCAAGTAATTGTTTTCCCATAAGTATTACACAATGTAAGTCAATTTCCAACCCCATTGTTTAAAAAATTATTTTTAATTTTTACTTCAAGATATACATAAAACAAGATTGAGAGAATATTGCATTTTATTTTAAAAAACTATTTTGCCTCAAAGCATCAATTATTAAAATCTTATATATATGAATTTGAAAACAAGATAGTTTCCCTACCTCTCAAATTTGTTAAACGATTAGAAGTAAAATTCAAGTTAAGTATAGTAAGGAAAAAAGTGAAAGCATTATGAACATTTCGAGTTTTAATATGCTGCTGGTTGAATAAAAGCTATGTTTAAATTAATGAGAATCTCACTTATCACTGTGTTTTCATCAGTCCAAACACTTACCCCAATCCATTCCAGACTAAACAGGGCTAATTATTGTATCTGTTCATATAGGCATAGGAAGGTGTTGAATAACTATAACATTGATGAATACTCAATTGCTATATGTCTTTCTTCCTATGTCTATTTGTCATGATACTGAAGCTTCAAGGAATGTTGTGGCTTTCTCTCATATGAATAAATCCTTATTACCTCTTTTCAAGTACAACTTAAACCACGTGGTGGATAATAGTCCTGAGGACATCACATTTCTTGCTCTCTTTTTTTGTGGTGTTAAAGAAGCATGCTTTTCATTATACCAGATACATGACGAATTTTTGACTTTACCCCAAATACTCAAGGCATTATTCATGCAGTTATTTGCTCTTGTTAATTTTGTGCATGCTTTTGGGGAGGAAAAAGATAAATGAAAGAAAAAAAGAAGAAAAGTGTCTGACTTTAAATTTTACCTCATAGATTAAGAAGTGTAAAAATGGAACAGAGGAAACTAAATGACCAAGCAAATACATTGGTGGACCTGGTCAAGGTGAGTCAACACATTCTCTTGTCAAAAGCCAGGACTATTCTCATGGTCCTCTAGTCTCAATTTTAAGTGTTTTGTCAAGGTCATTCAGATAGAATACAATAGAATGGTATTTGTAATTTTTCTAAATACTTGAATGCCCATAATAATTCAATCTTGGGCAAAACGATGTTGTCTGTCATCATCAGACTGAAATATCAAGAATAGAATTTGGTATATGGATTAGACTATGGATGTCTTATATCCAATGATGTGTTTCAGAAGGAGGTGTTTCAGAAGGAGGAAAAAAATTAAAAATAACTTCCAACTTAAAACATTGTGAGGTTTTCCAAAGTCCTGATCACTGGAAGTCTCTCTCTCTTTTTTTTTTTTTTTTTAGTTTATATCTGTGTTTGCATAGAAGCATCTATAGGCAGCAGATAAGGAGCAACTAGAGATTAGAAAAAGGAGAAATGACAGTGTGGATAATCTCCAAGAGAAGATGGGAGAGGATGGGAACAAGGATACATGGAGAGGAGCTGGCCATGTTGAGGACCATCTCCTCATTAGTATGGAGTAAAGAATGGGGGGATGATGAGGATGATGTCAGCGGATTACAAGATGAGGAGAATGCAAGAAACGGGAGATCCTAGTGAATGGTTATGATTTTCTCTATAAAGAAATGACACAGAAACTGATATTTAGAGAGATAGAATGATTTACCCCAGGTCTGGCAAATAGTAGAGGGCAGAGGTGAGATAGAAGTAAAGTTCTCTTACTTTGATTCCTATTGGGATTATTTACAAGGCATTAAGAAGCTTTTGATCTTTTTATTCTTTTTTCGTTAGAGTTCATTATTAATATTTAAAAGTCACACTCATTTGTATTTGCTTATGAATGCCAGCTATTTTGTTATTTTTTTTTCTTTGTACCTCCGAGTCTAGTGCTTGAAATTGTGTTTAATAAATGTTTCCTGAATGAAGAAATGAGTGAATTAGTAATAATTGTCAGCATTTATGTAGCATTTTCAGTTTGTAAAGCTCTTTAAAATTATCTCATTTTATCCTCATAACAGTCCAGGGAGATAGACACTTATTGTCCTCATTTTACAGATAAGGAAAGTAAGACAGATACAGGTTAAGTGACTTGCCCAGGGTCACACAGTAGTAAGTATCTGAGGTCTGTTGTTGTTGCTGAGTTGTTTCAGTCATGTCGAACTCTTTGTGACCCCATTTGGGGTATTCTTGGCCAAGAAGTGGTTTGCCATTTCCTTCTCTAGTTTTACAGATGAGAAAACTGAGGCAAACAGGATTAGGTGACTTTCCCAGGGTTACATAGCTAGTAAGTGTCTGAGGCTGGATTTGAACTTGGGTCTTCCTGCCTCCAGGTCTAGGACTCTATCCACCTACCTGTCAGTGAATGGATGAATGAGGAGAGAGAGACAGAGAGAGAAACAGAGACACAGAGAGAGAGAGACAGAGAGCAGAGAGCAGAGAGAGAGAGTGAGAGTGAGCATGTCTCTTCCCCACTGAGCATCACACCAGAAGGGGGTATATACTAGCTCTGAGTATTTAGCACTCAATCACTACTGGGGCCGTACTCTCTCTTCATACTACTTACGTATGTATCATACTCTTCCTTTTCAGACACAAAGCATCATGTATGACATGATTTCTGACATAAGTGAAAGAAGTGAAGAATTTGACAAGAGGGTTGGTAACCTGGAAAATAAGTTAGAGACTTTGATTGGTAATATTCAAGCCCTCCCTGAACTGCTAAGTCAGACAATCAGTAAGCAGCAAAGAGATTTCATGGAAGCTCAGATGCAAAGCTACACCAAGAATGTTGCCTACAGTGCAGAGCGGTCACGGTCCTTGACCCGAAGAAGGAGGTCCTCCTCTACAGCACCACCAACTTCATCAGAGAGTAGCTAGAAGAGAATAAGTTAACCACAAAATAAAAGACTTTTTGCCATCATATGGTCAATATTTTAGCTTTTATTGTAAAGCCCTATGGTTCTAATCAGTGTTATCTGGGTTCTGATGTCAGAACTCTGGGAACCTGAACACAATGTTTTAGGCCAAAATGAGTGAAAACTCTTTTCTTTTCTTTCAGATGCACAGGGAATGCACCTATTATTGCTATATAGATTGTTCCTCCTGTAATTCCACTAACTTTTTATTCATGCACTTCAAACTTTACTACTACAATATATAATATAATAAAAAGGTTAATTTCTGCACAATTTGCTTTATCACTCCAACATAACTTTGAAATGTGATATTTTTGCATTGTCTTCAAGAGCAAATGATCAGTGAGAACAGCTATGTACCAATAACACTAATTTCCAAAAT
This sequence comes from Vombatus ursinus, assembly GCF_900497805.2. NCBI lineage: Eukaryota > Metazoa > Chordata > Mammalia > Diprotodontia > Vombatidae > Vombatus > Vombatus ursinus. Next base: position 12,882,104 of record NW_020954570.1, on the reverse strand, counting down.
TTCAGTCTATTAGGAAAAGAAATTAAATTCCTTGGTGCAATATTCTTTCAAACAGTATGTAAAATAAGGTCACTAACACAGCCACCTTTCCATTTGTAAAATTAAGGGTTTCTGATTAATTTGCAAGTTAAAGTCTAGACTCACTTTTATCATGGCAACAATGTCACAAGTGTCACAAACTATTTGACTAATCAATTTGTTCTCAATTCCATAGAAAATTAGCATGATAACGGTGCCAAGATTAACCCTAAATTCATTAAGCGATATTTTCTTAAATGTAATTCTAGAGTTTTAACATTCTAAAAAAAATAGGTATTTCATAACTTCCCTTTTATTCACTGATCATGGACTAGCTTTGTTGCTTTTCAAAGAGCATATGCTTAATAGAAAGGAGAATCAATATAAGGGGTGCTTTCATTTTCATAGACCTTTTTTTAACTATAACATGCCATAATTACTTTCTCTAGGTCTGAAATAAAGTTGGAAACATTTTTGTTCATGTTTCTAAAATAAAGTACTTTTAAGATAAGTCAAAATTCACTTTAGTTATCGATTCACTCTCATGCTATCTTATCCTCTTACTTGTACCCCTTAATAAAATGCAGAGTGAACAGCTTTCCTCATATAGAACAGATGCTTGGTAATAGAATTATGATTCTATGATTCTGCCAATGGTCTTCTTTTGGTCTTTACTTTGATGTCTGGCACAAAGACAATGAATATAAAACAAACACAATTTGAGAAGACATCCCTGAATAATGATTCCCTCACACTATGACAGTGTTCCCTACATTATTCATCTGGGTGTCCTGTAGGAACTAAGTGAGTCTTTGTTTGGAAAGTCATCTGTACTCTGTAACAGGGTAACATTCAGATTCCCCTTTCCCCTTCAGTCATTCTGACTTGGACCCTCAGCATCATTTTCTAACTATCCCCATTGTAATCAATTTCTGGCCTTTGAAAGTTGCTAATACAGGTATATCTTTCTTCTCTACCTGTAGATAGAACTCTGGTGCAACGTATGATGTGGGTAGTATGCCTGGATAAAGTGACTTTCATAGCTACTCTTTGTTGTCAGTGCTAAAATCAAACATTGTCTTTCCAGGCTAAAAAGATAAAAAGTGGCATTTCTTAGGAGAACACAAGGACATCATATTATTACCAAAAGAAATCTCAGTGGCCATATATACACACATCTCCTAATCCCAAATATATTTTTGGTTATATGAAACTTATTGTCCTAATTAAGAAAAGTTTGTGTTTTCATGTGAAAAATCACCCTCTACAAACTTTGGGAAGTACACCAAAAAATTATGAACATATTTAATATCTTCTTAATATGAAGGGAAAGGGAAATAGAAAGGGAACCAGGGGCAAAAGCAATTTATTTGTCTATTTCTACCTTCAATACAAAGGCTAATCTGTTGTAATGATGAGATAGGGTGGTGGTCTAACTATGATTTTCATCTCACTGATCAGTTCACAATGCCAACCCAAAGAACTGAAACTTGAGGAAAGGCTGATGTATTACTAGTCTGCTAATAAATATAAGAATTAAGAGATTAAATTCTACAAGTATAGACTGAGGAACATATCTCTGGCCTCTAGACAGTGGGAAAAATTAAAAACTATGTAACACCAAGTAGTCAAAATAAAAAGGTTGAGTGGGAATGGAAAGAGAATATCCAAATATTGATTGCATTGCAAGCATTGCCACAAGAATGTGTAGTTCATACACATCTTTTAAAGACTGGAGTCAAACTGCTGGCAGTTTTGTGTACCTTGACACAAAAAATCTGCAAGGGGATGGGTACTAGAAAGGTCTATAAGCTCCACAAAAGCTCTGCTTTCATGTCTCAGGGTGAGGAAAGTGAACTTGGGTTTATACAAAGGCATAACATTGGACAAGCTCTATTAGGTCCTACCAAGCTAGAAAGGCTTCCAATAAAGACCTACTGTGATAAGTCTAATATCTACCAGCCATTTCCCCACAATATTGGTTAGATCCATGCCTCCCCTCTCTCCTGCAACACAGTTTAGGTCCACACCTCCTCTCTTCCATATGTGAGAGGGATTCGTTTTTCCTAAAAGAAGACAAAGCAGTTCCCAGAACCTGATTGGCCTGACACAGATTCCTGCTTCCCAAAGGGCATATATAGTCTTTTACCCAGAGCTTCTAAGATTGGTGGGTGTCAGAGGACAAGAGTCACCATACCCCATCCTGATGAGACCAAGTCTAACAAAACTGAAAACTAAGTTCTACTCTATCCTTATTACATATCCTTACTATGTTAGAACAAAGTAAACCTTTTTGCCCACTTTTCAGCGAGTTAGGAATGCCTTATTTTGTCCCAAGGTCAAACCTGAATTAAGAAAGTGCTTGCATTAGGCATTAGTTCTAATATTTGGTGGAACAGCAACTGGGAGAAGATGAGATAGACTCATGGCTCACATCCTGGTTGAGTTGGCAATAGAGCACTACAAATACTGAGAGTGGAGTTGTTGGACAATGCATAACTCCTAGGTACTAGAGACCTCCTGATCTTGAGACTGGCAGTTGTCTCTGTGGGACAGAGATAAGGCTTTCAGAGAGAGTGATAAGTTCAGTAAGTACTGAAGGTGGCTGTCTAGGAGGTTAAAGAAAGAGCCAAGTTCAGCATTCCCTGATTGCTGTTTACTATTGTGCATAAGTTAGACTGCAGCATAATAAGAATGATAATAAGACTAATTACAAAAATATCTCATGAAGCTATAGCAGTCCTCGGAGGAAAAAATATCTTTGAGAACATACTCCAACAAAATAGAAAAAGAGAGGATTACTAAACTGAATGTGCAATTTTTAAAATTGGAAAAAATCAACACAAGCCCAAAGCATGTTTAAAAAAAAGAAAAATTTGAAATTTAGAGAAGAAACCAAAAACTGTAAATAAAACTATAGGCTAGTTCTTGAACAGACTAAGAAAACCAATAAACCCTTTAGCTAACCTGGTTTTAAAAAAGAGAAAAACAAAACCACCAAAATAAAGGATAAGTTAAAATCTCAAAAAGACCCATCAGAACCTACTATACACAATTACTGTATATGCAAGCAAAACAGAGAACTTCAAAGAATAGAGGAATATCTACAAGAATGTCAAGTATCCAACATGAATTAAAAATCCTAAACAATTCAGTTTCATAAAAAATAAATCAAACTAGATATAAAGGCACAACCAGAGGAGTAGGGGAGAAGAGAGAGAATGGTCCACACAGATTTACAAGTAAATTTTATCCAGCCTTGAAGAAGAATTATACATATCTTCCTGCAATTCTGTAATGGAAATGCTTTAGTGGCTACACGTTGCATCTTAACCAGACTTCTATCCCCTGCCCCAGTGGCATGATTTCCTGAGAGACGAGAGTTCATCATATCTAGCTAGGACAAGACTGGACCATGTTGCATGCTAGCCAACATCCTGCTATGCCACTGCCCTATGCCCATTACTCCGGTTTCAACTCTTGATGGGACAATAATCAAATTAACACTGCCATTGCTAGTAAATAATGTGTTGTTCAACAGTCTATTTCAACTTGCTTTTTTTAATAACAGCGTATTTTTTTTGCTCTTCACCAAGGGCAGGTATTTACAAAGCAAAACATGGTTGGTAGTATAAGTCTGTGGCCATAGAACTTGATAAAGCCCATGCATATACACGTGTACTCATGGAAATGAATGTAGTATCGTTAATTCTGTAGTATACAAACTGAGACCATACCAGTCAGGAACAGTGGTACAAGGCCTATGATATTTAAGTTGTTATGTGGAAACAATCCACTTAAAAGGGTGCCAACTTAAGGTAAGAATAGAAAAAAAGAAATGATCAACAGCTAGTTGTCACAGTGCACAGAGTGTTGAATAGTCAATAAACTTTTATTAAGTGCCTATTGTGCACCAGACACTTTGTTAAGCACTGACAAAGAGGGGCAAAAGGCCATCTCTCCTCTCAAGGAATTCACAGTCTGATGAGGGAGAGAACGAGCAAGTAAATATGGACAAACAAGTATGGCAATGGAAGTGGTGAATGGGACGTGCGTGGCGAGGCTCCACTTGGGCAGAGTGAACGCTGTTCTTGGGTGGCGCTCAAAGGAAGGCACAAGAGACACCTTTAGCCTCTTCTCCCTACATTCGTCTCCAAAGGAGACTTTCATACCTGCCAGGTAAGGCAATAGGAGGTCAGGGCTGGAAGTCTCCACTCTGCTTCCCTCAGAGAGAGGGATATCAACCTAGAAATACTGATAGTCTAGGGGATATAATCGGATTCCATCTAACATCTCATCACTTTGCTATTTTGAGAGGAAAGAACCCAAGCTCTGTATCCAAGGCTTTACCCCTTCCCCACCTAATACCAGTTCCACATGAACACACATGGAGAACAGCAAAGAAACCCATCTATCCAAATTAAAGCAAAACAGAAATCAGAGAAGATATACATAGGAAAATATATACCAGACAATACAGAGTGAAGGAGCTCTCCCATTGGGAATGAGATAACTCAACTCAACCAAGAGAGAGACAGAGAGACAGAGAGACAAAGTGTCCTGGGATCTCACCCAAGGGGACACTCCTCAAATGTTCTAGAGTAGCAAAAGGGACATGATGAAAACTATTCACTCTTCTCATGTCTTCCCAGAGTCTTTTCCTCCAGTAACCTGGAATGGAGTTTGCCTCTTCCATCTTCTCTCTCTAAGCTAGAAGCTGACATTGCCCTCAAAGAAGACTTTCACTTTGAGAGTCGCCAGTGGGGGACTAGCTGAGAACTGAAATTTGAATCCATCTCCAGATCTGTTCTGCCCATTATGCAGAGCATAGCCTTCATCTCCACCAATAAGGAGAGAGTCCCATACCATTGGGCTTTGGGACAGGGGTTACATAATCTATGTACAAGAAATATAGAAATATAGAAAATAATTAACAAAGGGAAGGAACTAGAATTAAGAGGGACTGGGAAAATTTTCCTAAAGAAGGAAAGATTTTATTTGGGACTTGAAGGAAGTCAGAGAAGCCAGGAGAAAATAAAAATGAAAGAGGAGATTATTCTAGACAAGCAAGAATTTTCACCAGCTAGTGAAAATGTCCAGAGTTGGGAGATGAATTGTCTTGTTCTAGGAATAATAAGAAGGCCAATGTTATTAGATTGGAAAGTATGGGGGAGAAGGAATAAGGTATAAGAATACTGGAAAGGTAGGAGGGGGCCAGGGGAGATGGAAGTCCCCAATTGCACCTAACTGCAATGCCTTTCCTCTTCCTTTTCCCTCAGGGGATAAGTGCAGCAAGAGATAGAAGGCATGAGGTCAGATGGAAGACCTGAGTTCAAATCCTGCCTTAGACACTTACTAGCTATGTGACCCCTGAAAAGTTATTTAATCTCTCTTTGCCTTAGTTTCCTTATCTGTAAAATGAGGGTGATACTAGCACCTATGTAAAAGGGTTGTTGTGAGATAAAATGAGATAACATGTGTAAAAATGCTTTGTAAACCCAAAAGCGCTATGTAAATTCTTATTACTAGACTACTAGAGCATTTTGGTTCAGAAATCAGCTAGGTTCTTAGTGTAGATGAAGACCAGTTTCTCCTCATTAAAAAAAAAAAAAGGACATAAAGGGATGGAAGCAAGAGTTAAGGAATTAAAGGCTGAAGTGGAAGATTAAAGCACAATTACCTGCTAGCTTTTCATGAAAAACCACCTTAATACTATGAAATGCTCAACTCTTCAACTACGTTTATGCCAGCATTACATATTGACTCAAAAATGAAACAAAAAACTATTGAATTGATAAATAAAACTAGGAGTTTTTTTTAGTCTTATAAAAATAGATAAATAGCTAGCTTGATTGGTCAAAAAAAGAGAGGGAAAAATCAAATTGTTTTTATCAAAAATGAAAATAAAGAACTTACAACAATTGAAGAGAAAATAAAGGAAATTATCAGACACCCAATTATATGCTAAGAAAGCTGATAACTTAGAAGAAATAGATAAATACTTACAAAAAAACCCCAAATTAACAAAAGAAGAAATAGACTATTTAAATAATTTAGTATCAGGAAAAAATGAAAAAGGCCATGAAGGAATTCACAAATTTAAAAAACTCCAGGGCCAGATTAATTCACAAGCAAACATAATTAAACATTCAACAAATAATTTTAAAGGAAAGTTTGTAATTGAAGACAAAATAACATGATTCTAAAAACTACTAGGCCAAAGAACAAATTATAAAATGTTTGCAATAATAAGAAAACAAGTCACTCCTCCAATCACTTTCTATGACCAAATGGTCTTGATACCCAAACCAGGGAGAGAAAAAGCAGAGAATTACAACTAATGATCGATATCCTTAACAAATATTAATGTAAATAAATACATATAATATTAGCAAGTAGGCTAAAATAACACAATTTCACTATGACCAGATTGAGTTTATGCCAAAAATGTAGGGTTGGTTCAACATAAGGAAGACTATGAGTATAATAAACCATTTTAATAACAAATAATAAAAAACATATGATTTCATGGGTTTTTTAACTAAAAAAAAGGCTTTTGACAAAAATCAATTCTCATTTCCACTGTAAACTATAGAAACCACAGGAATAAATTGATTTTTCATTCATATAGAAAATAGTATTTATATATGTCCAAGAGCAGACATCCAAAAAGTCCAGAACAAAGTAAGGATGCCCAGTATCATCAGTACTATTTAACATAATGCAAGAAAGCCTTGCTATACCAATAAGAAAAGGGAAAGAAATTGAGTGAATAAGCACAGGCAAAAAGGAAATAAATCCTTTTTTTGGTAGATGATGTCTTGGTATTCTTAGAAAGCTATAAAGTTTCAACTAAATATTAATTTACACTTCTGGGAGCCAAGATGGCAGAACTCTCCCTGAGAACTCTCCCAAATGGACTGACAGAGCCAACAAAAAGATGGGGTGAAACAATTTTCAAGCCTAAGACAGCTTGGAAGGTCACCAAGAAAGGTCTGTCTCCTGTAAAAAGTTAGTGTTGTCAAGGTCAGGCAGCGTCCTGGCAAACCAGCAGCAGACTCAATCTCAACAAGTCAGTGGGAGAACCTCTGCCCCAGCACAGACCAATGACTGAGGCCCCATGGCCCTGGTGCAGCAGCAGGTGAATGACCAGCCCCTCCACGGGCTCAGCATGGTACCAGGGCAACCTGAGCCCTAGCACAGCATGAAGCTAGGGGCCAGACCCCCCCCACACAGTCCCAATGTAGCACCCAGACCCCTCCAGCCATGATGGCCACTAGACAAGCAGCCAGGTCCCCTATGCCCCCAGAGCAGCACCAGGAGAGTGGCTAACACCCCCTCAGACCCCAGCACAACATCAGGCTAGTGGCCAGGCCCCCCACAGCCCCAGAGCAGTGCCAGAAAAGAGGCCAGGCCCCCAATGGTACCTGCACAACACCAGGCAAGCAGCCAGGGCCAGCAACCCCATGTACAAGAAGCTTGGGACAGTGCCCCCTCCACTCCAGGAGCAGAGCTCAATTTTAAAAGTCATGAAATAATCTGTAAAAGACGAGCAAAAATAAAAATAAAAAAAGAACACGATCATAGAAGATATCATGGTGACAGGGAAGACCAAGACACAAACTCAAGAGAGGACAACAATGTCAAAAGCCTTCATGCAAAGCCTCAAAGAAACAGAGAATTTGTCTGAGGCCCAGAAAAGAACTCCTAGAAGAGTTCAAAAAGAATTTTAAAACTTAAATAAGAAAAGTAGAAGAAAAATTGAGAAAAGAAATGAGTGATGAAAGAGAATCATGAAAAAAGTCAGTAACTTGATAAAAAAAATCACAAAAAATGGAAAAAGATGTACAAAAATTTACTAAAGAAAACAACTCCTTAAAAGATAGAATTGGACAAATGGAAAAGGAGTTTAAAAAAACCTAACTGAAGAATTTAACTCCTTAAAAATTAGACAAGTGGCAGCTAATGACAAACAAAATTAAAAGAATGAGAAAACAAGAAGAAAATGTGAAATATCTCATTAGAAAAATAAATGACTTGGAAAATAGATCCAGGAGAGATAATAGAAGAATTATTGGACTACCTGAAAGCCATAATCAAAAAAGAACCTGGACACCATACTTCAAGAAATTATTAATTAAAAAAACAACAACCCTGCCCTGTATAATAGACCTAGAAAGAATCTACCAATCACCTCCTGAAAGAGATCCCAAAATGAAAACTCCCCAGGAACATTATAGGCAAATTTAAGAGTTCCCAGATCAAGGAGAAAATACTGCAAGCAGCCAAAAAGGGAAAAAAAACCCCTCAAATATCATGGAGCCACAGTAAGGATCACACAAGATGTAGCAGCTTCTACATTAAAGGATTGGAGGAAATGGAATATGATATCTGGAAGGCAAAAGAGCTAGAATTACAACCAAGAATCAATTACGCAATGAGACAGAGCATAATTCTTAAGAAACAATGGTCATTCAATGAAATAGAGGGCTTTCAAGCTTTCCTGATGAAAGAACCAGAGCTGAACAAAAAATTTGATTTTCAAATGCAGACTCCAGAAAAGCAAAAACAGGTAAAAAAGAAAGAGAAAACATAAAGGATTCAAAAGGGTTAAACTGTTTACATCCCTACACAGAAAGGTGAGACTTGTAATGATTAAGAAGTGTATCACTATTAATGCAGTTAGAAGGAGTATTCATAGAGACAGGGTGCAGGTATAAGGTGACTTTTAGAGGATTCTATCCAAAAATAAATAAATAAAAGGATGAGAAAGAGGATTACACTGGGAACAGAAGGAAAGGAGAGGTAGAAAGTGGGTAAATTATCTCACATGAAATGGTGCTAAAGACCTATTACTGTGGAGGGGGAATGGGAGGGAGGCATGGGCATCACTGGAACCTTACTTACTTACTCTCACTTGAACTTACTTAGCTTAAAGAGATAATAACATACACAATCAGTTGAATATAGAAATCTATCTTACCCTATAGGGAAATAAGAGGATGGGGGTTAAGAAAAGGTGGGAAACTGGCAGAAGGAAGGGCAGATTGGTAAAGGTGGTGGTCAAAAGCAAAACACTGGTGAAGAGAAAAAAAGGCGAAAAGAGAAAGAGAAGAATAAACAGGAGGAAAAAGAGGGTAGAGGGAGGTACACAGGTAGTAATCATAATTGTAAACTGAATGAGATGAACTCATCCATAAAAATGGAAGCAGATAGCAAAGTGGATTAAAAACCAGAATTCTAGTCTATGTTGTTTACAAGAAATACACTTGAAGCAGAGAGACACACACAGAGTAAAGCTAAGGGGCTGGTGCAAAATCTATTATGTTTTATCTGAAGTTAGAAACAACAACAACAGGGGTAGTAATCATGATCTCAAACAAAGCAAAAGCAAAAATAGTTCTAATTAAAAGAGATAAGGAAAGAAACTACATCTTGCTAAAAGGTACCATAGACAATGAAGTAATATCAATACTAAACATATATGCACCAAGTAGTTGAGTGTTCAGATTCTTAAAGGAGTGGTTAAGTGAATTATGGGAGGAAATAGATAGTAAAAGTATACTAATGGGAGACCTCAACTTTCAGAACTAGATAAATCTAACCACAAAATAAACAATAAAGAAGTTAAGGAGGTAAATAGAATTTTAGAAAAGTTAGATATGATAGACCTCTGGAGAAAATTGAATGGGATTAGAAAAGATCTCAGTGGTAAATTGCACCTACACAAAAATTGACCATGAATTAGGACATAAAAATCTCAAAATTAAATATAAAAAGGCAGAAATATTAAATGCATCATTTTCAGATCATAATGCAATAAAAATTACATTCAATAAAGGGCAGTGTAAAAATATATTTAAAATTACTTGAAAACTAAATAATCTAATCCTAAAGAATAAGTAGGTTGAAGAACAAATCATAAAAACAATCAATGATTTCATTAAAGAGAATGAGACAATAATAAGACAACACCCCAAAATTAATGGGATGCAGCCAAAGCAGTATTTAGGAGAAATTTTCTTTCCCTAAACTCTTAAGCCAATAAAATAGAGAAAGAGCAAGTCAATGAATTGGGCATGAAACAAAAAAAAAAGCCTAGGAAAAAAAACAAATTAAAAATCCCCAATTAAGCAACAAATTGGAAATTCTGAAAACCAAAGGCAAGATTAATAAAATTGAAAGTAAGAAAACTATTGAGTTAATAAATAAAACTAGGAGCTGATTTTATGGGAAAAAACAATAAGACAGATAAACCATTGGATAGTTTGATTTAAAAAAAAAGAAAAAACTAAATTATGTGTATCAAAAATTAAAAGGGTGAATTTACCACAACTGAAGAGAAAATTAAAGCAAACATTAGGAAATATTTTGCCCGATCATATACCAATAAATCTGACAATCTAAGTGAAATGAATGACTATCTACAAAATATAAATTTCCCAGATTAACAGAAGAGGAAATAGAATATTTAAATAACCCCATCTTAGAAAAAGAAACTGAACAAGCCATCAATGAACTCCCTAAGAAAAGATCCCCAGGAATAGGTGTATTCACAAGTGAATTCTACCAAACATTTAGAGAACAATTGATACCAATACTATATAAACCATTTGAAACAATAGGCGAAGAAGGAGTACTACCAAATTCCTTGTACAACATGAATATGGTGCCAATACCTAAACCAGGAAGAGCTAAAATAGAGGAAAAAAAAACTATAGACCAATTTTCCTAATGAATATGAATGGAAAAAATGTTAAATCAAATAATAGCAAACAGATTACAGCAATACATTACATGGATCATACACTATGACCAGGTGGGATTTATGTGATGAATGTGGGGCTGATTCAATATTAGGACAAACTTTGAGCATAATTGACCATATAAATAACAAAGCCAAAAAAATCACATGTTATCTCAATAGATGCAGAAAAAGCCTTTGACAAAATACAGCATTCATTTGTATTTTTAAAAAAAAACACTGGAGAACAGAGGAATAAATGGAGCTTTCCTTAAAATGATGTCGTATTTATCTAAAACCATTCAGCAAGCATTATCTGTAATGGAGATAAGCTAAAAGCCTTCCCAATAAAATCAGAGATAAGCAAGGATGCCAATTATCACCACTATTATTTAATATTGCATTAGAAATGTTAGCCATAGCAATAAGAGGAGAAAAAGAAATTAAAGGAATTAGAATAGGCAATGAGGAAGCAAAACTATCACTCTTTGCAGATGATATGATGGTATACTTAGAGAATCAAGTAAAAAACTAGTTAAAATAATTAACTTTAGCAAAGTTGCAGGATATAAAATAAACTCATATAAATAATCCACATTTCTATATATTGCCAACAAAGCCGAGCAGCAAGAGATAGAAAGAGAAATTTCACTTAAAATAGCAGTAGACAGTACAAAAATACTTGAGAGTCTACCTGCCAAGACAAACCCAGAAATCATATAAACATAATTACAAAACATTTTTCACACAAATAAAGTCAGATCTAAACAATTGAAAAAAATATCAATTGTTCATGGGTAGGCCAAGTCACTATCATTAAAATGATAATGCTATTTAAATTAATTTATTTATTCAGTGTCATACCAATCAAACCACCAAAAAATAATTTATAGAACTAGAAAAAATTATAACAAAATTCACCTGGAAGAACAAAAGGTCAAGAATATCAAGGAAATTAATGAAAAAAAATGCAAAGGTGGCCTGGCTCTGCCAGATCTCAAACCATATTATAAAGTGCTAATCATCAAAACTATCTGTCACTGGTTAAGAAATAGTGTGGTAGATCAATAGAACAGATTAGGTATACAAGACACAGTAGTAAATGACCTTATTAATTTAGTGTTTGATAAATCCAAAGACTTCAGCTTCTGGGATAAGAACTCACTATTTGCCAAAAACTGCTGAGAAAACTTGAAAACAGTATGGCACAAACTTTGTAGAGACCAAAATTTTATACCATATACCAAGATAAGGTCAAAATGGGTACATAATAGACATAAAGGGTGATACCATGGGCAAATTAGGGAAACATGGAATAGTTTACCTGTCATATCTATGGAAAAGGGAAGAACTTATAACCAAACAAGAGACAGAAGGCATTACAAGACATAAAATGGATAATTTTTATTAAAGTAAAAAGGATTTGCACAAAGAAAACCAATGCAGCCAAGATTAGAAACAAACCAGAAAACTAGGAAACAATTTTTAGAGAAAATGTCTCTGATAACGGTCTCATTTCTCAAATGTATAGAGAACTGAGGCAAATTTATTAGAATACAAGTCATTCCCCAATTGATAAAAGGTCAAAGGATATGAACAGACAGTTTTCAGAAGAAGAAATCAAAGGTATCTATAGCCATATGGAAAATTCTATCTAAATTAATTTATTTATTCAGTGTCATATGGAAAAAATGCTCTGAATTACTATTGATTAGAGAAATGCAAATTAAAACAATTCTGAGGTATTACCTCACACCTATCATCTTGGCTAACATGACTGAAAAGGAAAGTGATATATGTTGGAGAGGATGTGGGAAAATTGGGACACTAATGCACTGTTGGTGGACTAATCTAACCATTCTGGAGAACATTTTGGAACTATGCCCAAAGGGTAATAAAACTGTGCGTACTCTTTAATCCAGCAATACCACTACCACGTCTGTATCCCAAAGAGATCATAAAAAAGGGGAGAGGACCTTTATGTACAAAAATATTTAGAGCAACTCTTTTTGTGGTAGCAAAGAATTGGAAATTGAAGGGATACCCATCAAGTGAGCAATGGCTAAACAAGTTATGGTATATGAATGTAATGGAATGCCATTGTATTATAAGAAATGATGAGCAGCCAGATTTCACATAAACCTGGAAAGATTTATATGAGCTGATGAAAAGTGAAGTAAGTAGAAGCAGGAGAACATTTTATAGAATAACAGCAACATTATTGGATGTTCAACTATGATAAACTTAGCTCTTCTCAGCAATACAATGATCCAAGACAAATCCAAAGGACTCATGATGGAAAATGCTGTCCGCATCCAGAAAAAGAACTGATGGGAGTCTAAATGCAGATTGAAGCATGCTATTTTCACTTTCATTATTTTTCTTTTTTTTCATTTTGGTCTGTTTCTTCTTTCACAACATGACTAATATGGAAGTATGTTTTACATGATTGCATGTACGTAATCTATATTAAATTGCTTATGAAAGGGAAGGTGAGGGAAGGAAGGAGAAAATTTGGAACTCAAAAAAATTTTTAAATGAATGTTTAAAAATTGTTTACATGTAATTAGAAAAAATAAAATGCTATTTGAAAAGAAAAATAAATTAAAATAAAATTAATATAATTGAAATAATAATTTCAGCTGCAAGATATAAAATAATCCACAGAAATCACCCACATTTCTGTATATAATCAACAAAACCCAGTATGAAGCGATAGAAAATGAAATTATTTTTGTAACTCAAGCCCCAAAGTTCATTAGTATAGGATTCTCTTTTCATTGGTGGAGATCAATTCTCTAGGCTAGTGTGGAAGGAGTGGCAGATTTGGCAAGAGCAAAAGAGGAGAGTGACGTAGGATTCTTCTATCTTCCAGTTTCAAGAGAGAAGACTTATGATGCTAACTTCTCTTCAGTTTGCTAAAGGAAGAGAAAAACTATAGGAAAAAGCTGACATGAGGGAGATGATAGTCATGTCCCTATAATCAGCTTGCTATACTAGAGATTTCAGTAGATTTATTATAGCACTCTCTCTCTCTCTCTCTCTCTCTCTCTCTCTCTCTCTCTCTTTCTCTGTGATCTTTCTCTCCCTCTCTCATTTTTCTCTCCCTCTCTCAACTGAGTTGAGATGTCTCACATCCAATTGGGAGAGCTCTTTCAATCTATATTGCCTGGTATATATTAACATATGTAACCTCTGATTTCTGTTTTGCTGTTGATTTGGAAAAATGAGTTTCTTTGTTATTTGTTAATGTGTGTTCACTGTGAAACCAGTTTTTGAGAGGAGGGAAGTAAAGCCTTGGATATAAAGCTTGGGGCTCTCCTTTTCCCATTAATGAAGAGTAATCTGGAATTTAACTTGAACCTTAAAGTTATTTTCCCAAGACTAACAATGAGGGAGAAGATAAATATAATTCTAGCCAGATACCCCTTTTCTCTGACCCCACCCTCTTGCTTCCCCTCCTGAAAGGAATGAAAATCTCCCTTGAGAAGGGCAGGTGAAGAAGAGATATATATTCTTGCCTCCCTGCAAGCCACTTTGAGACAGCCACATCACACATTCAAAATAACTACAGAAAGTATAAAATATTTCGAGATACTAATAGCATCCCTAAGACAGCATAGAGGGCAGTCCCATCTACATCAGAAGCCACTCTTCCTGGATTAGTGGCCAATTCTAACATAGCTTTGACACAGCCTCCTTCCACCGTCAGCTGTCACAGCTGTCTCCCTGAAGAAAGGCCGCATCAAAAATCTCCAAGGAGCCCAACAACTCCCTGATATGCCAGGCCTAGGTGGCCTTCATAAGGGCACCACAGAGGTGAAAAAAAGGACATCTAGCAACCAGGAGTTCTAAGTTTTGTTCTGGCCACGTATGCTTTCAAAATTTAAACCCACTTTCCCTTGAACTTTGAATATGTATCATGAGCATTGGAAGGAATGCTTTGTACCAACTGCTCTCATTATACCAATCCCTTTCTAAAGGCTAATTAATTCTGGATGATTAATTGATATTATGATAATCAATGAGGGAAGAAAACAAACACTGACTCATGAACATGTGAATGAGAAGACATTTCCAACCCCTCAGGTTTAACCCCGGAGTTCTGAGGGAAGATGTTGCAGCATCCTTCTGTGGTCCCAGGCTCCTAGTGAGAATTAGAAGGTTAGCTCCTGAATGTTTGCTACATGTTGTTCAGTGTTAGCTCCAGTCTAGTCTTTCAGCATCGTCCAGCCTCTTCTCTTCCTCGTTATATCTTCTTGTAAAGAATTTGAAGCCAAGTTCACACTACACAGTGACACCAACACATTGAAATCCTGCTGGTATCCTGCTACAACTGGACTTTGGAGTCACTTGCTTTCAAACATTTAATATTTGCTTTGTTTTGCACTTTTTAAGATTAGAATTAAAGGGATAGCATGTGAGGCACAGACCTGACTTTTTTTTTCTTTTCTCTTGGAACAGCTTGTTTCCATGACATTTAGAGTGAGTCTTTTCTAAATGACAAGCAGATTGTTGAAAGATGTTATTTTATGTCTTTTTTGATATGGATCTTTGCCTAGTTAGTGTAATAAAAGTGAGACAGATTCATAAGGAGATTTTTAGCAGTACAGATATGGAAAATAGGGTAGGGGTGGAGGGCTGGGATGCAATGCCTTGTTATGGTTGCTACAGAAGTAATCTGATGTAGTGAAGCATAAAGTTATAAGATACCATCATTACTATTTTTAAAAGATCTATTTCAAAATATTATAAAGCAATTTCTGAAAAATCAACTTTGGAAGAAATCACAGATATTCAAAGATAATGCATAATGACAAACAAATTTCAAAGTGATACCTCAAGCACTGAAAAATAAAATGAGTCCAAATGACTGTCATTAGCTTCTTTGAGGTCAGAGACTATCTTTTAGTTTTTGTATGTATACCCAGAGCTTAGCACAATGTCTGACACATAGTAAGCACTTAATAAATGTTTGTTTCCTTCCTTTATTCCTTTCTTTCTTCAGGCTGTACATGAGTTTTCTGACACCCAAAATCAGGCTGTCCTGTCATTTACCATTAATAGAGATCATAAAAGTGCTTTGAGTCAAAAGAAGGGAATGACTAGAATTCGAGCAACTTTGTCAACTAAACAATGAAAATTCCTACAAAGGATGTCATTTTCCATTTTCATTTTTTTATATGTGAGCAACAACTGTGAAAGTAGAGAAGAGTTTGAAACACCTCTCTTTTTGTTTCAAATTTTAAAAAGAATATTTACAAAACAAAGGTGAATTTTGTTATTTACAAAATCTTTAAAGTTATTTGTGCAATTAGAAAGAGATCCAAGTATAACAAGTAGTATCAGACATTTCTACAGTTCCTTAGTGGCACAAAGTAAGCCTAGCCTCATGGTTCCTGACAAAAAACAAAGACAAAGAATTATATGCAAAATATTATAGAAAATCAAAGAATCAATCGTAACATTAACAACCTTTGCTGGGCCCAAGGGAATGCGATGCTCTTCCCTCTATATTCAGCACTTTACTTCCAGTCTTGTGGGAACCTGACCTATTAAAAAAGGGTCAGGTTTTTTTTTTTCTTGAACTCTTTGCCTCTCTACACCAGCTACAATGGAACCTCTGGAAAAATTATATAAATATTCTGTTTAGGCTTATGCTTGGGGTCCCCCCTAAGAGGGGAAAAAAAAGCAAGACGTTTATAACCAGATAAAAGCAGCACAGAAAAAGGAATAAGCAAAACCCCAGAAGGAAAGGAGTAACTAATGAGAGAAGGGGCTTGGGATGAGGGGAAGAGAGCCAATGGGCCACACTTAAAAAAAAGATTAAAGTAAAGAACATAGCACTATGTTTATAGCAGAAGAGGGTCAGGTGGAAGCATAACCTGGAGGAAAAAAAACAATATTAGAGACAGATATAGAAAAATATAAACCTAACTTTCACAACTTTCAATGAAAATAGATTAAATAATCCAATAAAGTAAAAAAGAGTGACAGATAGGCTAAGAAAACAAAACCCTATGATCAATTGATTGCAAGAAACACATTCTAATACACAAAATAAAACTGAGGGAATTGGAAAAAATTTACTATGAATCAAGTGTATCCAAAAAAGCAAGAGTTGCAACCATGCTTACAAAGCAAAAACAAAACATTCAAAAAATAAAATGGATAAACAAAGAAACTACACTATGCTGAAAGGAACCATAGACAATAAACCAATATTAGTAGTAAATACAATTTGCACCATAGATTGGGTTGCATTATTGGTATGTACAATCATTAATCTCTGAGAGGAAACATTATCTGAGCTACAAGAAGACATAGACAGTATTACAATGGAGATAGGAAACTTCAATTCCCTCTCTCAGTTTTGGCGAAAACTAATAGAAAAATAAACCACATAGAAAATATGAAACTGAATAAATTGCTGGAGAAACTAGAGTTAAAAGATATCTTCTAAATGGGACAGGAAAAGAATATGCATATTTATCAGCAGCACATGGAACTTTTATAAAAACTGACCACTAGAGATATTGCAAACAAGTGTAAAAAGGCAATAAAAATAGTAATTGGTTGAGGGATCACAAATGAAAGATACAAGCCCAAATAGAGACTTAATAAAATGTTAAATAATGAATGGGTCAAAGAAGAAATCACAGAAAATACAAATAACTATTTAAAAGAAACAATGTACCTAAATTCCTGAGATGCAGCTAAAGCAGTCCTGAGGGTAAAAATTATAACTTCACAAACCTACATTAACAAAACAGGAAAAAAATTTAGTATTGATGATCTGAATATGTATTTTAAAAAATAGAAAGCCAACAAATAAACCTAAAATAAGCACAAAAGAGGAGATATTGAAAGAGAGATAGATTAATTGGAAAGAAACATAGAAATTACAAATAAAACTAAAAGCTTTATTTATTATTTATTATCTTTGAAAAGATTGAAAAATTTATAAACCTCTAGCTAATCTGATTTAAAAGATGACATAAAAACAAATCAATAAAGTGACAAATAAGCAAGGTGAAATCACAACAAAATCAGAATTAATAAATGATAATTAGAATATATTATGCACAATTCTGTGCTGACAAATTGAAAATACAATAGAAATAGAGAAATACCTTCAAAAATATAAAATACCCAAACTATCAGAAGATCCAATAGAGATTTTAAATAATACAATCACAGAAAAGGAAATAGATCTAGCTATAAAGTAACTACCAAACTAAAAAAAACTCCTGGTTATTATTAGGTCCTTTTCTGTCCTGCTTTTAACAGGTTATTTCTTCCTCCACAAGAAAGTTCTATCAAACTTTTAAAGAAAAATTAATAATCATACTTTACAAATTGTTCTCAAAAAATGAGAAAGCACCCTACCAGAATCCTACCAGAATAAGACAAATATGGTGCTAATATATAAATCACAGAAAGATAAAACTCATAAAGAAAACTGTAGATCAATATCATTCATGAACA
Source organism: Vombatus ursinus (assembly GCF_900497805.2). Classification (NCBI taxonomy): domain Eukaryota; kingdom Metazoa; phylum Chordata; class Mammalia; order Diprotodontia; family Vombatidae; genus Vombatus; species Vombatus ursinus. Next base: position 12,863,854 of record NW_020954570.1, on the reverse strand, counting down.
TTGACTCAAACAATTGAAATAAAATCCTATCAAAGAGACTACAGTGATTTATCCAAAGAACCGTTCATTATGACCATGTGCAATTTATGCCAGGGATGCAAGGATGGTTCAATATTAGGAAAACAATCAACATAGTCACATTAAAAAGCCAAATCATCCCAAACTCAATGCACGTCAATAAATTCAGAAAAAGCCTTTGACAATCTTTTTTATGCTAAAAACCCTACCATAGGGGTACTTTTTCCAACATAAAAATCATCTATCTAAAACCAAAACAAGCATCATATGCAATGGGGATACACTAGAAACTTTTCTAATAAATATGGGAGTGAAGCAAAAATGCCCACTCTTCCCACTATTATTTGATATGGTTCTGAAAATGTTAACAGTAGCATTAAGCTAAGAGAAAGAAATTAAAGGCATAAAGATAAATAAAGACACAATAAAACTAACCCTGTTTGCTGATGATATGATGATATACTTGGAAAATCTTATGGTATCCAAAGATATTAATTGAGATAATTAATAATTTCAACAAAGTTGCAGTCTACAAAATAAATCCTCAAAAATCAACAGTATTTCTATATAACAATCACAAAATAAAAACAAAAATAAAAAGAGAAATTACAAATAACTACAAAATACATAAATATCTAGGGATTGACCTACCAAAATATACAAAAACATTCAGTCATGTCCAATTCTTCATGGCCCCATTTGAGGTTTTCTTGGCAAAGATACTGGAGTGGTTTGCCATTTCCTTTTCCAGTTGAGGAAACTGAGGCAAGCAGGGTTAAGTAACTTTCCAAGGGTTAGACAGCTAGTAAGTGTCTAAGGCCAGATTTGAACTTAGGAAGATCATCTTCATGACTCCAGGTTCAGCACTCTATCCACTGCACACTCTAGCTGCCCACAAAAGACAGAGAGATGCAATTACAAAGTGCTCCTTTTTTTTTTTTTTTTTGTTGCTTTTTAGTGAAGCAATCGGGGTTAAGTGACTTGGCCAGGGTCACACAACTAGTAAGTGTCAAGTGTCTGAGGCTAGATTTGAACTCAGGCCCTCTTGACTCCAAAGTCAGAGGTCTATCCACTGCACCACCTTGCTGCCCCTACAAAGTGCTCCTTAAGGAAATAGAGAACAATAAAGGAATATTCAGTGCTCATGGCTAAACCATGCTAATATAGTAAAAATGATGATACTACCAAAATTAATTTACATTTTTAATGCTATAGTAATTGAATTATCAAAAGGATACTTTATAAAGCTTGATTAAATGATTTATAAAAATTACATTTGGATAAGCAAAATGTCTAGAATATCAGCAGAAATGGTGAAATCTCCCTTTCAAGGGATGAAGGATGAATAGCACTTCCGGAACTCACACTAGCAGCAGTCATCAGAACCATCTGGTATTGGTTAAATATATCAGCAGAACAGATTAGACAAGGGAGATTCAAAAACAGTAGAACCCAATAACCCAGAGTTTGATAAAGTAGAAAATTTAAACTGTGTAGGAAAAACTCCTTATTTGATTAAAAACTGCTGGAAAATCTGGAAAGCAGTCTAACAAAATTAGGCTTATACCAAAACCTTATACTATATTCTATAATACATTCTACCTGGATACTCAAGTTTAATATTAAAGATTATATTATAAGGAAATTAGAAGAGAAACAGATCATATACCTCTCAGAACAATGGTAGGAGAAATATTCTTAATCAAACAGGAGATATAGGCAATTGCAAAAGATAAAAAAAGGAACTTCATTTACATGAAAGTGAAAAGCTTCTGCACAGACAACACTAATCTATTTAAGATAGATTATCTAATCTATCTTAATCTTATTTAAGATAAGAGAATGGTCAAATGGAAAAATCTTGATATCAAATTTCTCTGATAAATGTTTAGTATACAAGCTATATAGACAATTAATAAATATATATACATATATGTACATTCCCCAGTAGATAAGTGATCATAAGATATGAATAGCTATAAAAAAGCATTAAAAAAGTAACAAAAGAAGCATTGCAAAATATTCACAACCACATGAAAGAATACTCCAAATAACTAATAACAAGAGAAATCCAAATCAAAACAACACTTCTCACTCTGAAAATTGTGATGGTCAATGTTGGAAGGGTTATGGAATGATAGACACACCTACACATTGTTGGTGGAGCTGTGAAATGGTACAACTATTTTGGAAAGCAATTTGGAATTATGCAAATAAGTAATGAAAATGTCCATACCCTTTGAACCAGAGAGTCCACAAGGAAACCATCAATAAGACAAAAATCCCACACAAATCAAAATATTTATAACAGCTCTTTTTGCGATAGCAAAGAATTGGAGAGGGAAAAAAACAACTAGATACCCATAGATTGGGGATTGACCAAACAAATTGTTGTACATGAATGTAATGGCATATTACTGCACTATAAGAATATCCATGACCCTGGGCAAGTCACTTAACCCCGATTGCCTCACCAAAAAGAAAAAAGAAAAAAAAAAAGAATATTCATCTTTCACTTAGCTGCCAAATTGATCTTCTAATGTGCAGAACTGACTATGACACTCTTTTGCTCAGAAAGCTCCATTGTTTTAAAAATAAAATACAAACTGCTCCCATTTAGCATTTAATTTTTTTCTTTTTAAAATTGTGTTTAGTTTTATAAGAATCTATTACATTTCCCTGTTACTGTCACCCCCATTTAAACAATTATTAAAAAAAAGAAAAAGAAAGCCCTCATAATGAATATGTATAGGCCACCAAAACAAATTCCCAGATTGGCTATGTCCAAAAATGTATAGTTAGGTTCTTAAAAAGAAAAGCTAGGTAAATTATTTTTTTAAAAAATTTATAGGAGCCTCTATCTTGTGTATATTTATATAATCCTGTGACGGTTTTATAAATTCAACAGAAAGATAAACAAGAAAGAAAATATACAGGTAAAAGCATAGTTGAATGCTAGATTTTCAAAAATGTAGGGAAAGTAGATTTGATTGACTGATGGTAAATTCTGAATGAGAATATTAAAAGACACATATTTTTCATCTTATCATGATACTTTTCAAATATTTATTATGTACTAGTTAGGGCATAAAGGATTCATAAACAAACATGAAAAGGCAGAAAAAATAAATGCATCCTTTACAGATCATAATGCAATAAAAACAGTAATGAATAAAGCAAATACGAGCAAAAGATACACCACTAAATGGAAACTAAGAAAGGACATCCTAATTTTCTACTGATGGGTCAAAGAACAAATTATGGACACAACAAATAATTTTGTTAAAGACAATCATTAACAAAGAAACAAGATACCAACTCTTATGGAACATGAATAATCAGTTCTCAGCAGAAAATTTACATCTCTGAAAACTTATTTACAAAATCAAAAAAGAGAGGATCAACTTAACACATTATTTAAAAGACTAGAAAATAAATTAGCAGCCCATTTTAAGATTTAAAAAAAAAAGAAGAGGAAGAACAAGCTTAAATGTTAGAGGAGAAACACAGAAACTTGGAAATAACAACTGGCTTAGTGAGTTAGGTACTCCTTTCCTCACCTAGAGGCCTGAGGTCAAGGTTAATGCAAATTGTAATCAGTCCAGGGAGCAACTGACATCTAAAAAGATGGGGTCAGGTTTTTTGTTTGTTTGTTTATTTGTTTCTGGATTACTACCACCACTACCACAAAGTAAAACTCCAGAGAAAGTCACTTAAACAAAACTTATGTTTGGCTCATGTACATGATCTCCCAAAGAGGGATTAATAGAGTTCCTTCTAGAAAGGCAATCAATGTATAAATTACATAAGACATAAAACAGCCAATTATTTCCTATGTTCCCCACCCCCAAAATAAAAAATTTTAAAAGAGCACGCACTGACAAATATTTAAAGAACAAGCTTTTGCCTTCCCCTCTGCTCTGTAATTTCTGAATACCTTCCCTGAGAGAAGTCCCTATCTCCTGGAAAGCTAGGACATGGCTGTCCATGATCATATCCACTTGTAATAGTTCCAGTCAGCACTGACTGAGGAACCTAGGAATTCCTGAACTCAATTGAAGTAACAAGGATGCATTGAAACAGCAACCTCAGGATGACTAATTAATCACTTGCGCTCAAAAAAAGAAATGCAAAACACAAGAAGAAACTAAGGCTTTGAGATGCAATCTCAGCCTCACCTAAACAAGCACAAATTCTCAATATGTGAAGGCAGTTATCCTTGTTCCTAGGATTCAGGAGGGGAAGACACATGCCCCGACCTCCTTATGAGAAGTCTAACGGAGAGTTTGTACTGAGTCCTAAACTACATGTTCAAAAGAGTGGCGGAAGAGAGCAAAGCAATGACACCTCCTCCTTTAAATGGGTGGTCTAATGGGTGGTTGGCTCTTCCTGGCTTAGCCAATTCTCTTTGATGCAGCCGTCTTCCCTGCCACCATTACAAGAACTCAGTAATTGGTGCACAGTCTCAAAGTCCTTCAGGGTTAAGCATGAATCCCTGGAAATGCTCCAAAGAATTCAGCTCTTCTCCAAGTATGCTCCATGGGATATTCTTTAGCCAGAGATCAGAGGAGACTGCTATGATTACCCCCATTGCAATTTTTAAAAGATTATTATACTAATAAAACTGAGCTATTTTTATTTATAGAAGTAGCACATGATTTTTTTTAAAGTCACTACGTGAAATGATAATTCTTCCAGCTATGTTAAAAAATAACGTCTGAATTTCACAGGAGGATTCCAGGTTTATAAAATATTTCATAGATCATTCAGATCAAGAGGCTTTCAGTGAAATATTAACATTAGAAAGAGATTCTTTGCAAACAGGATTCTGTGACTGGGGGTTAGAGCTGAGAGGTTTGTTCTTTATTTTTGTTTTTAAGACTAGAAAGAATGAAAAACTATTAGATAAACTGATCAAGAAAAAGAGAGAAAAATTGAATTACTAAAATAGCTGTATACATTACTTCTACTTAGATTTCTTTCTATTGATACTCCTGGGTTTCTTTAGCTAGATTTCTAATATCCTAAATACTGAGAGCAATTCAACTCCCCATCTATTTGCAATAAAATAATACAATTGGACCTTTCGAAGTGTTCCTATTTTTACATCTCAATTAGTTTCTTCCCAAATTTTCTGTGATTTTCTAAGTTTAGCCACATGCCACTTACAAATAGGAACATTTTTGTTCCCTCTTTTCTGATGTTTATTGTCTTAATTTTGTTCTCATGTGCTCAAATAAAAGTGAGAAGAAAGGGTATCTTTATTCCTATTTGAATTGGGAAAGTTTCAAATGTTTCTCCATGACAAACAATGCAAGACTTTTGTTTTAATCATGTGGTTTTTTTAAAAAAATTATATTAAAGAAGGGTGTTTTTGTGCCTTTGTGTTGTGAGTTTTTAGCATAAATAAGTGCTGTACTTTGTCAAAGGATTTTTCTGTATCTGTTTAAATAATCACATGGTTTTTATTATTTTTTTGTTTGTAGGATTGTGCTTTTTTCTTAATGTTGCAATATCCTTGCATCTCTGTTATGACTCCAATTTTGTTATAGTGAATTATTTTCTGAATATATTTCCATAGTCATGAGAATGTTATTTAAAATTTTTGAAACAATACAATGACTTCAGTCTGTAGTTCTTGCTTTGCCTCACCGTAGTTTGGGTATTATTGATATTTATCTCCTAAATAGAGTTTGATAGAATGCCTTCTCTATCTTTGACAATATTTTTATAGCATAGGAATTAATTTTTTCTTTAAGTGTTTGGTAGGATTTGCCTGTGAATTCTTTTGGCTCATGGCTTTCTTTCATAACTTGCTCTGTTTCTTTTTCAGAGATTCAACTGCTTAAGATTTCAATGATTACTTTGTTAGTTTGGGTATTTTATATCTGTATAGATGCTAATGATCTTTATTTGAATTTTTAGTCTTGCTGGTATTTAAGATTATATAGGAATATCTGATAATTCTTTTTATTTCCTTTGTTTCTTGTGAATTTACCTTGTTCTTTTTATTTTAGTAAAGTTCATTCTTTTTCTTGATCAGTTTACCTAATAGTTTTTCAATTTTTCTAGTAAAAACATAGCTGGAAGAATCATCATTTCCCATAGTGACTTAAAAAATCATGTGCTCCTCATTTCTATAAGTAAGAATAGCTCATTTTTATTAGTAGGAAAGGGAGAGGCACAAAGAAAGGCCTCTTGGTCTCTGATTCCAATTGATCTTTGAAGTTTTCATTTATGATTATTCTCCTTGACCTGTTTTTGAGCTCAATTATTTTTGATAGAGATACCTTAAGTTTTCTTCCATTTTTCTAATCTTTCAATTTCATTCTAATGTTTCTTACTGTCTCATAAAGTCAATGCTTTCTATTTGGTTTATTCCACTATTTTTCAATGTCTATTATTTGGGTCAGATTCACCACTTTGTGTTCTCAGCTATTTATTCTCCTTCCAGTTCTTTCCTCAAAACTTTTATTTCATTTTTTATCTGTTGATTCATTCTTCTAATTATTCACACAGTTCTTGTGGAAAATCCCTTTATTTTTTTCTTTTTTACCTTTGACTCTGTGTATAGTTGTTAATGGCATTACTCTCTATCTCCTTCTCGGTTGGAATTGTGGGTATCTCTGTGTCTAAAGGATCTTCAAAGAATGATTGGTGTCTTCTTACATTTATTCATATCTCCAGCCTTAGTTCTTAAATTTTGACTTTGTGTCAGGGCCAAAGGGCACAGTGGATTGAGTGCCAGGACTGGAGTCAGGAAGACTCATCTTCCTGAGTTCAAATCTGGCCTCAGACACTAGCTGTGTGACCTTGGGCAGGTTACTTAACTTGGTTTGCCTTGGTTTCCTCATCTGTAAAAATGAGCCGAAGAAGAAAATGGCCAATCACTCCATTAGCTTTGCCAAGAAAATCCCAAATGAGGTCACAAAGAGTGAGTAGGACATGACTGAAAAAATGACTGAGCAGCAGCAGTCAGGGACAGACACTGTTTTCTGCTGTGCTTTTAGGTGTTTTGTCAGCCCTTTTATGGTATAAACCCAGGTCACCAGGGCTCCTACACTGATTTTCACCTTCTGGAGTTAAGCCCCCCTGGATATTTAAGGCTATGAGTACTCACTGGTTCTTCAGAGCCCTCTAATGCTAGAGGTTCAGGAGCTATCTCTTTGTGTGCCTTCATCCACTGGGATAGTAACTCCATATGTGCATGGAGAGAGGTTCCTTTATCAAATGTGGGGGTTTTTTTTGTTGTTCTTATTGTTGTTTAGTAATTTTCCGTCATGTCTGACTCGTGACCTCATTTGCGACTTTGTTGGCAAAGATACTGGAGTGGTTTGCCATTTCCTTCTCCAGCTCATTTTACAGATGAGGAAACTGAGGCAAATGGAGTTAAGTGACTTGCCCAGGGTCACAGAGCTAGTAAGTGTCTAAGGCCAGATTTGAATTCAGGAAAATGAGCCTTCCTGACTCTGGGCTCAGCACTCTATCCATTGTGCCACCTAGCTGCCCAGTCAAGTGTGTTATACTTTGAACTAATTTGTTCTGTTGTAAAAGTAATCATGTCAGTAAGGACTTATATAATGTGGTTTTGCATGGATCTTGACCCAGAGCAAGCTTCAAACTTGTCAATTTCCAGAGCATCCATTGGTAAGGAGGATCTCAGGTGCTACATATATTTTTCATTCTCTTTTTTTTTTTTTTTTTGCCCCCGTGGTAGGTGGTTGGAAGATGATTCAGTGTAATGGGAGGAACACAGAACTTGGAATCATGGTTTCAGATTATGATCCAGGACTTAGTAGTTGTGAGACCACGGTCAAACCTTTCTGGGCCTCAGTAGCCTCATCTTTAAAATTAGGGGGTTGGAAAAAGAAAAGTAATAAAAGAGCATCATTGATACATTGAAGCATCTGGTGGTTCAATAGATAGAGCACTGGACCTGCTTAAGTCAGGAAGACCAGAGTTCAAATCCAGCCTCAAACATTTACTATCTCTGTGACTCTCGGTAAATTACTACCTATCTCAGTTTTCTCATCTGTAAAAATGGGAATAATAATAGCACTTACCTCACAGGGTTGTTGTGATGATAAAATGAGAGAATATTTGTAAACTGTTTTGCAAACCTTAAAGCTGTATATAAATACTAGCCTTCTAAATGATGCATGGAAGAGAACAGAATGAAGGTCATTAGGTAACACAGCCAAGCAGGATAGCTTTGGAAATAACATGTTGCATATGTTTAAAGAGAAAAGCAAGCTATTTATAATGAAGATTCTCGGTTTCATGTACAGTCCTCTTTTTCTGTTCTGTTTGTAAATGGAAATGATCATCTTATTTAGTGTTAGTTAAGTTTAAAATAAAAAAAGATAAATGAGTGTGAGTGGTTGAACTAAATACTAAGGTCTTCCATCTCTAATACTATGTTATTTTGTGGATATATTGGCCACATTTACGTTGTTGTTAAAGTCATCCATTATCAATATTCTCCCGGTAAGGGAGTATGATTGGGAATCATGGATGTTCTCAAAAGAATTAAAAATTACAAAGGGTAACAGAAAGACAAATGGTAGGCAGATTTTGTTACCAACATGTTACCAAGAATGACTTAAGTACTGTTGGTGGTTGGTTGGTTGTTAGCCTTCATTCTTGAAGAGGACCAAAATGATATCACTATGTTACAGCCAAGTCAGAGTGTGTCTGACTATGGTTGATCAGATCAATACATGCTAGGCATGCTCTACCACAGGTTGGGCACAAATATTCTGTGTGAACATTTGGGGTGGATTCTCTAAATGTGCACATCTTGCGGTTCTCTTAAGCTACTTCAATTCTGCTTTGCTCATAGAGCACAGAACCTTCTCTGATGAGGGCCTGCCATGCTGGGTGGTCCTATGCCAGTGTCTCCCATGTCACAAATCAATTCCAAAGTTCTTAAGAGAGACCTTGAGAGCATCCTTGTATCACTTTTTCTGACCACCATGTGAGCACTTGCCCTGTGTGAGTTTTCCATAAAATAGTCTTTTTAAGCAAACGTAAGTTTGGCATTCGAACAACATGGCCAGCCCATCAGAGTTGCGCTCTCTGCAGTAGAGTTTGAATGCACAGTAGTTTAGTTCAAGAAAGGACCTTAGTGTCTCATATCTTATCCAGCCAGGTGATCTTCAGAATCTTCCTAAGACAATTCAAATGGAAGTGATTCAGTTTCCTGGCATGGTGCTAGCATGCTGTCCAGGTTTCACAGGCATACAACAATGAAATCAGCACAATGGCTCTGTGGACCTTCACTTAGGTAATCAGTCTAATACCTCTTCTCTTCCACGCTTTCCTTTAGAGCCTCCCAAACACTGAGCTAGCTCTGGCAATATATATGTCAACTTCATTATCAATATGTACATCCCTGCAAAGTATACTGCCAAGGAAAGTGAACTTATCCACAGTATTCAGAACTTCTCCATTTGCTGTAATTGATGGTTCCACATATTGATGGTGTGGTGCTGACCTGTGTTTTCTTGGTGTTAATTATTAGGCAAAAATTAGCACAAACAACAGAAAATCGATTCATACTTTGTTGCATCTCAGCTTCAGTGGCTGCATTAAGTGCACAATCATCTTCAAACAAAAAAATCAAGCACCAACATTCCTTCCACTTTAGTCTTGGCTTGTAGCCTTTTCAAGTCGAAGGATTTACCATCAGTGCAGTAGCTGACCTTGATGCCATGTTCATCCTCGTTGAAGATGTTTGACAACATGGCTGAAAATATCATGCTAAAAAGCATAGGAGCAAGAGCATCGTCCATTATCTAGAACCCAGGCAAGCATGCCATCATGAAATTGACGTACAATATTGATGAACTTCTCTGGGCAATCAAATTTTGACATAATTTTCCATAAGCCCTCATGACTAACAGCATCAAAGGCCTTGGTCAGATCTACAATGTTGTGTACAGACCTCTGTTCTGTTCCCAGCATTTCTCCTGGAGTTAGTTGTCGGGCAGCAAACACCATATCAACCATTCCATAGCCCTCTCTGAAGCCACACTGGCTCTAGATGACCATCTTCCAGGTGAAGGATCAGTCTATTAAGGAGGACTCTGGCAAGAATCTTGCCTGCAGTTACTAAGAGAGACACACACCCCCATCGTGATTGTCATAGGACAATCTATTTCCTTTACCTTTATAGAGATGGACAATGGAGGCATCCTTGATCTCCTGGGGGATAACCTCGTCTTGCCATATAACCCAGAAAATTTCAGTTAGCTTTTATGTGAGCAATGGACCCCCCACCTTATAAATCTCAGTTGAAATAGAATCAGCACCAGGTGCTTTACCACATGAAAGGAGCCCAATGGCATTCAAAACCTCTTCTTCAGTTAGGGAGGGATTGACATCAAACTAAGGTAAACAGTCAATGGTTTCAGCATTGACTGATGATGGTCTGTTGAGAACACTATGGAAGTGTTCAGTCCATCTCTCTAGGATCATGTCCTTATCACTAATCAATGTGGCTTCAACAGCACTGAGTAGGTGAGATGCACCGTAGGTCTTTGGCCCATAAATAGCCTTCAGGGCATCATAAAAGTGCTTTGGATTATTGCTATCAGAATAAAACTGAATTTCATCTGCCTTCTTGCTGAGCCACGAATCCTGCATCTCTCTAAGCTTCACTTGTACTTTACTTTTGATGGAATTCAATGCTGCTTTCTTAGAGATGGAAGAACTATCCCATTGATAAACCTTGTGGAGTTCTCATTTTTCATTTAGTAGCTTCTGAATTTTCCCATTATTTTCATCAAACCAGAACTGATGGGGCATCTGGGTGGCGCAGTGGATAGAGCACCGGCCCTGAAGTCAGGAGGACCTGAGTTCAAATCCGGCCTCACACACATAACATTTACTATCTGTGTGACTCTGGGCAAGTCACTTAACCCCAATTGCCTCACCAAAAAAAAACAAAAAACAAAAAACAAAAAAAACCAGTCCTGATGTTTGCAAGAATTCTAACCCAGATGAGCAAATGCAGTGCCGTACACCAAATCTCTAAAAGCTGTGCACTCCTTTTCTGCTCCACTGTTGCCAATTGTGTGTTGGCTCAACCTTCCCTCCAAGTTAGCAACAAACTGTTCCAGCTCAGAGAAGTGCTCTAATCTGTTAACATTAATTCTTCTAGTAGTCATTTTGCCTCTGGGCTGCCACTTTTGTTGAATGCAAATATTTAGCTTAGAGAGAATAAGTCTATGATTAGTCCAGCACTCTGTACCACACATTGCCTTTATCACTCTCACATCCTATCTGTCTCTTCATCTTACAATCACATAGTCCATAAATGCCAATTTTTGCTTCGAGGGTGCATCCACAAAGTTTTATTGCATTTAGGGAAATGGAAGACAGTGTTGGTGATGAGGTCACGAGATGCACAAGTCTTCAGAAGTAAGTGGCCATTGCTATTGCTGTTTCCAGCTCCATTCCTCCAAAGGACTCCCTGCCATGTCGGGTAGTCTGAGCCTACTCCAACATTAAAGTCACCCAGAATTATAAGCTTGTCCTCTTTTGGCACAATTATGATAAGGGTCTCCAGATCTTCATAAAATTTTTCTTTAACCTCATCAGGTGGGAGGATAGGCACTGATGATGGTGGCATGCTATTTTCTTGTAAATGGCAATCACATTCATGAGCCTGTCATTCACTCCTTTTGGTAGGCATCCAAGCTTGTTGACTAGGTTTTTTTTTGTTTTTGTGAGGCAATTGGGGTTAAGTGACTTGCCCAGAGTCACATAGCAAGCAAGCATGTGCCTGAGGCTGCATTTGAACTTGTCATCCTGACTCCAGAGCTGGTGCTCTATCCTCCACACCACCTAGCTGCCCCTAGATTGGTTTTGATTGCAAAACCTACACCAGCTTCACAGTGTTCTCCATCCCTGCAGCCACTTCAGAAAAATGTGTATCCAGCTCCAACTTCAGTGAGCTGGCCTTCATTTGCCAGCATTGTTTCACTCAGGGCTACTATTTGGATGCAATACTGAGTTCTCCAGCAACAAGAGCCATTTGTCTTTCAGGTCTACTGAATTTGTGTTGTTTATAAGTGTGCAGACATTCCATGTACTTACGGTGAATCATCTACACAGAAGTTTCTGTACATATTTTTGTGTTTTGACTGGAGGGTGAGATCTCCACCTGCTGCCTGGGGCTGGATAAGTAGACAATTTTAGAGTACCTTTCGTAGCCCCCTCCTCACAGCAGAAGGTTAGCAGTGCAATCCTTAAAAGGCTGCTCAGACACCCGGGGGCTGCTGAATCCCACTGCTGCTAATCCCACGACCCTATGCCTGGGTTGCCTGTGTGGACGCTTGTGACTACAACTCCCAGTGTATACATACCTACTACTTTGTCACTTGCCTGTCTCCAGAGGGCTTTGAGATAGATAAAAATGGTAAAATAGTATGGGTGATGTCTTTTGATTCATGTGTAAATTGGATTAAAGTGAGGCAGAGGTGCACAAAGTCATCAATCTCACTCTCTCTTCTACAGTCATCACAGTCCAGTGGCAGGACAGAGTTAAGATGACTGGTGATGGCTCAAAATGCACTGGATGACCTTGGCATCTTCGATGTTTAACCAAGCTCTATGTTCCACAATGACTGCTTCAGTTACTTTCACGGCCATTGGAATATATTGTTCTCATCTACCCATTCCACCAGGGGAAGTCTTCATATGCTTGGGAGTAGACACCCCCCAACTCACCAACAGGTTTGAGACCCCTCAGTTACCCTCAACCTGGTTTAGCCTGTCTGCCAAAACAGTTTACCAGGGTGTGGCCACTGTGCATGCTATAGCTTCTTGGAGCCACAGGTGAGAGAGTTAGCTGGATCAGGTAGACACTAAAGGTGGAAAGCAGCCCTGAAAAGGGCTCACACCAGACTAGGTACTAGTCTTCCCTGAACACACTTTATACCCCAATATAAATACTTGTGTATTTAAGTACTGTGACATCTTATTGAAGATACCTAAGATTAGAAGAGATGAGGAAATCATGAAGTTAAATGAGAGATTGCTGAAGGACAGCCACAATACCATTGACAACTCCAAGATTCTGGGAGCACATGGGAGAGCAGAAAAGGATGCCATTCATAGGATTGGGCAGATCATCTTGGCTCTGCTACTTACTAGCTGTGTAACTATGGGCAAGCGACTTAACCTTTCTGAACCTCAGTTTCTTCATCTGATATTGACTTTTCAGGCAAGTGTTACATCTAACTTTAAAGCATTATATAAATGGATATTTACACATACTTATGTTTTACTATTAGTATCATTACCTATGAATAATTCAAAGGAAAATATGGACGAGAATTGTACAAGATGAGAAAAGGTGGAGGAGTTGAAATTTGTGTCCATGGAAAAAATATCCACACCAATGAAATAAGAACAAAGAATACATACTCTCCTCTTCTTCTGTTTCTTCCTCACTAACAAAAAGTTATTCGGCATAGCCTGTGCTTACATATTTTACAATCCTCTCTCAGAGAAATATGCACTGAATCATGTAGCTAGAGAAACAGATTTATGAAACCATTAATGAGGAATCAGGCTCCCATTTCTATTCACTGGCCTAGATGGCCACCTATTGGTAAGAAGCAAGAACATTAAGGCTCAAATTCAACAACAACAAAAAAGGGAAGGTGCTTTGCAAAATCCATCACAGAATCTCAGAGGGACCTCAAAGGTCACCTAGTCCCACTGACAATCAAACAAGAATCTCCTCCACAACATACTGCACCTGCCTTGTTGGAGGGGTCGTCCAATCTTTGTTTAAGGATATCCACTGAGGTCTTAATATTCCCATTTTCCTTCTGGTCAAAATCATTTGTTTGTGTCTTCAGAATTCATTGTTGAGAATTTCCCATCCCTCTTGGGCCAACTTCCCTATAGACTTTTCTCTCATGAGAATGTGTCCATTTTACCTTGAACCTTTGGAAATCTTCTCGTCCTAAATCTGTGAGGTGAATTGCACCATTGCCAATTTCCTTCTTCTCCATCATGAATTCTAAGTGGAGTGATCCCTTCCTCCCAAAACTCCCATCATTTTAACTTCAGTGAACTTCTGGTTAAGGTCCAGAAGAGTAAGTATTCCTTGTTGCTTCCTTAAGTTGTTACTGCCACCCTTGTTACTTTTTGAAAAATAAGTTGTTATGAATTTGAAGTTAAGATTTTAATGAGTTATTTTGCATATGGGATGTGCCAATAGTTTAAGTCCCCCATCAGTAATCTCAATCCCAAACTTTTTGTCTAAGTTTTCCTTCTGTTTAAGTGGTCTGACAAATACTCCAAAGACAATTTTGCTCATTTTGCCTTCATATTTTGGCCTGAAACTTTCAGGAGAGTATAAAAGCATTATGTATAAAAACAGCTGTCACTATAGTGACAGACTACTCTTTATATGAATCAAATGCTGAACAAGTAAAGCCTTTCATCCATCAGTCATGACACTGCTTGTGAGAGAATCCCACAAATTTACCAGAAGACAATAAGTAGCTACAATGGATTTTCTTTGTAGAGTTCCAGCCAAACTCTGGAGCTATTTTGTAAAGGTGTAATAAAGTTGACCACTCTCTTCACATTTAGAAATTGAGTTTTCCATCAGTCTGCTAACATATATCCCAACATATAACATGTAATATATAATACTAAACAAACTTGTTTAAAATCTTGACAACAAATTTTGGTAGCATACTATCATTAGCTTCAGTCAGTACTTTTCTGAGCTAACATTGTAACTAAGCCTTCTTCTTTCTCACTCTTCTCTTTTCTTGCACTTACTGAGACCTATCTCCCTCCTGATAATAATGTATTCTGTAGAGTATTGGTTGCACGTTCACTCCTACCACTCTCTACATCTCCACCACCCATAACCCCAGACCACTGGTCATGGTGATAAAGTCAAAGTATTCCTTGCTTTCCATTGCCACTATTCCTTTTCTCCTTCTTTTGTATTCCGGCTTTCACTGAATTATGGCCCCCACCTTACGACATGGCCTCTCTAACTTTCCAATACTGGTTGCACTTTCACTCAATCTCCCCAACTCATTGGTCTAGGTCATGGAATTGGAAAACTTTTTGTTCCGCATTGCCACTTTCAGACTCCGTCTCTTTTGCCATCACTAAGTAACCTCTTCTCTTTAAAGATTCATTTAGTCCTTATTTATAACCCAAGAAAGCTGTTAGATATATTTATCAACCTCCAAAACATTCTGCTTCCTTCCTCAATGAGTTCAGTGCCTGGCTCAAAATCTTTCTCACCTCCCAATTCTTGTCCTCATACTGGGTGACAAAATATAATTATACCATAATTACAATCACTTTAAAAACACCCTAACTTCACAGTCCAACTTATTTCTCATGACCTATTCTTTTTGATCTTGTCATCATCTGAAAGTGTTCCATTTCTATGTTCATGAACTCTGAAATTCCTTTTTTATAATCTTTTATCATTCCACCTTTCCTAAAAACCTAATGCTATTCTTCATCCTTATCCATGACCTCTAATCTCTCCAACCTTTACTTATTTCCCAGGCCAGCATCCCTGCATTGGTAATATTCTTCTCCCTTCTCCATCTTGACCACTTGGTCAAGTGATTCAAATCTACACTATCCTTTTTTCTCATGCCTTTTTCCCTTTTTATCCTTTAGCTAATCTTGCCCTGCCAAGTCACCATTATGATTCCTACCATTCATTGACTTTACTACTATTCACCTGCTCCTGAAAAATCTTGAAGAAAACCACAAAACAGTGATGACTGGATCCATGCGAATTTGTTGCATGCTCTCATCTGGGCCTTCAGTGGAGCAAGGCAATGATTTTACACCTCCCTAATTGACTCACTAACCCCTCACCACATCAACTTTCCCAAACCTTTTTATTCTTCCCCTTAGGTCATGTGCCAGAGAAATGAGCATGGGGCTTTTATATGTTTTGTCTTTTTCTGTTTAAAATAAAAGTATGGTCACAGACCCAGGATCTTAAACAATGGAGAAATTGGAACCCAGGATTTCAGATCAGATGTTGCAACCAGCCAAGCAGGGAAACCCCAAGAATCCACTGTCCTAGGATGCAAACCTATTGGGGAGGGAGTGTGGCTTTGGACTTTTTTTCAAATAATATTTTATTTCTTCCCAATTGTATGTAAATACAATTTTAACATTTATTTTTTTTATTTTGAGCTTCAAATTCTCCTCCTTTCCTCTCCTCCCCCCTCCCTGATAAGCAGTTTTACCTAGGTTATACAGGTGCAACCATGCTAAACATTATTTCCATATGAGTCATGTTGTGAAAAAAAACACAAAAATAAAGTGAAAAATAGTATGCTTCAATCTGCATTCACACTCCATCAGTTCTTTTTCTGGATGTGAATATCATTTTTCTCCAACAGTACTTTGTAATTGTCTTCGGCCGTGTATTGCTGAGAATAGCTAAGTATTCCATTACAATCATATACCACAATTTGTTCAGTCATTCCCTAATTGATGGGTACCCCCCTCAATTTCCAATTCTTTGCCACCACAAAAAGAGCTGCTATAGTTTTGTACAAATAGGTCCTTTTCTCTCTTTTTTAATCTGTTTGGGATACAGACCTAGTAGTGGTATTGCTGGACCAAAAGGTATGCAGTTTGATTACCCTTTGGGTATATTTCCAAAATGCTCTCCAGAATTGTTGGATCCATTCACAACTCCAAAACAGTGCATGTGTCCCAATTTTCCCACATCCCTTCCAACATTTATTATTTTCCTTTTCTGTCATATTAGCTAATATGATAGGTATAAGGTGATACCTCAGAGTTGTTTAATTTGCATTTCTCCAGTCAATAGTGATTCAGAGCATTTTTTCATATGGCTAGTTTTGATTCATTTGAAAAATGTAAAAAAAAAAAAAAAAGCGGAGCAGCTAGGTGGCGCAGTGGATAGAGCACCAGCCCTGAAGTCAGGAGGACCTGAGTTCAAATCCAGCCTCAGACCAAACACTTGACATTTACTAGCTGTGTGACTCTGGGCAAGTCACTTAACCCCAATTGCCTAAAAAAAAAAAAGAAAAAGAAAAATGTGTGTTCATATCCTTTGACCATTTGTCAATTGAGGAATGACTCATATTATTATAAATTTGACTCTGTTTTCTAGTTGAGAAATGAGGCCTTCATCAGAGATACTTGCTATAAAATTTTTCCCGGCTTTCTGGTTTCCTTCTAATCTTGGCTGTATTGGTTTTGTGTAAAATCTATTTAATTCAATATAATCAAAATTATCCATTTTACATCTTGTAATGCTCTTTGTCTCGTTTGCTCATAAATTCTTCCCTTTTCAATAGATCTGATAGGTAAACTATGCTACGCTTCCCTATTTTGTCCATGGTATCACCCTTTATGTCGAAATCATGTACCTATTTTGACCTTATCTTGGTATATAGTATGAGATGGTGGCTCTGGACTTTTAATTTAGTGGGGCTGATGTTATGTAGAAACTGGCCTAAGATGCTAGCCTACCATTCCCATCCTAGGTGATGGGGGGAGAAGGGGAAAAGAAAGAAAATTATGCACCTGAGGTATTGAAGACGAATGATAATATGTTTGTTCTGATTATACTTTTGAAGTGTATTCCTTTGTAAAATCTAATCCAAATTTTAAGTGGTTAAATGAAACTGGGGTACTAAGACTCCTAAAATGGGGAGACATAATTAAGTTATGGCTAGAGTCAGTGGTAGAGAAAAGAGACCCCTGAAGTTCCTAAGGGCATGAGAGAATGCTGGACAAGGGGTAAGATGTAAAGAATCTGGCCTTCAGACAGTGGGAGGAGGGGGTGTGGAGAATTACTGTTAGTTACACAGACAAGTTTTAAGGGTTTATGCTCATGGTCTTCAGATATGCATCTTAAGTTAGAAATATTTTTCCATGCACACAGTAAATACAATTTTCACACTTTTTGATGATACCTGCGATCACATAGAGCCTTTAGAATACTTTTCTTCCATGTCCTTTCTTTATGCAACTTATGTGTCCAAAGCCATGTTAAGCTTTCATATTCACAGAAATATATGCACTAGGCATCATCTACTTCCTGGTACTATGTGTGGGATCAGTGACAATCTGGTACAATACCCCATTACACAATTTTAGCTTCTGTCATTGTCTCAAAAGCAGGGCACCTTCAAGGGACCAGCACTTGAGTTCCTTGGTATCAACACTTCATTTCTTGGCCTGCATCATTTCTGGCAGCTCTTCAGCCATCTGCTCTCACCACCACTCAGTCATCAACAGATAACTGAAACAGAGAATGTGGGCTTAATGAATTAATGGTTTTATTAATACATTGCTGGCATGCTGTTTGGTGAAAGTCCCAAACTTTCAGCTATACTTCCATTTTAAAAATTATTTTTTTCAATCAGCAAAATCTGCCTTTTCTTCTTCTCATCACACCCCCATTGAAAATCAAAGAAAAACAAAACTCCTGTTACAAACAGGCAAAATTTTCCACATTGGACATGTCCAAAAGGAAATATACATATATACAGGCTTAGAAACTCAATGAACATAATGATCAATTATGATTCCAGAGGACTAATGAAAAAAATATGCTACCTACTTCCTGATCGATAATTCAAATATAGAATGAGACACCATATATCATATGTAATATGCACATATTATATATAATATTTTGTATGGAATAACAAGTTTCACCACTGTTCAATATATACTATATCATGTATATACACACATATGTGTATGTACGTGTGTATATGTTTATATATGTATTATGTGTATGTGTATACATATATCTCATGTAGTCTTATTCTCAAAATGTGCATGTGTATATGTCTCATTCGGCACTCTGAGTCCTTCACCTATCAGGAAGTGGGTAACGTATTTCTTCATTAGCCCCATGGAATCACAGTGGGTCATTACCCTTATTGGTGTTCCTATGTCTTTCAGAGTTGTTAATCTTTTAAATATTGCTGTTGTTCTTTGAACATAGACAAGTAAGGAGCACTTTTATCCTCTCTGAGTCAGGGTTCACATACCATTTCACTACTATGTGACCCACATCCTAGACAAAAATTCTGCAAAACTGGTCCTTAAATGATAGTTTTAGGCCATTTTCCTCTAACTGATTCCAAATTTTCATCAGTTTTTTCCTCATGTTTTTCAGGAGTCTTCCTAAAGACAATGATGTCATCAAGGAATACCATCTCATATAAATTGTTCATATCAACAATGACTTTCTCCATCACTCTTTGAAAAGTGGCAGGTGCTCCTCTGATGCCTTGGAACATTTGCTCAAATTGGTAAAATCTACCTGGAAAGATGCCTTTTATCTTTCCTTTTCCTTGTCTTGCTCCATTATGTTGGTCAGTCATTTTCAGTCATGCCCAACTCTTCATGATCCCATGTGGGGTTTTCTTGGCAAAGATACTGGAATGGCTTGTCATTTCCTTCTCCAGCTCATTTTACAGATGAGAAAACTGAAGCAAACAGGGTTAAGTGACTTTCCCAGGGTCACACAACTAAGAAGTGTCTGAGGCCAGATTTGAACTCATGAAGATGAGTCTTCCTGACTCCAGGACAGCACTCTATCCACTGCACCACCTAGCTGTCCTTCTCTACTTTAGGAATCTGATAATAGCCACTGTGAAAGTCTATTATCAAGAACCACTGGCTCCCTAACAGAACATACAGCATACTTGACATGGTATATTTTCCTTCTTTTGTTCATGGTCCAGCAGTCTACACACACACACACACACACACACACATACATTCTTTAGTACCATCTCTGTAGGTGATGATTATGGGCTGTTGGACCCTAAGATGATGCCTCTAACTAGCAGATTTTTGAGTTTGTCTTCTGAGACCATCCATCACAAAGGAATTTTTCTGGATTGTTTCTAGATTTGGCATGAGTTGGTTTATGGATTTTGCAATTTGCTTCTCTGACATATACCACATCCCATTCATGCAATGAGAATAGATCTATCCTCTTGCTGAGTTTCTGCTTCAACTCTTCCTTTATTCTATTATCAATGAGTCTTCAAGGCCAAATTTCTCAAAATCCACTTCTCATCCATAATGAGAACTATTGCTCATATAATGTTCATTATCGTCACTTTACTCAGTCTTTACAATTCTGCACAGGTCACATGGATGGTCAAAGCATGCAAGTATTGGGTCATGGCTTTTTATTTGCAGCATTTTTTTTTACTTTAAACTTTAAAAGCCTAACAAAGTACTTAAAATGAGCACTTTCATATACAAAGTAGAACAAAAAAGGAGAATTGCATCCAAAACTGCAAATCTCCATCATGTACAGCTTTTTATGTATATAATAAATTTATCACATAACTTTCAAAGCAGTTCTGCTTTGTGTCAGTTTATGTTTGTGTTTCTTTCTGGCCTTCCTCCTGTTCTGCTTCAATGATCTTTTCTTCCCTTCTTTTTTTGGGGGTAAGAGTGGAGGCAACCCCATTACCAGCATCCCTCTCCTCCCTACTCCATTAAGAAAAAAACATTGAAAACTCTTAAATGTGTCTAGTTAAGGAAAACAACCAACCACTTTGGGTGGATCAGAAAATGTATGTTTCATTCTTCTCATTGAATCCACTACACCTTTCTCTCAGGAGGAGTTTTAGTAGCAAGTTCCATCACTGATCATCTGGAATCATGACTGATCATTGTTGTTGATCATTGCATTGATCAGAGTTCGTAAATCTTTCAGAACTGTTTTCATATATAATGTTGTTATTTTATAAAATGTTCTCCTGGTTTTGCTTGCTTCAATCTGTATTAGTTCATATAAATTTTCCCAAATTTGTCAGAAATGGAAACTTTTGTCATTTTTCATGAAGAATAATCCATATGTGCCATAATTTATTCACTCCTTCCCCAATTGATAGATACTCTATTTGTTTCCACTTATTTTCCACAATAAAAATTTGTGCTATAAATATTTTTTGCATGTATCCAAATTGTTCATTTTTCTCTGATCTGTTTGGAGTATAATGCTGGATCAAAAGGTAGGCAAAGTTTAGGGATATTTTGGTAATAGTTTTAAATTGCTTTCAAGATTGGTTATACCAATTCAGAACTCATTCAACAGTACAACAGAATACCCATTATCCTATAGCCCTTTTTAACAACTGTCATTTTCCTTTTTTGTTGTTGTTGTCATCTTTGCCTTAGGTGTGAGGTTTTAATTTGCATTTTAACAATTTAACACCACCAGAATTGTTTTAATTTGCATTTATCTAATTATTAATGATTTGGAGTATTTTATTCATATAATTGATTGTTTGGATTTCTTCCTTTGAATATTTATCTATTGGGGGAAAGCTATCATTCTTATATTTTTAAATCATTCCCTTATATATCCTGGAAATAACAGTTTTTTCAGAGAAATGTGTGGCAAAGTTTTTTTTCAAAGTTTTCCCTTCTACTTTTAATGGCATTGATTTTGTTTGTGCAAAACCTTTTCAATTTCATGTAACCAAAATTGACTTTTATCTTCTTTTGATTCTCTCTGTGAAAAGACAAAAATATTTCCCCTGATTTCCACTCTATTGATTTTACAATATGATTGATTTGATGCTGAATTGATTTTTATAATTGTTAGCAATTATAACCTGCCTGAACTTACCCTGCTCAGAAATGCATTCTCCCCCACTTTGAATTGGTTTAAAGGCATGGTTGAAAGGAAATGATGTGATCACTCTTGCAACTAGACCCTGGACAGCTGCTTGCTAACCAGTTTAACCTAGGACCTCTGATGCCTGTAAACAAGAACCATCTTAGGCTGGAGTCTCTCCCCAAAAGACAATTACGCTGCCCTTGTCTCTCCTTGTGAAATTATGGGAGTTTTGATCCTCTCTCCTTGGTGGAGATCAAACTGGGTGATTCTGGTCTTCTAGCCAAGATTACAAGAGGCAGGTGAATTCCATAAAGCAATTAGCATTCCTTAATTATCAGAGAGCGGTATGATCACCCACTTACCCTGGCTGCAGCCAATCATAAGATTCCCCAACTACCATGACTCCCCTCCTTACCTGTATCTCAATAAAAAATGGTCTTTTCCTCCTCATGAGAGTTACTGGTTTGACTAAGGGGACCAGTCTGACCCACTTTATTAACAGCTATACATGGCACTATTAATAAACTAATTTTGCTTGGAGAAACATGCCTCAATTTCCCTGTTATTGAATTTTATTCACCACAGGTCCTAGCGAGACTGGAAGAGGGAGCCTGGTCCCCCAGACTCCCTTAGCAGAACTTCTTACTTTTATTTTGGGCCCCTGGTGAATTCCACCCAATGGAGGATTTCTTCTTAGGCTATGAATAGACTCTTCCTTCCCTCTCCCTCCAACCCCCCAAATCTTCTACAGGTAAGAAAGTAAGTACCCTCCTGGGGACAATTTTATCTGTCTTGTAAGTAAAGGTCGCAACTTCGTCTTCTACACTTTTCTCGGGGTTTCTGTCTTTGTGTAAATAATTGGCAATATATAACGTGGGTACGTTCCCTGAGGATTATACCTTGAAGGAAACTTTGTTTCTCTCAAGAAAAAATTCCCCCAAATAGGATTGAGGGAGCAACATATAATCCCATGAAGGAATTTTCTCTTTTCCCTCAAGGAAGACCCCTCCAATATTGTGGGTAATCAAAAGTGTTTGTACCATTTTTCAACATTCTTCAGAGCCTGAAGAATTAAAGAAGTCCTATATTCCTAGCCAGAGAAATAGGCATAATTTGCCACCATCAGCATTCTTCAGAGCCTAGAGAATTGAAGGGGCCTAGTCTTCCCTTTGTCATGTGAGGAATAACTAAAATATAGAGTAAATTAATTTATATTACACTTTGGGTGTGAAAAGGGACTTTTCTTAAATGTGTGAGTGTAAAACAGGTCATTTTTCTCCCACAGCCTGATCAGTCTGGGGAGTGTGGTACCATGATCTCTGAAGACATCTAGTGACCAAACTGAGAAGAGCAACATGCTCAGGGTTTGTTTAAATGTAGGAGTGACACTTAGCGACAACGGCCCTTTAATATGTTTAGGAAGAAAGTCTCTAAGTTTGGCCCTAATTCACTTATAAGCTAGGTCCCTGGACAAAGGACTGAACCTATTGACAGCCACAACTACAGTGGTAGAGTATGGCACTGTGAACCCAATTATACAAAACAAGAGCCAACAGGGATGAAACCTATGTCTCCCTGGGAGGTTTGATTTGTACCAAAAGCATTGACATTTCTGAATAACTCGTGGGTTTTTCCTTAACCATTAACTGACCACCAGTTCTGGTGCTAACAACTGGCATCCAGTTTTTTAACACTTTGAAAAGTCGAGAGGGATTCCTGCTAGCAATTCCTGAAACTTTATTAGATTCATAAACTGAGCACCAGGCCTGTGGCAAAGCTGTTAAGCTTAGCCATATGACCCCTCAGGAGGGATTTCTGAAATGATTAAAAATTTAACTGGGCACTGTCTGTGACCCTACCTCTATTTAACCATCCAAGTATCTAAATTGGAAATCAGAGTAGTAAAAGATCTTTTTAACTTCTCCAAACAAAAGAGGTACTTTACCTGACAAGAAGTAAAATTCAGAAACATCAAACTAAAACCAGTGAGGAAACCTTGTATTCATTGTCTTAACTGAGACTTGTGGGGATATTCCTTCCCTAAACTTCATCAGCACTGTATTTGTTTATTTATCTGTGTGTGTCCCATGAATTTTCTTTGGTCACATTTAAGAATTTTTTTATAATGGGAGCTAAACTTATCAAAATAAGGGAAAACTCTTGAGCCAGAGATGACTAAAAAACAAGTAATTAGGTTTTGTGATATCTGGTTTAAAACAGGGAAAAATTCAGCCAGTGAATTATTTTGATATTCATAAGCTGAAAGATTTAGTATTCGTCTTAGCAGATAAAAACCCATAGCAGTTAGAATACTGGTATTTATAGAGGAAATGAACTAACGCTTTAAGTAAATTTAAGTCATCTGATATTACCTTCCTTCTTCAAGAAGCTGTTAGTCATGATCATAGGGGCAACATAGTTTTTATTACACAACATAAGACTTTCAGCCCCTCCACTTGGAGAAGTAACATTCCTAGATTTGATGAGGACCCTGGGCAGTTATAGACCACTATCAAAGGATAATTAGAGGTTATAATCCTACTTGGGTAAATGTACCTGACTTAATGGTAACCCTACTCTTCATGGGAGAAAAATGAGCCATCATAGAAGCAACATTTAGGTTGGCTCTGGTGGAGGGAGATCCCCAATCCCAAGGGCCTCCCCAGTTGGCCTTTATAAGACCCACATTGGGACCCCAACAGTCTGTATGATTACAGCAGGCCAAGCAATCTCTGTTTAAGGATATCAATAATTATGCAGCATTTCCAAAGAACTAGAGTAAATTTCAGGAGTTAGTACAAGAGGAGGGTGAGAATCATAATCATTTTATGATAGGCTATGCAAAATCACTAAACTATATGCAAGACTAGACCCCATCAATCCATGAGATGAATGTGTTATTAGCACACACTTTTTAAATCAATCATTGCTTGAAATAAAAACTATTTCCATAAAAGATGCCATGGATGGCATGAAATGCCTATAGGTCATCTTAAAAGCACTGTCCTATTTGTTTATGAAAGCATGAAGAAAGAAAAACAAGAAAAGGAAAAGCCTAAGAAGGAAAAACAAGAAAAAAAGAGAAGGAACAAGCTGTCATTACCCAAGTGCGGGCAGCTTCAGTTCAAACCATTCTTACTCTCTTATCAACTGTCTCAGAAGCCCACAAACAGGCAGTGTCAGGGTCAGTCTCAAAACCTTGCAATTCACGTGTTTTTCTTGTAGGAGGAAGGGTCATATTGCCAAAGATTGTAGAAAGAAAAAAACAGGAGCCCAGAAATAAAAAGAGAAATAGTCGTGTTGGTTCTCAGAGGAACAGAAATGCATGAAGGTGCAGAGGAGGGCTGTGGATCTCAAAGAAGGACCTTTGAGTGTCCTCAGAACCTGATGTCCTAGCCTCAATTATCCCAGTCCCCAAAACGGTGAAGCCCATACACCACCTCTAAGGTTGAGGACACAAACTATGATTGTTTACTATATACTGGACCCTCTCTACCAACTCTACTAAGTAAACCTGATCCCAACTGTGCCTCTTTCAGGTCTTTAAATGTTATTGGGATTTCAGGGAAGCCTAAGTTTACTCCTAAATTGTTCCCTGACACAGTTTCCATGAGTCCACTTTCTGTGGAACATTTCTTTCTATTTATGCCTAATTCCCTGCTAAGTCATCTCCATAGGGACAATATCTCCCGTGCAAACTTAGGGTCACTGTTTCCTGCTTCTCCAATGTACTCTGTCCCTATAGCTGCCTACCCAATGTTTGACATGATGGCAACAAAGTTTGGCCTTTAAGGCATACTTTGATTAAGATTTCTCTATACTGGCTTTATTTAAGGCCAATTGTATTTACAATTTATGATTGTATTTACAATCAATTTAGAATGTCAACAATTAATGTCTGAGATATATGCCACTATTGCAATGCCATTGTATAAGAAATGTTAAGAATCGAAAAATCTAACTCTCTTGATTTGAAAATTACAGAATATTAACACTATCCAGATTCTGAAAAGTGAAGAATAAGTAAACAAAAAAGAGAAAAAAGGAAGTACAATTTAATCTGGGAAAATGTTCTGTGTTGCTTGTTGTTTGAATAGACCAGGCTTTTTTGTAAGCTGTTTAGTAACTAGGGCTGGGAGAACTCAGAATTCCCATCTCCTGTGCCTCAACAGGAATGAAACCATTGCAGGGCTCCTGCTTTGGAATGTTATGGTTCAAAAGTTTTTGAAATTCCTAAGAATATCTTCCATTTCCAGGAGAATGGCAGAATCTCAACTATCCAGCAATGTTTCAACATAGTTTAATTGTTACAGATAAATTAGTGACAAAAGTCATCTGAGTCGAAATTAACTACGCAGCTAAGAAATAAGACATTGCTTTTGACTAAAACATTTTGTGTTAAAGGAAAAATTCAATTCTATAGACAGTCTGGGATACTACTGAAATCTAGACATTTCAGAAGTAGAGCAAGTAAAAGAACATTTAGGAGAAGAATATGAAGATAATAAAAACATTTGGTTTTGAAGGCCACTGGAGGGGTATTTTAAAGAAAAGAAGGAAGGCCTACAGTTAAGCATGTTGGAAGGAAAGGCCTAAGGGAAGTTTGGGGTTTCATTGAAATAAGGATATGAGAAACTTCATGTGTTTATTCTTTTTTACATGAGACAATTGTAATAAGATTTAGCAGCTTGAAGTTCCTGGGTCCCAATGCAGGGGGATGGGAAGGTGAGTGCTGCCTCAGGTGCTAATCTATGAGGTAAGATGGGGATTTTACCTAGTGTGGCTCTGGTACTACACTGTATTGAAGGCATTGTTGGAAAAGTTTTTTTTTTTTAATTTGTACTCTCCTGGGATGTAAATTCAGTTGTTATAAGACTGGTGTAAATATGTTCAAAAACTATTTATGTAGAAATATAATAGGTAATCATAATAATTTTCTGTAAATTTGATACAGCAAAGATCTAAGATATCTTCATCTTAAGACCTTACAAGCCCTGCTAACAGTTCTAAGCTTAAAAAAGCAGTGCTGAAGGCTGATCCTCAGTGTTGCTACCTTGAAGTACTTTTAATTCTGTTTGTCTTGACTTCCGCCTCCTTAACAGTGGCAAACAGCTTAACAGTGAAAGCCCAAAGAATTTTCCTTTTTTGATGATAGTTTGGTGACACTGAGAGGATAGAAGGCATCTATGGGAAATTCCTAACTACTTCCAAACAGGAGGGAGAAAATTTTCAGTTTCGTGGTAAGGTTAAGGAGAATGGAGCAAGGTGGAAATGTGATTCTAAGCATCAGGAGCTGGGTGAGATCACATTTTGAACAGAGTCAATGTTGCTGAAAAACAGAAAGCACCAGGAAACCTGGCATCCATACATGGCATCCATGTTAGACAAAAAGGATATCACTTTAACAATTTACCTATAGACTGAAGGAATTGGACTTAAAGCTGGAAACCAGGAATGCCCAGAGCAACTACAGGGCCTGAAATAACTCAAAGTTTGAAGAGATCTCAAAGCCTTCAAGACTGTCTCCAGAAGGACTGAAGAATCTTGAGCTCTCCCTATCTCACCAACTCTTCTTCACCTCTCACACAAGGCAGAGCATTCATCTCTATCAACGAGGACAGAACTCCATGAACTCTGTGTCTGGGTTTACATTAGATTTTTTAGAGCTGGAAGGAGTCTTGGAGATTATTGAGTTCAAATAGCTTATTTACAAATGAGGCAAGTGAAGCACAAGGTAAAGTAACTTACCCAAAATAGGTCACAAATTACACATCTGGGCTATCACTATCCCTCCTACAATATGGCATGCAGAAATGAACGTGGTGCTCTAGATGTGGTCTGACCAAGTGAGAGAATGTACTCTTACCTTCCTTGTTCTGGACAATATGGACAATTAATGTAGTTTAAGTTCCTATTGGTTTTTTAATATAATTTCACAGTTTCAAATGCATGTTTCTGTATCGAGTCTATTAATGAACTTGAGTCTCAAAATACATGCAAGAGACAGGAAGAAAGCAAGAGAAAGAATACCTGAGCAGCACCTAATAGAGTGTCCTTCCTGTAGTAGATGCCTAATAAGTATTGTTATTTTGTTCCCGAAGAGGACCAATGACATCAGGTGGGTGATGTCTTGATTTGCATGTGAATTGGATTTAAATGAGGCACAGCTGTACAAAGTCATTAGCCTCACTCTCTCCTCCAGAGTCATCAAGGCCCAATGGCAAGACACAGGTCAGGACAACCAGCAATGGCCCTGGATGCAGTGGGAGACCTTGGCCTTTTTAACCCAAGGTCTTTCCCAGGTCCCATTTTGTCTGAGGCAATACCCATTCAGTAGTTAAAGGCTAGGCTAATTAAGTGTTTGTTTACTGAATGAATGAAAAATTAATGAATAAATGAACATATTAAGAAGACAATGCACGAAAAGAAGTCTTTGTCACATGGAAGGATGACCTTAAATCAAGGAAATAGCTACTTTGATTCATAATGAGAAAATGTCCATATAAAGCAGACTTCCCCCAACTATTTACCAGTTGTCCATGCTCACCTGAGAGTGAGATACTGGGAAGCATGTCTTCTTCAGAAGAGAGACATCATGATGATGAAGAAACTCAAGACCACTCCATATTAACATTAGTTGAAGAAACCACAGATGTTAAAATAGAAAAGGGAAAAATAATAGCTACCATCAAGTATTTGAAGAACACTTTCCAGGTAAATTGTAGAGAGGATTCCCATTCAGGTATGGGGTTCAATCACATGGACTCTGAGGTATCTCCCAATTCTGAAATCAGTGTTTCTGATTCTGAAAGAGGTGCTATAAGACTGGGTAAATGTTATCCCATTTCCTAAAACAGAGAAGAGTATATTACATATTACTTATCAGACTTATGGATAGGCAAACATTTTATGGATAAACAAGAGACAGAGGGCAAAGTTAGGTATAAAATGGATAATTTCAATTGCATTAAATTAAAAAGATTTTGTACAAATAAAATAAATGTAGCTAAGCTCAGAAGGAAAACAGAAAATGGGGGGAATTTTATAGACAGTTTATCAGATAAAGGTCTAATATCTGAATTATATAATAAAGAACTTTGTCAAATCTTTAAGAATACATGTCATTCCCCAATTGAGAAATGGTCAAAGGATATAAACAGGCAGTTTTCCAATGAAGAAATCAAAACAATTTAGTGTCATATGAAAAAATGCCCTAAATTATTATTGATTAGAGAAATGTAGATTAAAACAACCTTGAGAAATCATTTTATACCTACCAGATTGTCTAAAATGATAGAAGGGGAAAGTGACAAATATTGGAGGGGATGTGGAAAAATTGGGACACTAATGAATTGTTGGTGGAATTGTGAACTGATCCAACCATTTTGGAGAGCAATCTGGAATTAAGCCCAAAGAGTTATTAAACCACTTATGCCCTCTGACCCAGCATACTTGCTCTATTTTCAAAGATGATTATGGAAAAAGGAAAAGAACCTATATATTCTAAAATATTTATAGCAGCTCTCTTTGGGGTGGCAAAGAACTGGAAATTTCAGGGATGACCATCAACTGGGGAATGACTGGACAAGTTGTGATATATGATTGTGATGGCATACTACTGTGCTACAAGAAATGATGAGCTCAGTGATCTCAGAAAAACATGGAAAGACTTTCATGAAATAACAAAGAGCAAAACACACAGAACCATGAGAACATTGTATGCAGTAACAGCAATATTGTTTTAAGAACAACTTTGAGTGAATAAGTTATTTTGTCTATTATAAATACCCAAATTAACTATAAAGAACATATGAAGAAAGATGCTATCAGCAACCAGAAAAAAACTAATAAATGTATAGAATAATTTTACATAAATATATATGTATGTGTGTATGTGGGTGTATATATTATTATAATATATACACCCACATGCACACCTATTTGTGTCTAATGGTAGCCATCTCTAGGATGGGGGGGAGAGAAGGAAAAAGGAAAAAAAAGAAATTTACATGACAGTTTTGTTGTATATTTGAAAGGAATAGCAAGTTATGCATAGTAGATTTGTAGTTTCATGTGTAATCATAGTTTTTATTGTACTATGTAATAGAAATACTTGTTTAATTCCATAAATTAAAAAGAAAATATATATAAAAAAAGAAGAAGAAAAGAAATAGTACTGAAGTCCTGCAACAATTGGGCATGGCTTCAACACTTTAAGATTTTAAAATTTAACCTCACACCCAGGCTAGAATGCAATAATTCAATATTATTTGAGAACTGAAAATTATAAAGCAGAAAGTTTCAACTCATATCTCCATCCATTATACCTCACTGTCCTAAGAATCATGAAGCCTTAACTTCCTAGCTTTTTACAAATGAAGTTAGGTAAATGTCTGGCAGTACAGCCCAACTACCTTTCAGCCCTACATCAAGCACTATAAATGTTGGTTATTGTGATTACTTAATTTTCAGTGCTCCATTCTAGATAATTATGTAACAGGGTTTAGATATGACTACTACATAATAACTTAAGTGTTTCCTTATATCGTGCAAATCAGAAATCACTGTATTAAATCTCTTTGTGTTCTCTGGGCTCATTGTCTCCGTGCGGACAAAACTTCTGTGAAAATCATCAAGGACTTCAGCCTAAGAAACAAGAGCCATGCCTCATCAGAATGAGACCAGGCTTCTTAGAGCTTCTTGCCTGGGCCAAAAATCCTAGTACCCTACCAGCTCTCCACCTAAAATATTAGAGTAAGAAATTTTGACAACAGTGACTTATAACATTTAGTCCAGTATACTTCAAGCTGACTTAGCAATGACAGTTGTGAATTTAAACCAGTGGAGCCTTATATTGTACAATTTGATAACATCAACACTGTTAGGAAAATGACCTTTCTTGTAATTCAGACACTGTTCGGTTATAAATTCAGTTAATGAAGAGTTATTTATTTCAATGGATGTATTCTATTTCATTAAGATTATAATAATAGTTAAAAGAATTTCTTAGGTTGTTTTATCTGATAAATTGTTTGAGACTTCCTCTTTAGGCATAGTTACGAGGTAATAGCAGCTCTGCTGGTGAGATGGTGTAATGTTTTATGATGCTCAAACCTAAGAAACAGTACTGGAACTAGAATCTTGTCAACCTTCAGAATTTGAAGAACTAGCTTCATACCCAGCTAGAATGGGGAAATTTATAAGTTAGCTTACGTTAAAAAATAATTTCCAACTAAACTTATTTAGCTGTATTAAAGTCACATTTTAATTTAGTAGCAAAGACTCTGGAGGGTTGGAATGTAACCATCACAAGCACCTAAAAAGTTCCCAACACTTGTCTATACTGACTATATTAAGCCTTCCATTTTGAAAACAAAGGCATTTTGACCCAGCCCTGTAGTCCCTCTACCCACCCCCTGGCTTACTGCTCCGCCTGAAGTGACTCTGCTGCTGCAGCGGTTTCCCCATATCTTGTGAAACCCAAGAATGTGGTTACTGAGAAAATGAGATCTCCTCTTGCATTACTAATAGTCCTCGACAAAGTTGATAGTAGCAATTTTATGTGATGATTTTTGATTATAAAAGTTAGGTAATTGCACCTGGAATGGTATATATTGAAGTTACTTCTTGAATCAACCTATTCTTAACAGACACCAGTATTAGGGACGTAATTTTGCTTAAGGGGTCAATATAGAATACTTATTCTCAACAACGTAAGAGTAATAATAACTGAATCCAGCCCTAATCTATGATTAGTGAAACTTTGCTGTTTCAGGTCAAATCTTGTGGGACTGTAATTGATAATATTCTGAGTTTGATTCTAGGTATGATCATTGGAAATGTCATTGAGTCCATAATGCCAGAAACCCAATGAGAGTGACATCTGTGAACTGCTACCAGTAGATATTTATTCCTGGGGAATAGTTGGGGGGTGGGGTGACCTTCGGAAGACTAACGTAGGACCCTCTTGACTTGGTTTCCCACACAAAAAATTTCCCACCTGGTTAATTCTGAACCTGGCTATAACATCGTATCAATACAATTGGCTACCTATATGATTCTTGCCTGGAATTAACACTGAATTAGGGGAGCATCTTCCCCTTGCTACAACTATATCCCTCTTTTTCCTTTTATATCAAGTTTCTATAATCATGGAAGTTGGTCAGTAGTAGATATTACTAGTACAATACTTATTAAATTATTTAATAGACTAATACTGAAACACATTTCAGTTACTATAATGGGATGCAAGTAAGATCTTACAGTTACTCAATTTAAATATAGTCATTCCCATATCCTAAACAACTAAGCGGATGAGTATGTGGGCTTGTCATCTGCCTGCTAGTAGTTATGTATTCATGTGTCAAATTAGGTCCTGGAAATAAACCAGCATATAAAACACTCCAAAATGCAAATAAATTACACAAGTGTCAACCTTAAATATGTCTTCATGTTTTAGAAAGTATTTAAGAGCAGGGATCTAAATTTGTATAATATCTCTACCATTTGAACATGGTTAATAGCTGAACATGTTTTACTATAGACAACTCAATTGATATACACTGTTCTCTGTATACAATTTAGAATTAATTACGTATACTTGCACATCTTCTTGTTACAACTAGAGTAAAAAATAAGCATCTTTTAGGTAAATTCATTTGCATAGCCATTGCACCAAGGTATAGAAGTCATTAATTTACAAAGAGTATTGTTCATCCTCCTGAGGGGGGGGATTAAATGGAGTGGAAATTTTTGAGAAAGCAACAAGATCTTTAAAATTGGGGTTCAGAATTTTACATATACAATTGTATTGTTTGTCCTCTAAACTGTCAACAGGCAATCACAACATCACAAGACTTCTGTGAAAACCAGGTTTATTACAAGAGAAATAAACATGTACGTGGAACCCAAAGGGTTCCTAGTCTTTGCAGAAGTTTACATTTTTATAATAGCAGGACAAAGGGAAGAGGGGATACCAGGAAGGGGCATGACATGGGAGGGAGAATGGTGCAGCAAAGGTGAGAAAAAAGACAAGACCACTCCCCATGGGGAGGAGTAAGGTGACGGCAAAAGCCTCATTCTTTTCCCTTGGGAATTAAACTATAAAGATAGGAGGGCCCACTTATCTGCAAAGGACGCCAGCTGTACAAGCATTATCCCAGCTTGACATAGTCTGGTTGGTGCCTGTCTTGCCTCCAAAGGGCAAGGAGTCCAGCTTGGAATGAAACAACAAATTATGTCAGCTCAGGGGGAGCTTCATCCTTGACACATACAAGGCCTCCTGCATGCTCTGGGTCCAGTGTTTCTGGAAAATATGGCAACTCAAAAATACGAGTCAGGGGACCCCTTAACGAAACAAACCAGGAAGTTTAAAAGGATTAGTTAGGTTCTGATTTCTCAGTTGTTATTTGAATTTCCTAAATATATCAACATAACAATTTACTAACTTATATCACAGGACAGTTATAGGTAACAAAACTGAAGATTTTCCTTTGTGGGGCTTGAATCTATGGTGAAGAATGAAATAAATGAACCAGCAGTCTTAAAAAGTGAAATAATAGTGGAGTTAATGCCAATTTCTAAAAAGCATTCAACTTTAGCTTATAGGTGTACTTCAATAAATATTAAATCTTTAACCAGAAGGGTTCATACTTTACAAGTCAGATCTTCATAGATTTTTTTTTTAATTCTTCCTTCAGCCTGCAGTTGGCAGTGTCTAAATCTAGGTAAAGACAGAAACAGCAAGTAAAAACCTAAATTCTTCAAAGTTTTGAGTGAATCATGGGTTAATAGGATTAAAGCCATAAGGTTTGAGCTAGTTTTCACCACATGTCCTAGCAAAGCAGAATTTAAGTAACTGTATTAAATTGTATTGAGATCTGTTTTGCTAAAGATTTTAACATAAACATCTAAGAATCTCTGTGAGAACATGCCCATTCCAGAGTGCCCAAGAGGAGAAATCTTCAAAAACCAGAAAATTGCATGAGATGTCTGAACCCTAAGATATGATATGCTGATGAAATGGACATTGAGAATGGGCTACTAAGAAAGAGACTAAATGTTCACCCTTTCCTCTCACTCTTTCCCCTTTTCTAGGGTAGCACAAATCTGTCCTGAATATGGTTTCTGGAAGATTGGACATCATATGTGGGCAATCAGATGAATAATGATACAACTCTTCTTTTGTCGGGACAATCTTCTTACTCTGAGATGACAGAGTACCATTTGCTAGTTGGGGATAAGTGGAGGGCCATTTGGGTTAGGAATAGTTTTAATTCCATGAAGAATGGTGAGAATATAGAAGGACTAAATAAGTGTAAGGGCCACAAAAAAAAAGTCTAGAATAGACAGAAAGGGAAAATAAATAATAAAGAGACTGAGAGAAAAAAGACTTTCTAGAAAAAGGCACAAAAAATGAAATTGTAAAAACTAATGAACAAAATAAATTGAAAAGGAAGAAAGGAAGGGGAATTCTAGTTGACTGCTTAACTGAAAGGAGAAAAGAGAGAGAAAGAGTTAAATAACTAGATGAAAAGAGAATAAGCAAAGGTGTAACAAATTGGAGGGGAGGGCATTGAGAGTGAGGGGAAAAGACCCAGCAGGAAAAGATTGCGTTAAAATAAATCAAGCTAAAATAACTGAAGAGAAATAGTACTATGTGTGCAGAGTAAGGGGAAGGTGGGGGGCGAGATCTTAATTGGTAAAAAAAACAAAAACTATCAGAAATAAATGGAGAAAAATACAAGCCTAAATATCATAACTTTAAATGTGAATGGATTTTTTTAAAATACATTTTTTAAAAAGTGACAGACTGGATAAGAAAACAAAATGTTACAAAATCTGTTGCTTATAGGGAACACATTTAAAAAATAAATATATAGGTAGAATAAAAATGAAGAATTGGAAAAAAGTTTCAAGGGAATTCAAAACTGCAGGAAAATCATGCTATCAGAATAAAAACAAAAACAGACACTCAAAATATAAAAAGAGATAAATAAGGAAATTACCTTGCCTCTACATCTAAATTAATAAAGGAAATATTAACTGAACTACAAGGAGATAGACAACAATGCAATACTGACAGGAGATTTCAAAAGTCCCTCTCATTTTGGAAGAGTATAACAAAAAGATAAACAAAAGGGAAAATATGGAGAGACTGTTGGAGAAACTAGAGCTAAAAAACATATGGCATCTTCTAAATGGGACTGCAAAAGCTTATACATATTTCACTGCACTGCATGACTCTTTTACATGGACTGACCATACATTGTATTAAAAACAAATATAAAAAGACAAGACTAGTGAATGCATCCTTTACAAACATAAACACAATAAAAATAGCAATCAGTTTAGGGACCACAAACAAAAGTCACAGACCCAAACGAAGACTTAACAATGAAATCATAATGAGTTGGTCAAAAAACATATCACATTTCTCTGATAAGTGTCTGACATCCAAGATATATAAACAGCTATATCTAATACTTAAAGCCACCACCCAAAAGATAAATGGTCAAAGAATATGAAAACAGTTCTTAAAAGAATTGCAAAATATTAGCAACCACAAGAAAGATAATCCAAATCACTAATGATAAGAGAAATGCAAATCAAAGCAGCTCTGAAGTTAATGATAAGAGAAATGCAAATCAAAGCAGCTCTGAAGTTTTTCCTCCTACCTAGCAAATTGGCAAAGTTGACAAAAGATGAGAATAGTCAATGTTGGACTATTACAGGGAACTGTTGTGGGAAGACAGGCACACTTCTGCATATGTTGGTGGAGCTGCGAATCAGTACAACCATTTTGGAAAACAATTTGGAATTATGCAAATACAGTGACTAAAATGTCCATATTTTTTGATCTAGAGATTCCATTACTGGGCTTAATATCCCAAAGAGACCATTGATAAGAATAAAGTCTCCAAATACAACAAAATAGTTATAGCAGTACTTTTTGTGATAGCAAAAAATTGGAAACAAAGTAGATTCCTGTCAACTGGAGGATGGCTAAATAAACTGTGGTATGAGAATGTAATTGAATATTACTTTACTGTAAGAAATGATGCTGTGATAAATATAGAGAAGTATGGGAAGATCTACATTTACTGATGCAGAGTGAAGCAAGCAAAGCCAATAAAACAATATCCAGTGATTACAATATAAACAGAAAGAACTGCTACACACACAGAAAAAAAATCATAAATAACTGTTGCAAAATTATAAATAAGAAGCTTGATTCAAAAGAAGAAATATGAGAAGATACCACCACCCCATTCTTTTGCAGAGGTAGACGGTCCACAAGTGTAGCATATTGTACGTATTTTTGGACTTTTTAAAGGTCTGTTTACTCAGTTATGCTGATTTTTTTCCTCTTTTTTTGTCTTTAAAATAATACTATATTGGATGGCTCTCTAGGAGAGAAAGAGGAAGGATCCTGAGAGAACTATAGTGATATAAAAAAAAAGACATCAATAATAATATAATAATGCCTTAAAAATATTAAACACTATGATGAGGTTAGATTTATACCAAAGTTTCAGGTATGATTCAAAATAGGGAAAACAATAAACATAATATACAAATTTATATATACATATGTATATACACATACACATACATATACACACACACAAATTCACATGCGCAGATTGCTGGATTCTGCTTTCTAATCCATTCTGCTACCTTTTCTGCTTTTTTATGGGTGAATTTATCCCCTTAATGTTCCTTGTTATAATTATTAATATTTTAATAGTCAAATATATTTCCTTCCATCGTATCCTCTTAGGAGAGAGAGTAGGAATCTTATCATGGCAGTAATCTGTATTTGAGTTCTGTTCCTTCTCCCCCTTCCTCTTTTCAACAAGACAACACCCTGATCTCTGCTTCTTACACCTTTTATTTTTATCTCTTTTTAATCTCCTGCCCTTTGAGTCACCCGTTGAAGTTGAAATTTGTTTTACTTGTTATCTCCCTGACTCTACCTTTCTTCTAATGCTCACTTCTCTCCTCTTCCTATCACTGTCTATTTTCCTGTTGAGTTGTGTGTATTTAACCTTCCTCTGTTCATGAGATGCCTACTCCCTTCACCCTTTCCTCTGTATTTGCATACTCTTCTCCTCATGTACCTAGTTATAAAAAATAACAAGTTCCTTCCTCTTCTTCATTTCTTACTGTTGTGAGCCAGGCTACTGTGTCCAGCCTGCTGGTTCAGGTTCAAGACTGGTAAAAGACAAGACACTTAGCACAGAACCTGGCACATAACTGGGGTTTAATAAATGCTTGTTAACTGACTCTAGTAGACCATCTAACAGTTCATAAAATGGAGCTGACTTAACAACAGAATGGAAAGGATATTCAGTAGGGCTATAGCATGGATTCAGTTTGACAGAGGTTCCCTGCTAATTCATTTTCCACAGTAGCACAACCTGGTCAGTAATTTATGTCAAAGCTGAGGGGACTCCAACTCCTCATGTACTTTGTTTGTATACTTAGGCAAACAGGAAACTATGTCAAAATCTATAGTGTTAGTCTACTTCTACCAATCAAGGATGGCTTCCTTACCTTTTAGTGGAAAACTAGCCTTGTCAACATGTAAGGCGTCAATATGTAAGGTCAACATGTGGATGTTGCTCCTAAAGTTCTCTTAGAGGATCTCTGACTACTTAAATGACTTACGGTCATTTTTGGAAAACTGTGACCTTGGGGGTGCCTGTTCTGGGCCACACTTGAAAAAGGCAGACTTGAAGGTGACTTGGGAAATGGGAGCCATCAGGATACCCAGGCATGGGTTCTCCAAAATCCAAAGAATCCAATAAATCTCTGGGATTTCTTCTTAGATTTTGGGGAAGCAATTGTCTGTAGCTTATTCAAGATTGTGCCTGAAATTTTCTGGGTTTCTCTACCCACTCTATTTCCCAAGCATAGACTGAGCAGGCTGAACCCTAGATTTTCTTAGAGTTGATTTCTCACCCCTTACATCTCATATGGGCAACCATTCAATGTAGGATGTCAGTCATCATCATCTGATGATGGTTAAAATTATGTTATCCATATAGTGGTGTACATTAGTGATCTCAGGAAGGGAAACCTTTTTCAGGTCTTTGCCCACCATAATGTGGTAGTATAGTGAGAGTTCAAGTAGCCCTAGGGAAAGAGTGAAAATACACCGGACTCCTTCCAAGGTGAAAACAAACTGTTCCTGACTAGTGTCAGCCATAGAAATAAAGAAAACAAACAAACATTGGTAAGGTCATTTACTCCCTACCACTTACCCTGGGCCTGGACCGGTTGGTCTACAACATTAAGATCAGGTATATCTGCAGTGATGGGTATGGTGACTTCGTTTAGATCCTTGTAGTATACCATAGCTTCCAGGTGCATCTGCCTTCCTCATGGGCAAAACATGATTGTTTTAAGAGAAACTGGTATAAACAAAGTACTCTAGCTTCCTTCATCTCCATCAGTGAGAAGAAATATCCTTTTGACAACCCCCACCCCCACCCCACACTGGGACCTGATATCATTTAGTGTTAACTGCATAAGATGGTCCAAACAACACCAAGTTTTCCATTTGTCCCTCCCCATAATAACCTGCATAGAGGTTTCAAAAGGACCTGCACAGATACTGTGCCTCTTCCCTATGCCCTGTGTAATCTTCCCAAATGATCCAGACACATCAGGGACCTTAGGGCTAGTTGGGGCTGAAGGGCCATTAATGCCCTAGTGCTGAATTTCTCTTACAGTTTTACCAGCACTCCTATAAACTGGCTATCAATAGGTTTCTTATCAATCTATAGGAGCCACATCCAAATCTCCATCTAGTAGAGGGTGTTATCACCCTCTGATGACCTAGAAATAAGAAGCAGGGGGCTCTGAACCTCCTCCTCCTTTTCATAGACTGTGTATTTGAACTGATAGTCATTTTGCCTAGGCCACAGAAGTCCTGATCTATCTATCTATCTAATCTAATCTCAAATTTCACAATCAGCCTACACCTAGACTTGTGTGGCAGGAGAGACCCATATCTAAAGTCTGAAACCATTATGATAGGGCTCCACCCAGCAAGTGGGACCTAATTACCTATGAGGCAGGCTGTGGGAGGTGGGTCATAGAGCCAATCTAATTAAACCCATTTCCTTAAGAGATTTTACCTCCTTATTTGCAGAGCCCCACTTGGGAGCCTGCTTCAATAGGAATTCATATGTATGAGGCCAGGTTGGAAAAACTCCCCATTTTAGCAATCTGAAAAAAAAGAGACCAAGGGCTATTTCTATGTGGAACATGTAACTGATCCAACCGGTCTTTCAATAGTTAAGTCCTCAGTGATCTCCTCCAGCCTATTCAGCTTTGCTTTGGAAGGCTTCTCCATTGGCTCCATTAGACCACCCTCTCTTAACAGCCACTGCTCCACTGACTATCTTGAACTTCTCTTATAACTTCCCTAGTTCTATAGTAGTGAAGGTTTGCCAGCTCAATCTGTGGAAGAAATCACCTTCCTCCTGGAAGCAGTAATAAGAAAAGTTAACAAGAGTAACAAGAAAAGAAGCAGTAACAAGGGGCTTGGGGCTTTCCTATCACAGGCTCTCAAGTGCTTTCATTCTTCTGTCTTCTGGTTCTGATCGAAATGCAATGCAAAGACATTTGGATTGGAGACTGTACTTACCTGGAGGCTAGTCACTTCCTGGTTCAGTCTGCTGGTCCCCATCCCATCAACAGAGCTTCCTTCCCTAGGGCTATTACCAGCTCCCTTAACTTCCCCTGGGCACTCCTTGCACTGTCCTTAAAAGCTAAGAGCTCTGTCTGAATTGTTGCTTAATGTGCTGAGTCAGTTTACTTTCATTCTTACTTAGCGGCAGTCCAGCTTCTGCAGGACAGTAAACAACCAGGGAATGCTGGACCTATAATTTTCTTTACCCTTCCTGTCAGCCTCCTCTAGCATTCACTAAGCTAATTGCTCTGGGTCTATGGAAGTCTACTCTGTTGTACTGTGAGGATCCTCCAAAATCCATCAGAGGGGCCCTTGGCAGAGGGTGCCAGAATGTCATATCTGGCTATCTGATCATCTTACACTTGGTATTTGCAGGACCTGAAATGACACAATACCATCTCATCCCAATTCCATTTCCAACTACATCTACTGTTAAGGGTTGCCCTAACTCCCATCAGGTTTGATGTCAAAACAAAATGAAGCACTTTTGGTCATTCAAGAGTTAACAAAAAGATGCTTACCCAGCTTTAGCTAGGAAGGGATATTCAACAAAGATGGTACATAACCTCAACTGGTCAAGGCAATATTTTTACACCTCCCTGACTCACTATCTCACTCACCAAAGTGACTTTTCCAAACTTCTCTTGTCCCTCCCCACCACATTCCATAACTTCCCCACCCCCCTCTCCCACCCTCTAAGCCCAGAACTTTGACTCATACCACATTGAAAAAAATTGGAGCCATTCTCAATGGGATCTTCACTCTCCTCTTTTCATAATCTTACATCACCTAGAAGCCTTCTGACATTTTCTCTTTCAACTGTCTCACATAAAGTGATGTCTCTTCTCCTTGCCAAGGCTAACCCCTCTATATGCACAAGTGACTCCGTTCCATCCCATTTTCTCTCACAAATTGTCCCCTCTATCTTCCCCACTCTCTCACTTATCTTCAATCTCTCCCTATCTACTGGCTGCTCCTCTATGACTTACAATGTGCTTCTGTCTCTCCATCCTCAAAAAGACCCTCATTTGCTCTATCCGTCCCTGCTAGCTATTATCCTGTATCTCTTCTCCTTTTTCTAGTTGAACTCCTTGAGAAGGACTGTCTATAATCCTTATTACTGTTGAGAGTACCTCCATCCTCCCAGTCACTGAGGCTTGTAACTGAGGCCTGTCAAGAAGCCCAGGTATTTGGAAATCAACTCATTCCGTCCAATGTAAAAGTAAAGAAAGCAACTGTTCTTCTCAACCCTGAAGCGTGCAAAGGAAAAGCTAGAAATATTTTTGGAAAGAATGCCAGCTTCATTTTACACTTCTCTGACATGGATGTGACTATGGTCAAGAAAGAATATGAAGTACAAGCCAAGAAGCTGCTAGAATTTTTTTTTTTTTTGCTCAGAGGGCTCATAATTTAATGGAGGAGACATTATGTATGAACAAGATATTTACAGGACAAATTACAGATAGTTGATAGAAAGAAACCATGACTAGATTCCAAATTCACTTAACACAATTTGCCTTCAGTTTCTGAATATTTTTTTTTGTACATCCACCGCAAGCAAAATTTTACATACTCAAAGTCTTTCCAATAATCAAAACACTCCAGTAACTTCCTAAGTCACATTTAA
The DNA here is from genome assembly GCF_900497805.2 of Vombatus ursinus. Classification (NCBI taxonomy): domain Eukaryota; kingdom Metazoa; phylum Chordata; class Mammalia; order Diprotodontia; family Vombatidae; genus Vombatus; species Vombatus ursinus. The sequence continues at coordinate 12,822,844 of NW_020954570.1, read as the reverse complement.
ATTTCAAGAAAAATGGGTGTGTTGTCACAAATATATTCTGAATACAAATATGATAATTAATGATGCTGACCAATCAATGTTTATTTAATGTGTGAAACCTCCTCCAAAAGGGAGGATCACTAGAATTTGGATTTTTTCATTCATCTCTTGATGCAAGGAAATATTGTTTGATTTAGTACTAGGGTAGGGGGACTAAAAGGGTAACTCATAAGAAAGGAGGGAGAACTTACCTAGAAGACAAATGGGGCCAGCACTTACCCCAGCGGCCAAGGAAAGAGAAGAAAAGATTTCTGAGGGCTATATACTGTGGCCTAGAGGATCAGGAACTGGTACCACAGATTTAGCAGCAGTGAAAGATATAGTTTTTCCCTTCCTGGGGAAGGGAAGAAAGATGAGTGGGTATGGCCAAATAGGTGTAGACTGCTGAGGTGGAGGGTGGTTGATCAAGAACAGAACTCCTATTTCCCACCTCTTCAGCTGTTTATAAGAAGAGCTTGTCCCTAAGAATGTTCCATTATTCTGTTATGAACTGTGTTAAATATCTGTGGTTGACCCAGGCATGGGCATATTTCCTTATATCCATTGAATACCAACATACAGTGAAGTTCTAGGGACCACACAGGTTATAAAGACCTTTCCTGGCATAGACCTGGTATGCCAACTCCAGTCTATTGTTAGAATCTCTTCCTCTCTAAATTAGGGCATAATGATGAGCTATTCATATGTTGTGTAACTCCACTAGGGTGCCTGACTCACTAAGAGCAGTGGGTTTCTCATGTTCAACAATAACACTTAATGTTACATGTGCCAAGTCAGCATATACATCAAACTACATAACCATTTCTACCCTTGATACACCTTATGTCTGAATGATCACATTCAACTATTGATAGTTGTAGGTACATCATATTAAGATATTGGCTTGAAAAATTCTCTGTTTGCTCTCCACAAAATTTATATTCCTTTGGGCAGAGTACCTACAGGAAGGAAAGAAGGAAGGAAGGAAGGAAGGAAGGAAGGAAGAAGCTGCACTGCCCAACTGGAACTGGCCAGTTGGGTACCCAGTGGGCAGTACTACTTATCGCTGAATGCGTGAAGCCGCTAGAATTAACGTCAAACTCAGTCATCCTGGACTCATTCTCTCTCACTTCCCATAGTCAGTCAGTTGTCAAGCTCTGTCCTAGTATGTGTCCCCTTCCCTTGTCTGACGCTGCCACCACTCTGGTGCAAAGCCTCATCACCTCACACCTGGACCACTGCAAAAGCGTGTCTGTAGGTCTGTCTGCCTCAAGTCTCCGCCCACTTCAGTTCACGCTCCGCTCACCTCTTTAAGCAATCTTTGTTAAGTGTAAGTCTGACCGAGTCACGTCCGTTCAATCGACTTCAGTGGTTCCCTAGCACCTCCTGCATCAAATGGAAAATCCTGAAAGGCTTTTAAAGCCCCCCCATAACCTGACGCTTTCTGACTTTTACAATCTTCTCATACATTTTTCTCTCCCACCTCCCACCCATGTAATCTGTGATCCACTGACCCTGGCCTCCTTGCTGTTCTCCCACCTCCCTATTCCAGGCATTTTTAAATTTTTTTTTTTATTCCAGGCATTTTTAATAGCTACACCCCATGCCTAGAATACTCTCCTCATTTCTGCTTCCTCGTTCTCTGGCTTTTTTCAAGTCTCAGCTAAAACTCCACCTCTACAAGTAAACTTTCTAGATGTCCCTTAATGCTAGTGCCTTCTTCTGTTGATTACCCCAATTTCTACTGTATGTCTTGTTTATACAGTTACTGGGTGTTGTCTCCCCCATCAGGCAAGAGTAGCTCCTTGAAAGCCAGACTGTCTTTTGTCTTTCTTTGTATCCCCAGTTTTCAGCAGAGTGCCTGGCACGATAGGACTTAAATAAATGTTTATTGGTTTTTGTTGACTTGAGCCTTAGTCCCCTGTGCCAAATCAAGTTTCTGGGACGGTTTTGTCTCCTTTCATGGGAAAAGATATTGCCCCCATCACATTTAGATATAAATTGCAGGAGATTACTTCTGAATTCCCAATTCAACAAACATTTATTAAATATCCACAATGTGCAAAGTACTATGCTAGGTACTATAGATAACAAAGGCAAAATTCAAACAGTCCTAAACTCCAAGAAGCTTACATTCTACTGAGGAATGCAATATGTGGACAGAAAAGTAAAGACGAGATAATCTTAGGAGGGTCAGGTTTGGCTTCCTGAAGTAAATCTTGAAGGAAGAGGGGAGGAAAAAGTGTATTCCAAGCCTTTGCAAAGGCACACATGTAGGAGATGGAATACTGAATTCACAGAACAAGTAAGTCAGGCTTAAACAGTGTGTGAAAGGAGTACTATGAAGAAGGGAGGTAGTGAGAAGAAGGGCCAGAACGGGCAGCATTTTAAATGCTAACCTAAGAAGTTTGTATTTTATTGTAGAAGCTTTTGGGAGTTACTGAAGATTCTTGAATAGGGGAGTGACATGCTCTGGTAGGTCAGAAACAGTAGGCCATGGTATAGATCAAGCAGTTCACTTCAGGCAGATGTCCTGGGCTCCTGGACAAGCAACAACCAATTAGGGAAAGGCCTCACTCAAGAAGGTACAAAGATTACCCTACCTATTCCTTGTGGTTATTTTAAGACACATTGAGAGAATAAGGGCTTCTCAAATCCACTGAATAGGCAGGAGGTCTTCTGATCCAACAGAATAACTGTGCCAAACACTTCTATCAAGAGTTATTGACAAAGGCTATCAATTATCATGGCCATTGAGAGCCTTACTTGTGAATTTTGGGACTTTTAATAAATCACCTGATTTCCAATACCGAGTGCTTTATTTTAACCAAACAGAATGAACTTGTTCCCACCCACAACATATGCTTAAATCCAGGCTTTAAGTTAATTTTTCATTTTGGACAACTTCTGGAGAATGGCTCCCTAGTATCTCCTGCATCACAGGGAAAAAATGGCAAGAGGAAAGATCAGAAGCAGAGACAACAATTAGGAGGTTTTTGCAATAGTCAAGACGATAAGGGCCTGAACTGGGGATGGTGGTATGTAGGGTTGTATAAATGGATTGCAGGGTACAGATGCAAGAGATATGCAGATTAATCAGATTTGGCAGCTGATGAGGACTAAATGAAAGGTAAAGAAGATTCAAGGATGACTGAGGTTGGAAATGTGACTAACTAGAAGCCTAACACCAGCACTCTCTATTTTGGGATGAAATGAGGCACTCTAGTGACATTGAAAAGTTAACAAAAAGGAGGTTTCCTTTGGCCAAACACAGAAAGGATATACAGCAAAGATACAGTGGCACTAACCATCACTTCCTTATGGAAACATGTCCAGCCAGTAGGACATTAGTGCAGGGTATGATAACTCTCCTGTTCTCAGTCACCCAATAAGTCTAAAGAGACACGTAGACTCCAACTGAGACTTTTTATACCTTTACACCCCCAGGAAGTTGCGTCAGGAAAGCTGCATCCAGTAAGGTCCTAGGGAGAATTTTGTATCCGTTAGGAAAAACTAACCAGTGTTACAGGAGGGAAGGAGGACTGAGCTAATCTATGTTATGGGGAAACAATGGTAGATAGTAGTACCTGTAGTAGATGTTAGTCACAAGAAGTGATGCCTTCAATAGATCCAAGGATCTTTGGAGGAGAGATGGATTTGGTGGGATGGGGAAGAGAAGATATGAGTTCTATTCTGGACGTGTGGAGTTTGAGATGTGGATGGCATATCTGAGTGAAAATATCCTAGGGTCTTTATGGTATAGAACTAAAATTCAGAAAAGTTATAAAGGTAGATTATATCTTATGGAAACATGTCCAGGCAGTAGATCATCAGAGCAAGGTATGATGACCGTCCTGTTCTTAGTCACTCAGCAAGTCTGAGATGCCTTGACTGTAAATAGATACATAGATTTTAGAATTATGTACAAAGAGATAATTGAACCTATGGAAAAGCTATATGGATAAGCTATACAAGAAAAAAAAAAGACCCAATACAGTCTTGGGTAATAATCACCTCATTTCAGTTACGTTGCTGGGCCTGGAGTAAAGAAAACTTGAGCTCAAATCTGACCTTTGACACTTACTAGCTTTGTGACTCTGGCAAGTCACTTAACCTCTATTTGCCTCAGGTTCTACAACTGTAAAACAGGGATAATAACACCAACTACTTCTCAGAGTTGTTAGAATAAAATGAAATAGTATTTGCATAAAGCACTTAGCACAGTACTCGGAACATAGTGTAATATAAATGCTTAGTCTCTTCTCCCTTTTTTCATCTAAATAAGTATTTTATTAACCTGCCTACACAAATGACAAACTTCACACTAACAGAAGTCAAACTGTCCTTTGGTGTTATCACATCTAAAGCCTTCTACATCTTTATTTATCTATTTTACAGTGAACCAGAGAGCCAGCCTGTAGAGACATCTGGAAGAAAAGGTATCAAGAGCCATCTTCTACATGAGGTCCTTCCTGATCTCTCCAGCTGCTTGTGTCTTTCCACCTTTTATTTATCTATATATGTACACATTACCTCCTTCAGCTAGATTATAAGCTCTTTGAGGACAGGAAATATTTTAACTTGTGTCTGAATCCCCAAAGCCTAGGCACTGTGCTAGCACACAGTAGGCATTTAGTGTTTGTTTACTGGTTGCTTAACAAAGGAAGCACTGGTTCTAGAATATGCAGATGGGAAGTATGATAACCATTTGCTGAGATTATATGCACCATGCAGGGAAAGAGGAAGTTCGATGGAACAAGTAACCACAAGGCAAGTATGAAAATAGAAAGATAATATTGTGTAACCATGAAGAGCTACAATAAGCATTTATTAGTCCTGAATGATGACACTTTCTTGCTGCAGAGATCATATGGCATCCAATTCAATGCTAATAATGAAATATAATTGCTATTGTGAAATAATTGCAACTAATCTGCACTTGCATGGTAATCATATTGATATCATGGTTTTTGGGGGGGTTGAAAAGAAGCACCCCCATGGGGCATAATTTCAATTGTTAGAGATGAGGAAGAATTTGACTGAGGATATATATATAACAAGAAAGCAGAACTAGAGCACTGAACTTGGAGTCATAGGACCTAAGTTTGAATCCTCTTCTGCCACTTAAAGCCAGCGTGACCTTGAGCAAACAATTTAACCTTTCCTCATATATAAAATGAAGGAGTTGGATTAGAAGACCTCTAGGGTTCCTTCCAACTCAAGATGTATGATTCAATGAGTTATCTACAGGTAGCAATCTTTCCCAGGGGAATAAACACTAAACAGCAAGGGTTGAATGGGAAAGATAAGTTCCCAATAACCAAAAGAAGTCAACATCAATCAAATATTTATCAAGTGCTTAGTATGGGCCAGCCACTGTGTTAAGAGTTAGAGATACAAAACACACACACCCCAAAAAACTATACCTGCTTTCAAGGAGCTCACATTCTAACAGAGGAGACATGCAAATAATTAGGTACATATAAGATACAAGATAGAGAGAAGATAAGCTTACAGAGGCTTTTGAATTGAATCTTGAAGGAAGCCAGGGATCCTAAGAAGTAGATGTGACAGAGGACAGCATTCCAGGCATGGACATACAACTAGTGCAAAGACATGGAGATGAGACAGAAGTTGGGAGATGAGAATTGTGTATAACGAACAGTAGGGTAGTAGCTATTTCCAGTGCTTAACACAGTGCTTGGTATACAGTAGGCTCTTAATAAACGTTTACTGATTAATTATATCACAGATTTCAAGATGTACTTAGAAGTAAAGAGTAAGAAAGCTGGAAAGGGATCAGGCTGTGAAGAGTTTAGAGTCCTTCCCCCTCCCCCCCACAAAAGGACTTTATATTTGATCCTCAAAGTGATATGAGGCCACTGGAATTTACTAAGAAGAGGAAAATGTTAAGTGACATAGTCAGACCAGCATTTTAGAAATATCACTTTGACAACTGTGTGAGAGGAATATGAGATAGGGAGACCAATCAGACACCTGTTGGATGTCTTTTGTTCTTGAAGAGGACCAAAATGACATCACCACATTAGAATCATGTTACAGTGAGTCCGACTTTGGCAGATTAGACCAATGTAAGCTTGGAATGCTCTACCACAGGCTGGGCACAAAGGGTCCAGGTGAACAACTGGAGTGGATTCTCTCAATTTGTGCATCTCATGTTTCTTTTGAGCTACTTCAATTGCGCTTTGCTTAAAAAGCACAGCACCTTCTCTGGTGAGGGCAAGCCAGGTTGGGCGATTCTGTCCCTGTGTCTCCCACGTCACACAATCAATTCCAAAGTTCTTAAGAGGGAAGTCTATTAAATGGTATAAGGAAGAGGTGATGGGGGATGGAACTAGAGTGGAAATAGTAAGCGAAAAGAAAGGAATGTATATGAGAGATGTGGTCAAGCTAGAATGGACAAGACTTAGCAACAGATTTGTGAATGAGAGGGGTAAAGGACAAAGTTCTTAGGACACAGCAATCCTTTATTTGTCCCCATGACATGAGTTTCCTTCCTAAAAGAGAGGAAGTTAAAAAAATACTTAATATACAAATATGGAGTGTGGCTGGCACAGATGGATTGGTCGTTGAGGCAGGAGGAGCCACCCACTCAGTAAGCAATAACAGAACTTAGAAACTATTTTCTCTTCTCCTCCATTTAGAGTACATTGTTTAAAACCGTGCGTAGCTATGCTAGCTGCTCACAGTGGAGAGGAGTGAGGAGACTATCCCCTCCCTACCCCCAAGAAGTCCAAGGTGATGCTCCAAAAAGGGAAGAACAGAAATGAAGTTATTAGTCTTCCTTTCCTCTTATAGCCTACTGAGTAGGTAGCTCTTCCTGCCTCAGTTGCCAGTTAACTTCGACACACACCTGTAGTCATGACACAAATAAAGCATAGTTGTGTCACCACAAAGTCCTGAACAAAGGGTATTTTCCCTGTCAGAACGTGCATGTCAGCTCCCAGGAAGTTTCACTCCAGTCCCACTGTTCAGGGTGGTTCTCCCGATCAACTCTTGTTAAATGAGAATATAATTATGTCTAGAAATGTTTTTCTCCTCCTCCTGACTCTTCAAAGCTAGTATTGTCCCAGACTAATGATACTCTTTAGTACAACTGTCCCTCATAGCTAATGTTTTCTAGATTCTTCCCTTGATGAGTGATGAAGATTTTATTTTGTTATTACTAGTATTTTTTAAATAAAACAAAACACTTCAATGCCTGCAAACTCTATTGCTGAATCAGGTTTCACATATAAGCCCAAGAGGTGTGACTGATTCTTTCAACCAATTACAAAAGATTTCTTGTAGGGCAGAAGATGCCTTCATCCAATGGCTAAGGCACATACTCTCAAGTTGATTAAGTACTTATTCAGAGTTATTGAGGAGCTAAGGGGAAAAACAATGGGGCAGTCAGATGGTTCACTGGATAGAGGGATAGGCTGAATCAGAAAGACCTGAGTTCAAATCTAGCCTCAGTCACTTACTAGCTGTGTGACCCTGGGCAAGTCACTTAACTTCTGTTTGCCTTAATCCACTGGAAAAGAAAATGGCAAACTACTCCAATATCTTGCCAAGAAAACCCCACACTTAGTATGATCTACAAGGTCACAAAGAGCCAGGCACGACTAAATCTACTGAATAACAAATGGGAAAATTATTTAAAACATTCTTTATACTTTGTGATTATATTCTGGGCCTATTGCAAAGGGAAACTCTGTTACTCCCTCCCTTACACTGATGACATTCTGGACTTTGATGAAACCAACTCAAGTGGGAAAGGAAACTCCATCCTTTACATATCAGATCTTTTTGGAACCTTATTCCAAAAAGTGAACTTCTTGACTAGAGTGAGAGCTTCTAGAAAAAATGGAGAGTATCTTGGTAGAAATTAGGTTCAGATGAGGATTCTTAAATCATATGTATAAAAACAAGCTTAAAAATACTTATATAATTTGAATATAATAGGTTACATTACTGTATTTAAAGAAAATAAAGGAGAAATGACAAGGCACATTGGGGAAGAAAGAGATGATGTATGCCAGGCAGGTTAAGCCACCATCACCACCTTGATCACCATTTTCCCTCGGATCTTGATGGAGCCATCCCAGGACCCCAAACCCAAGAGCTTTTGAGATAGCAATGCCTCCCAAAACATCAGACCGGCTTCTAGCCCATCTCCCATAGCTCTCACTGAGAGGAGAAATCATTGTGGAGGAATCCCCCTTCCTTACCACCACTAGCAACAACTGTTGACTAACTTTGCCTCCAAGAGACTTCTAAGTACAAAAGCCCTGAGAGTAACAGTATCCTCCTCTCCTACCCCACCCTAGTCCTGCTTCCACCCCTGCCCTCACAGTCATCATCATTAATGGAAGTGGTTCCTGTGGAGAAGGGGCCAGCCAACTCCACCAACTATCAAACACCACTCATAGGGCAGGCTAGCTAGCCTATCTGAAGTCAAAAGGGAATGGAGATGACAGGCAGCACCAAAGTGGAAAGGAAGAGCAAACCCCAAAATTCACAACAATGTCCAAGAGGGGAGGCCAATGTGTGGCAAAGTCTGGGCTTCATGCTAGAAGGGGGTTAGTGCTGGATGATAGATGGTGGTCCATACAAAACAAAAATAAAAAGTACCCTTAGGGAGAGACATAAGGCAAAATGTACCAGGTAAGTCAAATCACCGCCACTACCACCTTGACCACCATCTCCTCTCAGACCCAAATGAAAGCAGCCCAAGACCCTAAAACTAAGAAACTTACGTATAATAGCTTCCAGTCCAGTATCCCCAGCCATTATCCTGAGAAGCAAACTCTGTGGAGATGCAGCCTGGTGACTGTTCCTGCAGAAGATACTGACACAACTACTAAAGACCCAGAAAATATGGTTTTTGCCACTAAAGTCCTTAACACTGTCAAGTGGTTCAATATCATAAACTGATAAGATTTTATCAGTGGAAATGACATTAAAGTATAAATTACTTTGCTTCTCTCCCTTAAGGATCATGGGACTTTTCTATCTCTTGCAACTGAAACCTTCCAAATATGTTGTCTTCCCCATTTCTAATTTGCATAAATAATAAGTACTTAATAGAGGACTTAATAAACTTAGTAAGACTTAAAGTCTTTTTTTTAATTCAAATGACAGGAATACTTTTACAACTATGGCTAGAGGAAGAATTCATAACTAAGCAAGGGATATAGGTGATCATAAGACAAAACATAGCATTTTGATACATACAATTAAAGTTTTTGTAAGAATATAATCAAGGCAGATATAGTTATAAGAGAAAGTATTAAAAAAAAACCTTTGTAATATATATTACTGATAGAAGCCAGAAATAAAGATAAAAAAAAAATAACAAGTAGATAGATTAAAAGTGGTCTAAGAATGTGAACAAAGTTCTCCAAATTAGAAATACAACCTATGAATAACATGAAAATGTTTCAATCAATAAGAGAAAAACAAATTAAAACAACTCTGAGCTGTTACCTCACACTCCGCAAATTGGCAGAGGAAGTCAATGTTGGAAGAGATATGAGAAGACAGGTCTATTAATAATAATTAAAGCTCAGAATTGGCCCAACTGTTCTGGAAAACAATTTGTAACTACGTAAGAAAAGTAACTAAACTGTCCATACCTTTTAACTCTGGGATCTTATAGTCATATAACCCAAGGAGATCAAAGAGAGACAGTCCAATATATACTAAAACATTCACTAAAATACCTTTTGTGTCTGTTAAAATTAGAAACAGTGCTATACTACCATCAATTGGGCAACAGGTAAACAAACTACTATGTGAATATATGGAATATCATGATGAAGAAATGATAAGTAGGAATTAAACATGGCAAAATTTTTGTAAGAACTAATGCAGAGTGACACAGGCAGAACTTACTATATTTCTATACAACATCCAAAATAACTACAAGTGAAAAAATAACTAAAAGGAAGATAAAACTCTGAATAACTGAAAAATCAATAATGTTCCTGGAGAAGAAATGAAATATACCTTTCTATTCTCAGTAGGAAAGACATTAAGAGAATGGGATATCAGATTATTTGATTAACTGTCTTTTGGTTTTGTTCTGATTTAAAGGAAGATTTGTTACAATTGCAAGGATGCTAGGGAGATATCCAGAAATGACTGTGATGTAAAACCAAAAGGCATTATTAACAAAACCTATTTTTAAAAAGTGAAATAAAAGAAAATGGCAATTTTGAGTCAGCATTGAGGTTCATCAAATAAAAATCATGCTGGACTAACTTCATTTCTTTTAGAAAAGGTCTCTAGACTGGTAACTAAAATACTATTGACAGAATATACTGGATTTCAACAAGGCCTCTGACAGTCTGTGCAGGAGACATCAATGTGTGCTGTTTTGACTAGATGTTTTCAGAAGAATTAGACTCAAAAAATTAAGATTCTTTGGTACCAATTGGTATTAAATTTGGGGGAGCTCTCTAATATAAGGCTTCTATTGGGGATATGGATGCAAACAGAGATGGTATGCTTTTCAAATTGGCAGATAACATATGTAGACATTGGCATAATTATAAAGGTCCAATAATATCTCAAAATATTAGAATGAAGGGTCAAATAGAATTAGATGAAATTTAAAAGGACAAATGTAGCATTTGGATTAAAGAAAAAATCTGCCTAAGTACATAATGAAGAAAGACAGCTAGATGACAGTTTCTGTGAGAAAGATTTTAATGAAATGAAAGCTCAACGAATCAAATGTGACTTGGTAACTAGAAAAGCTTACATGACTGAAGGTTGCAGTAACCAAAAACCAATATATAGAATATAGAAGTTATAACATATAAAAAACATAGAGGGGCAGCTAGGTGATACAGTGGATAGAGCACCAGGCATAGAATCATGAAGAACTGAGTTTAAATCCAACCTCAGACACTTAACAGCTGTGTGATCCTGGGAAAGTCATTACTTAACCCTGTTTGCCTAAGTTTCTTTATCTGCAAAATGAGCTGGAGAAGGAAATGACAAACCATTTCAGTATCTTTGCCAAGAAAACCCAAATTGGGTCACAGAGAGTCAGATACAACTGAAACTACGGAACAACAAGAAGCTACAATCCCCATTATACTCTACCCTGGGCAAACCCAAACTCTGGATAAAAAGTTCTAGGTGCCCCATTTTAGTACACAATTTAGTAAAAAAAAATTTAGTAAACAATCCCAAGTGCATCTATAATGGTGAGTAGACTCAAAGTCATGCCATAAGAGCATCACCTGAAGAAACTTACATATTTTGCCTACAGGAAACTTGGGGAAACAAGACTATTTGCCGCTTTAAATGTCTGAAGTGCTGTCATATCGAAGAAAGATTTGATATGTTTTGTTTTACCAAAGAAGTTGAAATAGGACTAAAGGATGGAGGAAGGCATCCTTCAACTCAACATAAAGAAAAACTAACACCTAGGAATAAAAATGGAATGAATTGCACCTTGGGAATCAGTGAGTTGCCCATCACTGGGGGTCTTCCATGATATCATGTCATAAATAAGACTATTTGCTCATGATGGAATTCTGGTTCAGGTATGGTTGGACTGGATGACCTCTAAAGTTTCTTCTAGTTTGTTTTTTTTTATGATCATCTTCATTTTTTTTCCTATATATAACCTAAAGCCTGGCCTTTAAACAATAATATTAATCTTCCTGTGCTCCTCAATTAGGATGTGATCCACAGACAGCATGCTTACTGAGAGATAACTTGCTTAGATTGGTCTGTTACCCTGAAAGGGGAAAAGCTAACAGGAAAGGTTTGATAGAGTAGGGGGAAGAATGCAGAGGGATTTTGAAAATCATAGAATTTTAGAAATGGAAGTGACTTTTAAGACATAATCTCATCCACACTCCTTATTTTTATACATCAGATAACAGTCCAAAGAAGTTAGTACCTTGCCCAAGATCACTAGTAAATTAGAACTTAGGAATTCTAATGTCCAGTGCTCTTTCTACCATTTCTCCTGCTTCTTTGTACAAACTAGATAGCAATGTTTGGTCTCATGCGGAGGTCTTCAAAGAAAATAAAGAAGCCATATACAAGTGTTCCAATTTCCTATAACATTAGAAGTAGCTATATCAAAGATAAGTACAGAGATAAGCCTTTAGAACAGGGTTTCTTAGCCTGGAATCCACTGACATCTTAAATAGATTTCTGAGGTCATAAACTTGGACTGAAAAAAACATTACATCTTTATTTTCACTTACCTCTTGAAATTTAGCATTTCCTTCAATTATTTAAAAACATTCTGAGAAGGGGTCTAGAGACCTCACTAAACTACCAAAATAATACTCAAAAAGATTAAGAATTTCTGCTCTAAGGGCCTGGCACATACTAAGAGCTTAATAAATGCTTCCTGCCTTGCTCTAGAACCTATCCCAGATATCATTCTTTTAAGATGCAATGACAGATTTGTACCGAACCACACACGTGTGGAATATCCTCTCATAATTAATTTAATGTATTTGAAGGACAGATGTTCAATGAATAGTTATTTCAGTACAATATGAAACTTTCAAAGTAATTTTTAAAAATTCTTAGAATTTAAATTTGTAAATAAACAAACTTTGTTACTTCTCATTTTTATTTTTTTTTTCTAAAAATCAAATGAACAGTTATTTACAGCTGTACACTTTCAAATAAAACTTTCCTACTTTGGTCAAAATCTCTAAGTTTAAGAATATCTACATGATTTATACTCATACAAAGGTTTGAGTGATTCAATTTGTAATCAACAACACGATACTTTAATAATTTTATTGTACAACAATCCACACACCACCATACATTTTTTACCTTAGCCTAAGTTTTAAAGTGCTGTTATCAGATGAAAGTAAGCAAATGCTCCCAAATACTGAATTTCTTGCAGGCCACAGTGTACTATAATTGAACAATAAACTGTATTTGTAAAAACACTTTAACCTGGTTTTTCGGTTTAAAACCGGAAAGAGTAATAAGCTTGAGGAACTATTCTATTAAATGAGCCAAAAAAGTATTGTAATGTCATCCATCTCAATAAAGGGACAAGAATTTAGACATCCATAATTACCTAATCTTAATAAAGAAGCCACAATTATTTATAGAAACCATATAATAAAGATGATAAGCCAGCATGGCATAGTAGATAAAGAGACAGTCTTTGAAGCTAGGAAGAACTGGGTTCAATTCCTAACTGACTTTTTTTGGCTGTGTGACTCTGAGCAAGTCACTTAACTTCTCAGTGCTCTAGACTTCTAACTCTCTTAAAACAGTAAGTTGTAGGGAGGGTACCCACTTATATGGTTGAGGAGGCTTTCTTATCTGGGGGCTTCCTATATCAATGAAACTGAAGGTCCAATGCCATATCTGTATCATCCTTATATAATAATGTAGACACATCCTTTAAAATTGAACATCAAGTTCGGGCATACAATTGTTTTGTGGTTTAAACTTACCTACAATTAATTTCCTTCAACTATTAATAAAAGTACATAAATATAGTAAATATGCTACATTTCAGTTGCAATTTCAAACATTTGCTTCTACTTGCTTACTTTGCAAAAGATTTATTATCCACACCAAGTAACAACACACAGATAATGCCAAACAATTAAATCATTAGCTATTATTACATGTTTTAGAATATTTTTAATGCTTTAAAAGATAAACTTATAAAATACACTTGTGCATGAATCTTTCAAACACATAAACCAGTAAAAACTGAAATGTAATAGCCATACTAAATGAAATTAAATACTCAAAATATCATAAGGGAAAAAGAACAAATATCTCATTTAAATCAGTGCACTTGGAATTAAGATATGCTAAAACTATTTACTGAAGACAAATTCAACCTCTTCTCCCAAGACTACAATGTTTGCCTAAAAGAGAACATAAATTAGAGCTATTTTAAATTACTTTAAAGGATTACAGAGACTGAAAAACATCCACCTTTGAATTAATTTTAACATCAGTAAGAAACCAAGTTTATTACAATTCCATATGTGAGAGTGTTTAGGAAACAATACTTCTGTTTCCAGGGAGGAAAAGCCTTTAAAATATTATTATTTTATATGTAATATAGAGGATTTGGTTTTCAAAAAAAATCAGCTATAGTAAGAACATACAACAAGCACTATCATCCTATATTATTAATAGCTTAGAAAACATTTTAAAATTCATTCTTTCCTATTTGTGTATGTTACCATCATTTTTATTCTCCTTGTCCATTATGTCTGTAAATTTTATTTTCCTATTAAAAACAAATATGAGATACTGTTTAACACTCATTTCTCTCCATAAATTATTTTTTAAAATAATCTTTCTTAGGACACAGACATGATTTAAAATAGGAAGAACAAACAAAAGTATTCCATAAAATGGGATCTCTCTTGAATAAAAAATTTAGATGAAATTGCTAGTTGACAAATTACATATTTCCAACTCACAAAGACACTCATCAAAGAAAATTCAGTTGCTAACCAACTAGTTCAGTAGTAACTTGAGGAAAAAATGCCCTTAACTCCATCACAAAGAAATGCAGAATAATTAAGATGGGAGAAAAAACTATTTTGGTTTTTTCTGTGTTTTAAGGAAAACACACATACACACAAAACAAGCATGGCAAAAGCATTTAGGAGATTATGTAATTATAATGAGTTAATGCTAAGGCATCCTTATGCTCACATTTCTCATCCTAAGCAGCATCAGTAGATCTCTGTACTACATGTCATTTTGGTATTCCAGATACTTTGCCGCGATGGGCTCTTCAAGCTGAATTCCTCCACTTCCCATTAATGCAAATGCAGGATACATTGCACCTGAGCAGTCCACTTGGCGCTCATAAAGGCATTTCATGTGATCTGCATCATAGAACCCAACTTTGCCTTTATCATAGTCGAGGAAAATTCCTATACATGTTGGCATGGGAAGAACTCTGTTTTCAGGTTCACTGGAAGAAGTAGGTGACTTGGGAACAAAAAATTTCTTCATGCCTACAGTAACTAATGTAAAGGGTTGTGCTGAGTCAAAGCAGGTATCTTCACTTCCACTGTCATGACCGCTATCTTGCTCATATCTAAAATGAGAAAATAACTGTAATGCACAAATTATAACAAACAATTTTATCTGTATCATGAGACCTACTGTATTTTCACATACACATTCAAATATCACACTCTGGTCTAAACAAACCTCTCTACTGAAGTATAGCTAAACATTTAAACTTTTTAAATAGGCAACGAACAAACAATAATTAATGTAAAAGGTAATAGGCAAGCAAGTTAATAATAGCTTACGTTTGTATAGTACTTTAATGTTTACAAAGCACTTTCTTCCTAATGACTCCTTACTTGCCTTAATAGCTGGGATTTGAACCCAGGTCCCTCAAGTTTAGCCTTCTCCCCAGTAAGCCACACTTAAGACACCTATCAAGAAAATCATTTGAAACAAAAGCATTACAACAACCATCAAAATCACCTATTTTCTATCATTGTCTCCATTTCCACCTCTGTTCTTTTATGTTCTAAACAAATCTCCATTAGCACTACATTCATGTTTCACTTTTTTCCTATAATAATTTCTCATCTATTTTATCAAGAAATACATACTTTACCTTTTAAGAATTATGGGATTAAAGGAAAGATATCACCATTCCTCATTGAAAAGCATGAAAATCTTTGCCACTCTTTATTTATTTTGAGAAGAGTAGATAATAGGATTCTATTTAATTTAATAGGAGCAGTTAGGTGGCACAGTGGATAGAGCACTGGGCTTGGAATCAGAAAGACTCATCTTCATGACTTCAAAATCAGCCTCAGACACTTACTAGCTGTGTGACCCTGGTCATTTAACCCTGTTCCTCATCTGTAAAATGAGCTAGAGAAGGAAACAGCTTCAGTTTCCTCAGCTACAAAATGATCTGGAGAAGGAAATGGCAAACCACTTCAATATCTTTGCCAAGAAAACCCCAAATGGGGTCACAAAGAGTAGAATATGACTAAAATGACCGAACAAAAATTTAAATTAATAGGCTAAGGTAAACTCTTGGGCATGGATTTTTTAATTCAGAAAAATCAGCAACTTTTTTTTGGATTCCCAGGGCCAGAACAGAATTCCCTTGTTTGGAGGTTGGGACTACAAGGTGCACAAGGGCTATATGTCTAAGCTATTTCCACCGATCCTCATACAATGTAACTACAATTACAAATGAGTAAATGATACTGGTCACCCTCCTAAGGAGATTTAGCAGATTTAAGAATAGAAAGAAAATCCTAGCTTTGATCATATGTCCATTTCAGCACTATTATATAAAATCATATTAAAGGGAAGTTTAAAAAAAATTTGTATTCACCACAGAAAAGCACATGTTACCATAATTACTTGTAAGGCCATTGGTTGGCCATTTTTCAGTCGTTTTTTGTCACGACCCCATTTGGAGTTTTCTTGGCAAATATATTGAAATGGTTTGCCATTTCCTTCAAGTCACTTTACAGATGAGGAAAACAGAGGCAAACAGGGTTAAGTAACTTGCTCAGGGTCATACAGCTAATAACATGTTTAAGGCCAGATTTGAACTCCAGAAGATGAGTCTTCCTGACTCCAAGCTTGGAACTTTATCCACTGTACCACCTAGCAGCCCTGAGGTAAGGCAACTAGAGTACAATAATTCAGTGGTATCTCATCCAATAAGAAACATATTTAGTAACAATACAACAGTAACACATAAAAGCTCTATAAATGAAGATACTGAATCTTTTTAGACCTACCATGAAGTGCAAAATAAACCTTAAACTGGCCCAAAGTGACCACATTCTAAGAGAGTAAAGAAGAATCTACCTCGGGCTACTTATATCACGAGGATTATGGAGCCATTCTTGTAGTTTATCATTGGAAGCAACTCCCACTTTAACCATGTATGAATATGGTTCCACACGTAAGGCCCAAAAGTGTTTTCCTTTGGTGATTCCAGTGTCTCCGAAAATATAATCTAAGCTTGTGTAACAACCCACTTGGATACGTTCAGCAGCAAGCAGAAGAGAAAATCCAGCTCTACTATCCACACGGTCTCTTTTTAGATTCAGCAACAGATGTTCATTGTTATATCCACATTTTTCATCAAAGAGAAAACTAAAAACTTAAAAATAAACAACTAAAATTAGCTTGAAGCTTATTAACATTTCAAAATTGTAATATATCAATTGGAGTAAAATTCTAAATAGATTTTACTGTTAAAAATCCATATCTATCTAATAAAGTATAAAATTAAATTAAATTTCAACTTCTTTGTACACCTACAGCACAAAACTATATGAAGGTTGATACCTAAAACCACTTGTGATGACAACTGAAAATTTTTTAAAATGTATTTTTAAAAGACAAAATGCCACAAAAAAAATAAACCTATATGCTTCCCTAGTCATCTAAAAAAACAGAAGAGCTGGCTTTGAGTGGAACCAAAATCTTATTAGCTAATTTCACAACTCTCTAACTACCTTCAAAACAAGATGACCACTATGCTCAATATCTAATTCATAATGGGGGAGTTAGAACAATACAACGCTGCAACAGACTTCCCTTTTAAAATATGTAATTCGGATTGTAAAGATTTAAGGAGCTACAAATGTTTTCTTCATATCCCCAAGACTACATTGTATTGATCATATATCCCTTGATCAAAGTACCTCAAAACACAAAGGAAAAATTTCACAAATGTGTAAGCCAAAACTATTTCAACTATCTATTATGATGTTTATGGGGAGGACTGAGTGCTGAGTAGAAATTGAGACCTAAGCAAATCTAAAAACTAGATTAAGGCACTTGAAAAAAGTAAGACAAAAAATTAAGGAATAAGCACAGGTGACAAAGAAACAAAGCTATCATTTTTGGCAGATTGATATGATGGTATATTTGGAGACCCCCCCCCCATAGTCAACTAAAAAACTAGCTGAAACAATTAACAACTTTAGCAAAGTTATTAAAATAAACCCACACAAATCATCAATACCCAGCAGGAAGCTGGAGAAATTCCATTTAAAATAACCACAGAAAGTATAAAATACTCTCATGGGAATCCACTTACCAAGACACACACTGGAATTACATAAACACAACTACAAAACACTATTTATACAATTAAAGGTATATCTAAATGATTGGAGAAATAGTAATTGTTTGTGGGTAATTCAAGCTAATATAACAAAAAGGCCAATACTACTCAAATTTACTTATTCAGTACTATAGCAATCAAAGAATTATTTTATAAAGGTAGAAAAAATAATAGCAAAATTCATCTGGAGGAACAAAAGGTCAACTATCAAGAGAATCGATGAAAAAAGAAATGTAAAGGAAGAAGGCCTTGCAGTACCAGATCTCACACTACACTACAAAGCAGTAATCATCAAAACAAGAAATAGACCGGTTTGATGAATGGAATAGATCAGGTACACAACATACAGAAACAAGTAAGCACAATAATCTAGTGCTTGATAAACCCAAAGATTCCAGCTATCACAACAAGAATTCATTATTTGACAAAAATTTCAGGGAAAACTGGAGAGTAGTCTGGCCGAAACTATGCATAGACCAAAATCTCACATGATATACACCAAGATAAGGTCAAAATGGGCACATGATTTATACATAAAGTGTAATATAAGAAAATCAGGGGAGCATGGAAAAAAATTGCCTGTCAGATTCATGGACAGGGAAGGAGTTCATGACCAAATGAGATAGGTTCACAAGAATTAAAATGGGTAATTTCAACTACGTAAAATTAAAAAGTTTTTGCACAAACAAAACCAATGAAGCTAAAATAAGTAAAGTAGGAAAGTGTAGGGGGGGGATTTGCAAGTTTCTCTGATAAACATCTCATTTCTCAAATATATAGAGAACTAAGCTAAATTTATTTTTAAAATATGAGTCATTCCCAACTGATGAATGGGAATGAATAAAAATACAATTTTCAGATGAAGAAACCAAAGTAATGCTAATCACATGAAAAAATGCTCTAAATTACTAATAATTAGAGAAAGCAAATTAAAACAACTTTGAAGTACTACCTCACACCTATCAGAAATGACAGATACTGGAGGAGATGTGTGGAAAATGGGTAACATCGATGCACTAATAGTGGAGCTGTGAATTAGTCTAACGACCATTCTGGAGAACAATTTAGAATTATTCCCAGAGGGCTATAAAATTGTGCATACTCTTTGACCCAGCAATACTGCTATTAGGTAGATGAAAGGAAAAGGAAAGAACCCATACATACAAAAATATTTATAGCAGCTTTCTGTTGTCATAAGGAATCGGAATCTGAGGGGATGTCCATCAACTGGGGAACAGTTAAACAAACTGTGGTACTTGACTAACATAGATGGAATACTACTATGCCCAAAGAACTGACAAAGCAGATGGTTTCAGAAAAATCTGAAAAGATCTATATGAACTGATGCAAAGTAAAGTAAGCAAAACCAGAACAATCTATATAGTAATAGCAATATGGTAAGGGAAAGCAACTGTGAAAGATTTCGTAACTATAATCAATACGATGATCCACCACAACTTCAAAGTACTCATGATATAAAACGCTATCCACCTCTAGATAGAGAACTGATGGACTCAGAGTAGAGATTGAAGCATTTTTTTCTTGCTTTTTTTTTTCAGAACATGGCTAATTTGGGAAATGTTTTACATGATTGCATATGTATAGTGATTATCATATTTCTTGCTTTCTCAATGGGTGGGGGAGGGGTAAAAGAAGAAAGAATGTGAAACTGAAAATAAAAATAAAATTTAAATTAAAAAAAACAAAATGAGACAAAATATAAGTGGCACAATAAAGGTTTTTTTTTAAAGACACTGAAATGAAGGTATCTGACCTATTTAGTGACACTTAGATGTCAATTCTAAGAAACCCAGGTTTGAAGCGGGGAGAGGGGAAAAAAAGGAGTTAATATAAATTCACAAAGCATAGAAGAAGATAGTTTTCTACCTTATATGACAATAAATAAGTGAATCTACCAATTAATTTAAGCCCAGACCTGAAGAACTGATAGTTCAATTTGAATTATTTTAGAGTACTTTGTTTATCCCTCATCTACATGTTTAAAAAAGAAATCTTAAGAAATTTCATAATTGTGATTTTGAAAACTTTAAATTAAGAATTACAAATTTTTCCTTACCAATATTAACAGATTAAAATATGGTAGAACTGACCAACTTTCACAATCCTAGTTTATAGCTGAGGAAGGGACCTTAGCTATCTAGTCTAACCTCATTTGATAGATGGGGAAACTGAGATTTGCCCAAATTTGCCCAAGGTCAAGTGATAGAATAAGGAATGGCCTAACTGTTCTGACTCCAAATCTAACATTCTCTATATTATACTGCCAAGTAGTAAGAGCCTTCCTTTCTTACTATAAGATTCCTTTTTCTCTCTGTGTTCTTTCTATACCCATTCCCCAAATGTTCCCTCCCCATCCATCTATGACCAACTTCTACTTTTATATTCTCCCCTTCAAACCAGCGAGGTCAAAACAGAAAGATGGATTTTAAAATGTTTATTTCTTTCATTCAACAATCACTTATTGAGTATTCATGAGTAAAGCATTCACTGTACCAGGTGCTACTCTGAGAAACACTGACACACAAAAGACAAGTCCCTGTTATCAACAAGTTTCCAGTCTAGTAAAGGAGATATGACTATGTACCTCCAAAACAACATTACAAAGTAGTTAGGTGGCATTCAACCTCAGAAGAAAGAGATCATTTCTGATTGATTAAG
The DNA here is from genome assembly GCF_900497805.2 of Vombatus ursinus. Lineage (NCBI taxonomy): Eukaryota > Metazoa > Chordata > Mammalia > Diprotodontia > Vombatidae > Vombatus > Vombatus ursinus. The sequence goes on along the minus strand of NW_020954570.1, from coordinate 12,802,029 downwards.
AAAGGCTTGGTAAATGATTAGGTCAACTAGACTATTTGGACAAAGCAATTTTCATTAATTAACTGAACAAAAGTTAAAATGGTAGGAGGGTAAAGTGCATTTCAGATTTGCAAATCTGTCCCAAACTCTTTACATCTCTTCTTAGAGGGCTCGGCCTAGAGTCAGGAAGACCAGACTTCAAATTTGCCTTCAGACACTTTTTGCTTTGTGACCCTGGGCAAGTCATTTAATCTGTCTGCCTAAATTTAGTCTTAGAATATAGGTTGTTGTGAAGATTAAATGAAATGATACTTGTAAGGCACTAAGCTCAGTACCTGACATACAGTAAGTACTTAATAAATGCTCACTCCTTTTCTATAACTATACCTTTTTAATCTCCAAGAAAACCAAAATAATTTTAATTACTTAGCTAAATAAATATCTATAAAGGCCATGCAAACCAGTATCAGACACAAGTTTTACTTCAAGACACGAGACAAAAGAGGAAGGGAGAAATACCATTTGGATATACAAATGGTAGTTCTGATAACCAAGTCCAATAAATTTTCTTTAGGCTTACCAATAAATCATAGAAACAGGGTACTTTTAAGAACATAAAACTCATTTAAGAAAGGATTTATGTCTTTCTGATCTAAGTGAATAAGCTATCTTCAAACATCTAGTTTCATTCCTCAATTTCAGATGTAGTCCTCAAACAAAAATGTTGATACATTTAGTTCTCAGGTAATTTTTGTCAATTCTAAATCAGTATGCTGCCCAAAAAAAGATAGATATCATCACACTAGAATCGTTTCAGGTAAGTCTTAACTAGTGGGAGAATTTGTAATTAGATTATTTATCAAGACCCTTTTTAATTCTGTGTTTCTTTTGATTGAAACTTCATAATACCTGGTGCTGGAGGAGTATGGAAAGTAACTTCTCTGCTGCAAGGACTACAGACAGAACCTTTATATCCTCTCACTCTGAAGGCATAGCTACTGTTACTTTCAAGATCAGAAATTACTTTGTTGGTGCTATGGACCTCTATCTCATTCCATGTTAACATTTCTTCTTCTCTACTAATCTTTCGATATTCAAGAATATAACTATCAGCTTTATTCTTCTTTTCGGGATGATGCCAGCATATCAAGGCTTTATTATATATTTTGCTTTGTTCTTCGTTGATCTCTGGTATATCTACACCTAGAATGAAACAGAAAGGAATATTAAATACATACATTTTGGGCCCAAGTTTTTTTTTTTCTTCAAAAGCAACTATACATACTATCATGCTTCTCCATGGTTTCCTGCATTGCCATTAAAAACTGTTTGAGTTTTTGACATTAGAGAAAACAAATATGTATATTTATTATTACAATTAAAAGAACAAAAAACAAAGAAATGAAAGAAATATCTGGGAAATGAGAGACTGAAGTAAAAAAGACCATATATCATACTTATAATGATATACATATAATAATCTCTGAATACCATCTACTCTATTTTTTCTTGGTTAGAGATAATTTTTAATTTGTGTGTTGTTTCTTTAAATATATTTTAATCAATTCAAAGACCAAACCTTGGGGATTTGACTTTTAAAAAATGAAAATAAAATCACCAGAACATATTGAATAAATTCAAAATAAAAGTTTTAACAACAATTGCATAATTTCCATTCATTTTCTTCTTAAATAAAAATTAAAAGCGTTTCAACTTAGGATAAACATACTTAGAAAAAAATTTTAATTTGGGCTTTTGAGAAAGACATACAAATAAGCATGAAAAGTGACTCGCTTTTAGAAAAAAAAGGATAATCTGTTAATATTTTGCTACCAAAGGTAAAGGATGTATCCCTCTTTTCAATTAATAACTGATAAACTGGGAGCATTTATTTTGTAGGTGGAGTTGTATATGAATAATGAAGAGAAGTCTGTTTTTGGCCAAATAAAATGTTTCAATAAATTTAATTTCTTAAAAAATCATTTAATCAGGAAATATAAAAATCAACATTTACTTTCAAGAGAGGAGGAAATATTGATGTTATATTTATAGAGTTTTCTTTTTTTGGCTTGATATCTTGAATTTGTTTAATTCTTGGAAAGAAAAATCCTGATACAACATTAAGTGCAATCAATCAATCAATCAAAACAGAGTATAATACTACAGGGGAAAATATCCCTTTAATGAAATAGAGGACTTCCAAGCATTCCTAATGGAGGGACCAGAGCTGAATAGAAACTCTGAAATGCAAACAGAAGTGTCAAGAGAAACATAGAAACGTTTAAAGGACGATATAATGTTGAATTACTAACAAGCGAAACAAGTTTCCCCTTAGTACCCCTAATATCTTTAAGGATCAGAAATATAAAGTAAATCTGAGTTTTTTTTTAATATATTCATTATCTTAAAAGGAGAAAAAGGAAGGAAAAAAAGACTATCCTAGGGGAGAAATGGGTGTAAAACTTTATCTCAAATAATCACAGTGAAAGAGAAGACTATGGAGGAGGGGCAGGAGAAGCAGGAATCACATGAAAAATTCACTTTTATCTGAACTGGATAAGGGAGAGCTGAACACACACAACCCTCCAAATGTGGAGAGTGGAGTATAAAGTGGGGATTAAAAGGAAAGAAAGAAAAAGTAAGAACCTGTGATTGGGGAATGGGGAATGGAAACAGAAAACAGGCAGTGAAAGAGAAGCAGTGTGTATTAATTATAGATTACTACTGAGGTGGTAGGGGCAATTAAAGAGAGGTATAAATGAGAGAATAGAATAGAAGGAAACACGCTATTAACAATCATAACCATGAACATGAATGGGATGAATTCATCCATAAAAGGGAGGAGGAAAGTAGAACAAATTAGAAAGCAGAATCCAACAATATGCTGTTTAAAAGACACACACTTTAAACAGAAAGAGTCATACAAACATTGAGAGACTAGAACTAAATCTATGTTTCCAAAAAAGTAAGTATACCAATCATGATCTTACACAAGACCAACAGTAAAAATACTTGAGTAAAAGAGATAAAAAGGTTAACTATATAATGCTTAAAGGCATCTCAGACAATAAATTAATATAATACAATATATAAGCACCAAATGGCATAGCATATAACTACTTAAAGGAAAAGTGAACAAATTAACAATGATAAAGATAAAACATCTTAATATACCACCTAGACAAATGTAATAAAAAGATAAACAAGAAAGCAGTGAGGGACCCAAATAAAATTTCAGAAAAGTTGGATATAATAAATTCCTTATGATTTGGACATGCCAATATGACAAAAATGAAAATGCTGCCTAAATTAATTCATTTATTCAGGGCCATACCAATCAAACTACCAAAAGACAAAGAGCTGGGGGGGGGGGGAATCATCTAGAAGAACTAAACATCTTCAAATATTTCAAAGGAAAAAAGTTTTGCAAAGGAAAGGGGACTTACTAGTAGTGCCATATATATCAGACTATACTACATTCATACTGGTTAAAAAATAAGTTCGTCAATAGAACAGATGAGCTACAAAACTAATTTGCTAGAAAGCAAATTAATACAGTAGCACAGTTTTCAATAAAGCCAAAGAACCCAGTTACTAGGACTCACTATTCAGCAAAAACTTCTTAGAAATTTGGAAAGCAACCTGAATGAAATGAAGTACAAACCAATGTCTTAGACCATAAACCAATATAATCTCCAACTGGATACATTCAAAAATTAAAAGAGCAATAAAGAAAATATCTTTAGTAATTATAAAGAATTTATGACCAAACAAGAGATAAAAGTTCACAGAAGATAAAATGAACAATTTTTCTTTACATAAAACTGAAAAATTTTTGAAGTGAAGGGAAAATTAGAAGGGAAAAAAGTTAACTGAGAAAATATCTTTGCAGTAAATTTCTCTGATAAATATCTGATATTTAAGATACATGCAGAGAATTCACTCAAATATATAACAGCCATTCCCCAATAGATATTAACAGGTCAAAGGATATTAACAGGGAGTTTTCAAAGGAAGAAAAATCCATGTGATCAACACATATATGAAAAGATGCTCTAAATAAGTAATAAGATAAATTTAAATTACATCACTCTGAGGTCTTACCTCACACTTATGAGATTGGCAAAAATATAGAAATAACAAAAGAAAAAATGGCAAATGTTGGAGGGACAGAGGAAAAACAGGCATTTGTGTACTTACTGATGCAGTTATAAATTGGTCCAGCCATCCTGTAAAGCAATTTGACACTGTTCCCAACATGTCTAATCTATGCATACCGCTCTGCCTCAGCAATATCACTTATGCCTCAAAAAAGATCAGGAGAGGAAAAAATCTTGTATGTACAAAAATATTTATAGGAAATCTTTCTGTCATAGCAAAGAACTTAAAAGAAATTGCCATCAATTGGGGAATGGATAAACAAACTATGACATATGGATATATTAGAATATTATTGTGCTATAAGAAATAACGAAAGGTAGAGTTTCAGAAAACCTAGGAAAACTTGTAAGAACCAATAGAGAATAAAGTGAACAGAACCAGGCAAACAAATAATACAATAACAACATTGTTAAAAAAAATTTTTAAAGACTTAAGAATGCTGAACAATTGAAAGAACACTCACATCTCCAGGGGACCAACAATAATAAAGCAGGTTATTTACCTGCTGACAAAGGTGATGGATTCAAGAAGCAAACACAACCAATTATGGATTAATTTTATGTAATTATGCTTATTTGTTATAAGGGTTTCTCATTTTTCTAAGTGGGAGTAGGAAATTTCAGAAGGTGGGGTTTGTAATAATCACCCCCCCCAAGAAAGCCATTAAGGCATTTAAAGGAAATGTACAGAAGAGCAAGTGAAAAGTTCAAAAGTATAACAATGAGGAGTTTTGAAAGTAACTGGCTGAATTTGTTTAAAAAAAAAAAAGGTCATATGTAAGAGTTTCCACAGATTCATATACAATCACCTTTTTAGGTTCCACTACTTATATTAAAATACTACATTTTTGGGGGCAGCTAGGTGCTGCAGTGGATACAGCACCGGTCCTGAAGTCAGGAGACCTGAGTGCAAATTCGGCCTCAGACCAAATACTTGACTCTAGCTGTATGACCCTGGGCAAGTCACTTAACCCTGTCTAAAAAAAAAAAAAAAAAAAAAATGCTGCATTTTTCCCTTTTGGTGTTTAAATGCAGAATAATTAAAAAGTAAACAGTATTGGTTCTGGGGCAAAGTATGAGATAATGATGAGGCCACATGAATAATGTAAAGAGCAAAGTTAATGAGACTGTGAGTGCAAAGTTCTGAATTACTATCTGGACTCTGCCCATAATTAGCTAAGATCCAGAAAGCAAATCATTCTACCTCTTAGTCTCAGTTTCTTCAGTAAAATAAAGGGATTAATGACCTTTAAAGATGTGTTCTTGATTTAAGATCCTCCGTCTCTTTATGCTATCTTATACATAGTTTTAGCAAAATACTACTTGCTAAAGCTGTTCTAAAATTAATGCCTACAATGACTGGAAATGGGAAGAAAGATGCAAGTAACAAAAAAATAAACAGAAAACGAGCTTCTTTATAATCTTTTCTTGTCTTTTTCCCTTCTGATCTCTCTCTCCCCCTACGCTATTCCTTCTCTTGCTCCTCAACCATTTCTACTTCTCTAAAGCTTAAAAAAAAAAAGAATATAAAAGATAGCTTTCCATGATATCAGAAGCTACACAGGAGGTGGCTCATACTTTTTCAAAGCATTAAGTAATTACATAGGGACGAGGATTGTAAGACAAGCATGATATGGCTAGACAGACAGTTAGACTTCCTGTTTGTGTCCTAGAGGTCCCAGGCCTCTGTACACAAGGAACTTTTGCCATACAGCTCAATTATAAATAGTGCCTACTAATGAAAAAGGTGGAGGAAGAACAATAGAATGACAGTTAAATGTACTTCTCAACTCTGAACTAGAAGTCAAATAGTCTATACAATACAATACCAGAGATATTAGTTTTACATATAGCAAATGCAAGGATCCTTTAATATGGTAAACATTACTATACAAAAGATATTATTTTACTAAAGACTTATCTAGGGGAAAAAGGAAGGAAAAACTACTTAGTAGTTTAGGAAACTAGTAAAAGGCTTACATATTATATAAAATAAATTGTGATTTTTTTCTCATGTACTACTGAAAATATTTTTCTTAGCAATAATTAGTTTTTAAAATGTCTATATATGTCTTAGACAAAATTCTATGGGAATTAACCCATAACTCTTTAGCTAGAAAGCATATGAACTAAGTCTTTTATCTAGAAAATAAGTATTTCTCATTAACATATAAAAAGTAACTGCTGGAATATAAGAATGGAATCATATGTCTTATTAACAATAAACACTACAATATATTTAAATGGCAACTAAGTTTCATTAACAGTATCTGTCAAGATGTAGGGTTGGGGTGTGATGGGTTACATGAATTTTAGTCAATTTAGGCCTGTAACCTAATTAATTTTAATATACCTATTATATACATACATATAAATACACATACATACATATTTATACACACACACACACACATATATGTATATGTATATATACCTAAGACTTTGGATAGTATGTTCATCCCCCCCATGTCACTTAACTTCATAACTTTTGATTAATATTTCAACTCTGTGACAGTGGCGTTTTATTTTTATTTTTTTCAGTCAAAAGGCTTTAGGTAAGCAGCTTTGGATTATACTTTGGCTATCACAGAATTCCAGCCCAGATTTTTGAAGTAAACTACTTCTAACAAGGGCTGGGAAGGATATTCAACCAGAGCAAATCCAATGAAAAAGATTTTGAACTGAACAGAAATGGCAGTGCTAAAACTGCCTATGACTATACACTAAGCTAGATACTACAGAAAACAACTTCAACGTTAAAAAAAAAAACTGAGAAATACAAGCTGTAAAACCAAATTCAAGAATCCTGTAGGTGGCTTACTCCTAACACTGGAGCTTACATGCCCACAAAGGTGTGCTTCCCATTAACAATCAGTAGTAGACTCTACTAGCTCTTTAAAAAAGACATTTACTCAAATGGTATAGCAAAAACAATAGTTACATAACATTTTCCCAAAATATCTGAGGTATGTTCTTCTCCAAATACACACACACAGAGTTCTTGGGATGGGAGCAGGAAAAGTAAGCTTGAATGGTAGTGAAGCACATATGTAGGAAAACCATGTAGCAACACTCCCCAGTACTGCCAGCAAAATATAATTGAGAAATGTTTAACAAAACAAATAAAAATACATTAAAATATAAAAAAAAACTTACCATTAGAGAAAAAAGCTAATTCTCCAAGAAGCTCTTCTTGTTTAGATGCATCAACAACATAGTCTTCAAAAGATGTCTGAGCTGCTGGCCTGAAGGTCTTTAAAGACTCAGTAGCTTTTTGGATTCTACAGAAATGTTCAGAAATAATTTAATATCAAAATGTTTTAAAACTAAGTATATTTTTTGAAGTTTGCTTAGGATCTTTGATAAGAAAGGCCCCTTTTCAACCTCTGAACAATTAAAATTAAGTGTACAACATTTCAAAAATATAAACATAACTATGAAAGAGAAAGGCAAAGTATCACACCTATCTTATAGATCAAGAAATTAAGACTGATGGAAATTAAATGACTTGCTCCTTCAACATGATAAAATATGTCAATGCTAATGTTGAAGGAAACACTTACTTTGAAACCTTCATCAAAAGCTTTTAAAGTTAAATGTAAAAATGATACCTGAGGTGCAGTTGTTTTGCCGTTTGAACAAAGCAAGACTGATCTGTCTCTTTAAGCACTTCTTGAGCATATCCTACAAGCCCATTATTTTCCAAAAGTCCCTGATACTCTTCCATTTGCGTCTGTAACTTGTCTAATCTTAATTTCTTTGAAACATCAATTGCTTTGATAATAGAAGATTTCTTCTCCTCCAGAACTTCAAAGAGTTTGTCAAAATGTGAAGTTGCTTCTTCTTTAGCCCTCTCTCCGTTGCACTGTTTGAAAGCAAAACTTTATTAAAACACTGCAAAGATCCTAAAGAATTAAATTACAGTTGGTCTACAATGTCAAAAAAAGTACTAGTTAATTCAGATGATACTATTTTCAAAAGAATTAACATTACAGAGGGAGAGGAGATCAAACTAAGAAGTTTCTTTGGCAGAGAAAAAAGCAATATAATACACTTTATGATTTTTAAAATAACTAGTATTTCGGCATCATACAGAAGTAGGATATGTAAAGTCAACAAGAAAGCAAAGGTGACACTGCTGCTTAGTTTTTACTATATATAATTTTGAATTCTCTATTGCCATCTCTGAATTTTCCATAATCAAAATCTAACAAGACAATACATTCTTTATAAATGATGTATATGATGAGAAAATTATATTTTGCTTTGAACAGTGTGTCATGAACATTCCTTTAATCCAAATTCACACTGCAAACTTTTCTTTAACACCACAATTAACTTTTTGATTTAGACCCTTGACCTGATACTTCCCTTAATGGGGGGACAGGAGGTTGGGGTGGGGGAGGAGAGGGAGAGGACCTATGCAAAGTCAACAACCTATTGATGAGCAGATCAATTAGTCTTTTTTCCCAAATATTTTACTTTTTTCCAATTACATGTAAAAATAATTTTACCAGGGGGCAGCTAGGCAGTGCAGTAGATAGAGCACCGGCCCTGAAGTCAGGAGGACCTGAGTTCAAATCCAGCCTCAGACCAAACACTTGACACTTACTAGCTGTGTGACCCTGGGCAGGTCACTTAACCCCAACTGCCTAAAAAAAAATAAAAATAAAAAAAAAGGGGGGCAGCTAGGTGGTGCAGTGGATAGAGCTCCAGCCTTGGGGTCAGAAGGACCTGAGTTCAAATCTGGCCTCAGACTAAACACTTAACACTTACTAGCTGTGTGACCCTGGGCAAGTCACTTAACCCTAACTGCCTAAAATAAATAAATAAAAATAAATTTTTTTAAAAAGGGGGGGGCAGCTAGGTGGCGCAGCGGATAGAGCTCCAGCCTTGGAGTCAGAAGGACCTGAGTTCAAATCTGGCCTCAGACACTTGACACATACTAGCTGTGTGACCCTGGGCAGGTCACTGAACCCCAATTGCCTCACCAAAAAAAAAAAAAATAATAATTTTAACATTCATTTTGAGCTCCAAATTCTCTCCCACTCTCCACGTTCTCCCCCCTTAATGAGAAGGCAAGCAATTTGATATAGGTTATACATGTGCAATCATATAAAATACATTTCCATATTAGTCATGTTGTGAAAGAAAACACAAACTAAAAAACAAAACAAAACCAAGAAAAATAATATAAAAAAATTATGCTTCAATCTGCATTCATACTCTATCAGTTCTTTCTCTAGAGGTGGACAGCATTTTTCATCTTAAGTTCTTTGGAATTGTCTTGCATCATTGTATTACTGAGGATAGCTAAGTCATTCACATTTGATCATCCCACAATATTGCTATTACTGTGTACAGTCTCCTGGTTCTGTTCACTTCACTTTGCATCAGTTCATATAAGGCCAGGTTTTTCCGAAAGTATCCTGCTTGTCATTTCTTATAGCACAATAGCATCCCATCACAATCATATACCACAATTTGTTCAGCCATTCCCAGATCAATAAATCTTAGCAGCTGCCAAAATTAACTATAATAAAATGACTCACCCAAGGTCTCACAGCTAGTAAGATGATACCAAGCAGGAGGACTAGGATAGTGGTGCCCTAAACAGTAATAAGGAAATTTGGAAGGGGAGAGGCTTTAGGGGGAAAGGAAATGAGTTCATTTTTGGACATGTTGAGTTTAAGATGTCTACAGGACATCCAGTTTGAGATTTCTAATTGGCAGCTGGAGATGTGAGACTGGAAGTTAGAAGAAAGGTTAAGGTTGGATAAATCAATTTGCAAATCAATATAGATATGATCATTTAAACCATGGAAGCTAATGAGATGACCAAGTGAAGAAGCATAGAGGGAGAAGGCCTAGGACAGAGCCCTGGTGGGACTCTTTTATAATTACTAATCAGGGTTAGAAAATAATTTTTTTTCTTATATAAAATGGGAAACAATCCTTACTAATATAACCTACAAAAGCAGTTAAGTCAAAGGTACAGAGAGGTTAAATAATTTGTAGAGAATCAAAACAAATTCTCTGGATTTCAATCTCTTGGTTGATGAATTTCTCTAAAGTAGAACACAGCATGCAAGTAGAACTAACCCACTGTAACCAAAAACAAAAACAAAAAAGTTTTATGATAAAAGATCATTTAATGAAATGCTTATTGAATATTTGATATATACAATCAATTATTAAGCATTTAATGTGTCATCTATTGGCCTCTCTGCCTTCCAATACCAAATCCTGGTTTTCATCCAATCCCTTTGACTCCTCAGTTCTCTCCCAGGCCATCATCACCTCTGTCTTCACTATCTCATTCTCCTGCTTTCCCCATCTTGGCCCTTTGATGAACCACTTCAAATTTATACTATCCTCTTCTATCAAGTCCCTTGCCTCTTTATCATATCGCCAATTATGCCCTACCAAGTCTCATATTTGGATAATTCCTATCATCTGCTGTCTGTGCTCCTACATGTGCTGCTGATTGAAGGAGAAAATCACACAACCATTCTAATTGGATCCACTGCAAATTTATGTATATAAACTCAACTGGGCCCTCACCATTACTTGGCAATCCTTTCACATCTCCCTAATTAACTCACTATCCCAATCATAGCTGTTCTTACAAACCTTTACATCCTTCCTCAAACCTCCCAGGTCCACCCATGCTCCCACCCTCTCAACTGAAAACCTTGCCTTATATCTTACTGAAAAAACTGAAGCATTTGCCAAAAACTCCCTCTTCTCCCCACCCCCTCATTTCATCATTCAGATACGTTTTGCCACTATCACCTCTTTCATCTCTGTCTCACATGAACAATTGGCCCTTCTCTTTGCCAGGGCAAACCCCTCTACCTGCACAAATGATCTCATTCTATCCCTTCTACTCCAACAGATTGTCACCTCTATCATCCTCACTCTCTCACTTATCTTCAATCTCTTCCTATCTACTTCTCAGTAGATGGGCTGCTAACTACTGGAGGCCCATGTCTCCTCCATCTTCAAAAAATTCTCATTTGATCATTTTTCTCCAACAGCTATCATCCCATATCTCCTCTGCCTTTTGTGACTGAACTCCTTGAAAAGGCTGTCTACATTGGTGCCACTATTTCTTTCCCTTTGCTCTTCTCTTAATTCTTTACAATCTGGTTTCTAACCATACCATTCAACTGAAATTGCTGTCTCCAAAGTGATCTCTTAATTGCCAAATCAAATGTTCTTTTCCCCATCTTTATTCTTTTTTTTTTTTTAACCTCTCTTTGACACTATGGATTACCTTCTTCTCTTTGATACTTCTCTCTAGGTTTTTGGGACTCTACTGCTGCATGGTTCTCCTCCTACATGTTGACTCCTCCTTCTCTATCTCCTTTGCTGGATCTTTATCCCACTAACTGCCCACTAACTACAGATATCCCACAGGGCTCTGTACTGGGTCCTCTTCTTTTCTCTCTCTGTACTACTTCACTTGAGGACCTTACCAGCTCCTACAAACTCAATTACCACCTCTATGCTGATGATTCCCAAATGTACTTATCCAGCCCTAACTTCTCTGCTGGCCTCCAGTCTTGCATCTCCAGCTGCCTATTGGACATCTTGAACTGGATGTCCCACAGACATCCTAAACTCATCATGTCTAAAACTGAACTCATTATTCCCACACATAAGCATTCTCCTCTTCATAATTTTCCTATTACTATGGCCACCAACACCATCCTCCATCACCCAGGCTCTCAACCTAAGTGTCATTCTGAAATCTTCACTCTCTCCCATCACCCCTCCCAATATCCAATCATTTGCCAAGTCTTGTTGTTTCTCATGGAATACCTCTCGAATATACTGCCTTCTCTCCTCGCACACTGCCACACTCTGACACAGGTTCCTATCTCCTCACAACTGGACTATTGCACTAGTCTGCTGGGGGATCTGCCTGTCACAAGTCTCTCCCCACTTCCGTCCATCCTCCATTTAGCTGCCAAAATATTTACCTAAAGCACAAGTCCAACCATGTCACCCTCCTAACTCAAGAAACTCCAATGGCTTCCTGTCAACTGTAGTTTCAAATACAAAATTCTCTGCTTGGCACTCAAAGCCTTTCACAGCCTAGAGTGCCCCACCCCTTTCCAGTCTTCTTATATTTTACCCTCCCTCCTCCCTCAACATACTCTTCAATCCAGTGACACTGGCCTCCTTAACGATTCCTTGAACAAGACACTTCCAACTCTTGGCTCCAGGCATTTTTCTGTAGCTGTCACCCATGCCTGGAGTGCTCTCCCTCCTCATCTCTGCCTTTTGACTTTCCTGCCTTCCTTCAAGTCCCAGCTAAATTTTCACTTCCTACAGGAAGTCTTTCTCAATCTCTCTTAACTCTAGTGCCTTCTTTTTGTTAAATATTTCCTATTTATCCTATATGTAGCTTGTTTGTATATATTTGCTAGTTTTTTTCCCCATTAGATTGTGAGCTCCTCGAAGGCAGGTACTGTCTTTTGTCTTTTGGTACACACATTGATTATTACTGTGCATGGCATATAGCAGATACTTAATACATGCTCATGGACTGACAGCTATCTTCCAGGCAAAGAGCCTAAAAATACTAAGACAAAAATGATAATAATCTTTTCTCCCAGGCATCTTACATTCTATTTAAGGAGATAACTTGTACATAAATAAGCACTTACAAAACACACAAGATAAATACACTGTAAAAAGAGGTTTGTGGCAGAGAAAGGGTATGAGCAGCTGGTGGAATTAGGAAAGACTTCATGTAGAAGGTGATGCATGAACATAGTTTTAAAAGAAATAAAGGATTCTAAAAGGCAGAAGTGAGAAGGGCATGGAGATCAGTTAATGCAAAGTTGTAGACATAGAAGATGAAGTATAATGAGGGGGAATGGCAAGTAGAACAATTTTACTGAACCATGGAGTTCTAAAAAATAATATATAATGTATAATTAAAGTTGGAAAGATAGGTTAGCAACAGGTTGTGAAGGGCTTTAAAATCCAAAGGCACATACTGAATAGAGGAGTGACATAATCAGATCTACATTTCAGGAAAATCACTTTGGCAGGTATGTGAAGAATAGATTGTGGAGAGGAAAGATAAACTGCAAGGAGACCAATTATGAAACTATTGCGATAGTCCAAGCAAAAGGTACTGAAGACGTGAATTAAAGTATAGTGGTCATGTGAGTAGAGAGAAGAAGAGAATGATGCAAGAGTTTAGAAATGGGGAAAATGTGTCAACAGATTAAACATATGGTGGGGAGGAGGAGTAAGGAGTCAAATTTAACTCCTAACTTACAAATCTAGAAAAAGGGAGGTACTTTTGGGCCAGAAACAAGAAAGTCTAGAAAAGGGGTAGATTTAAGGGAAATATAATTAGTTCAGTTTGGGACATATTGGACCTGACATGACTGCAGTATATCCAGTCTAAAATGTCCAATGTGGAGGTGGAAATACTTGAAAGGGTTTAAACGTGAAACAAGGGAATATATACATGGCGCTTAAAAAGCAATATGCTAGTGATGGGGTGCGTGAGTGTCTGTGCTTGGACCCCAATTCCTCCCTGGCCTCAGAAACACTATCCCTGGCAGTTTCCCTCCAGCCCAAGGACCCTATCTCTGGCTATTAATAATCCATGAGAGGACCCAGTGAGGCAAACTATCTCTCCCTGTTACAAGAACAAGCTGGCTTCTATAGAATTTCCCTTGTACTATCTTGTATCAATAAAACTATCATGTACTGACTTCCTATTATCATGTATGATCCAGAGGTCAAGTTATAGACATCAATTCCTGAAACTATTTTGTTACAGACATAACAGATCAAAAATATACCCTTTAGGAACCCCCTCTTGCCCACTGTTCTGCCCTCCCCCCATTTCCAGTAGTGAATGATGCCTGTGACCAAGGTTGTATGTTATCACCTAATTAGCATACTTGACACATAATCCACTGCTTTTCCTACATAAGCTTTAGCATCATTCCTGTTAGGTTGCAGAATTCCCTAAGAAGCTCTGCCCACCATGGCAGTTCCTTGAGAATCCTTACCCACTATATAGCATAAAAATAAATCTTTGCCACCTTAACTTAAAAAATGCTTGAGTCTGTGAATTCATTCCAGACAATCCTGTCCTATACTCCGGTCTTTGAGGGGGTGTCTGAACCTCTCAGACCACAATACTAGGTGTTTGGTGCATACAAAAATTATAATACAATATGTGCCCTCATGGATTTATAAATCTAGTTTGGGAAATCAGATAAATACATGAAAATTAAAATTATACTTAAAAGTTTTTTTTTTAAATAATTCATGACAAGTATGAACTGAGATAGGTAGGGTAAGTACAGTATTCATTATGGTATCATGTCAATCATCACCCCATACAACTACCTGTTACTCTATCCTATGAGATAAGATTCTATTCTATTAAAAAAAACCCTACCCCTATATCCAGCCTATTCTTAACAGGCAGAGATCAGTATAGAGTTTTCACATCTCAAAGGAGAAATCACATTTTTAAAAGGAAGTAGAGTGTACAATAGATGCAAAAACAACATTTATAGTTTTGTAAATAAACTGTACTGATCACTTCTATTATATTTCAAAATGCCATCTGTGGTGGAGTTTTTTTACGAAAGGGGTACAATCAAAATCCATTTCCCAAATAAGATGCCAAAAGTAGTTTAAAACTTACCTCTGTTTCTTTCATTAGCAAGTTCAATTCTGATATCTGGCTTTTAACTTGGCTCTCCTTGCCAATAAGGTAATCAATGTCCTTTGAAAGCTTTTCCTGTTAAAATATAAATACCCTGCAAATTAACAAAATTTTAAAAGTATAATTAAAAGGTCTTAGAGATAAAAGAAAACAGGTGATAATCTATTTACCTTCCCCTAGAAGTCTGTATTACATGGCTAATAAAAATCAACTACTCACCTATTAAAATCTATCACTGCCCTGAATACACAGGGTCATAGATGTTTAAAAAAACAAACGTAGTAAAAAATAAATGTTCAAATCAATTCAATTCAATAAATATTTATTAAGCACCTACTATGTGCCAGGCACTGTGCATTTTATTAGAGGTCTCAGTTTACTAAGAATCAATTATTAATTCCTTAGCTCTACCTTCTAAGACTTTTAAGTGAAGGAAAAAAAAAAAAAACATATTTCTTTTCTATAAAACCAGGTTTGCTGGCATCCCAGAGTTAACCTCAGCCTATGATACATTTTTAAAGTTGAATTATTAACCAATCAATAAACAAGCATTTACTAAGCACCACAATGCCAGGCACTGTTCTAGGCTCTGGGGTTAAAAAAATAAAATCAAAAACAGCTCCTGATTTCAAGGAACTTGCAATCTAGCTCGTGGAGACACACACACACACACACACACACACACACACACACTATATATATATATATATATATACAGGGGAAGGAGCTGATCAGGATATTCATAAGCCAGGGGTGGGGAACCTGCAGCCTAAAGGCCACAAGTGGCCCTCGAGGTCCTCAAAGGCAGCCCTTTGACTGAATCCAAACTTTACAGAACAAATCCCCTTAATAAAAGGATTTGTTCTGTAAAACTTGTACTCAACTCAGTCAAAAGACTATACCCAAGGACCTAGAAGGCCACATGTGGCCTCAAGGCCGCAGTCCTCACCCATTAAGCAACTGATTTCACCTCCTGTCGCAGTTGGAACAAAAGGGACAGGAAACAAAAATAACAAGGTGCTAATGTTTTAAAGAATGTGCAAAGAAAGGTTCTAATTTTGTTACCCTTTTGTGAAGTGTGAAGAATTTAGGACAAGTAACATCCCTGATGGTCAAAAAGAAAAGGATACAGTCTCTAAAGACAGAAAGTCAGCAGAGGCACCATGGAGGAGAGTGTCTCTGGAAGAAATGAAGATAGCTACCTATGGATTCAAGACACAATGAGCCCTGACAGAAGAATCTAGCTATGAAAAATGAGGACACATCAAGAAAATGTAAAGGAAATTGGGACCCTAGCACGCTGGAGCTGTGAACTGCCTTGGTCCTTGTTCCCTACACATTGCCTCACTACCAGTATACCTTATATAGCTCACTCTTCCCACAGACAATCACTTTGGCAGCTACGTAAAGGATGGACTAGAGTGGGGAGAGATTTGAGGCAGGGAGATCAATGAGGAGCCTATTGTTATAGTCCAAGGGCATTCTGAGGTGGTGGTTTTGTGATGAATGAGAAGAGAATGAATACAAGAGATGTTACAGAGGTAAACTGGGCAAGATTTGGCAATGGAATGGATATGTGGAGTAAGTGAAAATAAGGATTTGAGAACACCAAGTTTGTAAACCTAGGAGAGTGTTGTCCTTGACAGAAACAGGAAAATTAAGGAAGAGGGATAAATTTCAGGTAAGTGATAATGAGTTGTGTTATAGACATACTGATTTTGAAATATCTATGGGACATACAGTTTGAAACGGCAACTAGTGACATGGGACTGAAGCTCAGGAGAGAAATGGCCTGGTTATACCAAGAAGTCAGTTCCATAGGGATAACCTATGACAGCTAATGATCTCACCTATTGGATGGTGCTGGAAAACACCACAATCAGGTGGCCAATGGATGACAAGCCACTAAAGGAAGCTAAAAGTGACAGGAAGAGAAAGTAATGTCATAAAAACCCAGAAAGAGTATGCAGTGTCTGAAGATGGTGGAGTACATCAGAAAATACCCAGGCTAAAGTGGCAAAAACAAACTAAAATCAGGGTAAAGCAGCTGTCCTCCTAAGATAACTTAAGAGGACCTAAGGAAAGATTGGACCTCCAGGGGCATAAGTTTGTCCATACTAAAGTGCAAAAACCTCCGGGAAGACTCCACTGAATAAAGAACAACAAGCCTCAGGGCAGCTGGGTCTAGGAGGCAGCCTCTGCCTCAGGAACTCTCATTTCATGGACAGGGTGAAGGGTTACACAGCTGAACAGGGGAAGACGGGAGGACCATCCACTATCACTGGACACCAGGCCCAGATGTGCTGACCGGTCCTGGGCAATAGCTGTGGGTGAGGAGGAGCAAGCACACACCCAGTTAACGAGGTAGCAGAGGGGCAGGGACCCTGCTGGAATTGGGCACTTGTAGGAAAGCAGAATTCCTGTTGTTTCATTTCCAGGGTAGAGGGGAGAGCTGAAGTTTGCACCCGAGGGAGGGACTACATGGAACAAGAACATTTGTGAACCAGTATGGCTGTGGGACCTAGCCATGGCTTAAGGGCGGAGAGGAGTGCCTAAGGTTAGGCCTCAGACAGAGCTCAGAAAATAACAGTAAGAAGGACCTGAGGCCTGCGGCCCCGTTCCCCACATCTCTGGACTAGAATCTGATTACAATAAGAAACTGCTAAAAATAAAATAAAACAAAATAAAAATAAAGATGAGTAAGCAAAGGAGAAAGAACCCAATCATAGACAGGTGCTATGGGGATAGAGAAGATCTGGGTTCTTATTCAGAGGAAGACAGTGAAGTTAAAAAAGTGACTTCAACTTTAAAAAGAAATGTCAAATGGTCACAAGCCCAAAAAGAGTTCTTGGAAGAACTTTAAAAGGACTTCAAAAATCAAATAAAAAAGACTGAGGAAAAATTAGGGAAAAAATAAAAACAATCCTAGAAAATCAAGAAAACTATGAAAAAAAGCCAACCAACTGGAAAAAGAGATCAAAAAACACATAAGGAAGAAAATAACTTCTTGAAAACAAAAACTGGGCAAGGGGAAGCTAATGACATCATAAGATAATATAAGAAATATATAAATATATAAATATATATATTATATAAATATATATATTATATAATATATATTATATAAATATAAGAAATAATAAATAAGAAATATAAGAAATAATAAAACATAATCCAAAGAATGAAAAAATAGAAGAGAATGTGAAACATCTCCTTAGAAAAACAACTGATCTGGAGAACAGATCAAGGACAGACAACATAAGAACCGTTGGACCACCTGACAGTTATAATTAAAAAAAGAGTCGATACAATATTACAAAAAATTATTAAGGAAAATTCCCTTAAATTTTAGAACAAAAGAATAAAATGTAAATAGAAAAAATCCACTGATCACCACCTGAAAGAGATCCCATGATGAAAACTTACAGGAATATCATAGCAAAGTTTCACAACTCCCAGGTTAAGGAGAAAATATTTTAAGCAATAAGGAAGAAAAATTAAATACTGTGCAGCTACAATCAGAATAACATAAGATCTAGCAGGTTCTATACTAAAAGACCATAAGTCTTGGAACACTGTATTTTCAAGAGCAAAATAGCTGGGGCTGTGACTATTTGTATCCGCAGCGTTTAGCACAGTGACTGGCACTGAATGTTTTTTTTTCCATTCATTCAAGAGTCAAGACCTACCTTTAAGGTTTTATAGGCACTGCTAATGGTGGTTACCCGATGGTTTGAATGATTACCACCTAACTTACAGAGATGGCAAACTGGTCTTCTACATAATTCACAGTACATGTTTACTCTCTCCATTTCATGTTCTGGGCACATTAAAATCTGTTGAGAAAAATGAAGCATAAACATGAAGAAAGGTTGTCTAAAATTACCTAAATTAAAAGAAGCAAAAACATTATAAAACCCAAGCAAAATTGTAGCTATTTACACACATTGCTTTAAGTTTTAAAAAGCATTTTATATATTATTTTATTTGATCCTCACAAAACCTATACGTGGACCTATGATTTCCTTGATATAAGGAACTCCCAAATGAGGAGATTCTCTCTACCAATGCAAGTAAATACCTTCTCTGCGCTGAAAGGTTCACTGACTTGCACAAGCTAACACAAACAATATGTGTCAGAGGGGGTGCTTGAACCCAGATTTCTCCTGGTTCCAAGACTAGCATTCTTATCTACTATTCCATATTACCTCTCACAAAAAGCAGACAATCATTAATAACTGAGAATAATTCTTTTACAATAATAAAATAATTCATGTAAATAAATGAACAGATTATTTAGAAGGTACTTGAAATTAAGAGAGGTAGATGAAAGAAGTTCAGCCACAGGTGTGTTTTCTACATAAATATTTGTATTCTTTCTTAGAAAAAAAAAGTCTTATTTAAATAAACCAGTTAACAGACCCAAATTGTACTTGATCAGCATATTTCCAACAAGTTAAAACATTCATAGTTTAAAATATAATAGAAATAATTTAATATAATCTAGGATTGTCAACCTTAACTACCAGACCTTTTTATTTTTTAAATAGACACAATCATAATAAACTACTCAAATTTAAAGTTGTGAAGTTAAAATTAGGAAGAAAAGAATATATCTAATTAGAAAGTCCTCAGCATTCCAAAGTTCCTCCCTAAGTATTGCTAAGAATTAAAACTTCACTTTTGGGGCCGCTAGGTGACACAGTGGATAGAGCACCAGCCCTGGAATCAGGAAGACCTGAGATTTGAACTCAGATACATAACACTTACTTGCTGTGTGACTATGGGCAAGTCACTTAACCCCAACTGCCTGGCCAAAAACAAAAACAACCTTCACTTTCAAAATATAAGGTGAACCTTTTTTTTTTTTTTAACAGAACCAAGAAAATCTAAAATTATGAATAAATGGGCAACAATTAAAATTTCAGCTTGACATACAATAAAGCTTTTAAAATGGGAACCTCTTAGCCATATAATGTTAAAATACTTGAGGAAAAGAACTTGCAGAGAAGTCAACATATTTACTATACTCCTGATTCTTCCAGATTTCGTCTTCAATCCCCGAGAAACTTCATCTTGAAAGCTCTGTCCACACCTGGACTTTACATACTGAAAGTATCCTTCACCCCTGTGGCTTCTACCTCTGATTGGCTCATTTTTCCTAGAACCTCCGTTTTAAGGTGAAGGCCCAGACCAATAGTATGTCTGTTTCATTCTTTGCATTTGTATCCCAAACACCTGCGACAGTGCTTTCTTAAGCATTAAAGGCTTAACAAATGCTTGTCAATTGACTGAAGGACAAATTAGTTTTACCTGATTTAGTACAAAGTGCTAACCGATCTATTATTGCCCAAGTTTGGGGTGGGGGTGGGGATATTGTTTTTAAATAAAATAGCTTGATTAATTTGAAAGCAAAGCTTGTCAGGTTTTTTTTTCACCCTACATTACTCAAAGTAAATTTTTCATATGCCCCATAATTTAAGGGACAATTTCAGTACCTCTGTCAGGTTCTAAGTATATTACTTTAATTATACATATATACACCATTATAAATGAACACACACATATATATATATACATACATACACACATATACATATATACTCACATATACATATGTATGCATGTATACACACCCCTAAATACTTTAGCAATAATTATACTGATAAAGCCAATAAGTTTAGATATAAAAAGCACTGGATTTGAGAGACTACCTGGATTCTAACCCAGACTCTATCACTTACTAAATTTTTTGCACATATCAATCAATCAACAAACAAACATTTATTAAGCACCTGCTCTGTGTCAGGTACTGTGCTGGGTATTGGGGACATAAATACAAAGAATGAAATAATCCCTATTCTCAAGGAATTCTGAGGGAAAAAAATAAGTATATAATAAGTATATACAGAATATAAAAAGAATAATTCCAAATAAATACAAGGTAGTTAGAAAGGGAACAGTTGAGAAGAGCAGGAAAGAATGTGGTGCTGACTAAGCTTCTTTTTTCTTTGTAAATGGGTATATAATCCTTATACTATACTACCTAGTCAGAGGGCTGTTCTAAAGATCAAGTTAAATAATGTTTTAAAGTATTATACAATTTTCAGCTATTATTATAATGATGATAGATCACCTATAGGCTTACAGAGGGAAATGAAGCTTTATGTCAAGCACTTGAAATCGAACAGTGTGTTGTGATTAAAGAGCTGGACTTGGAGTTGGGAAGACCCGGGTTCAAATCGTATCTACTATACTACTAGCTGTATGACAATGAACAAGTCTTTTAACCTGTCTGTGACTCAGTTTCCTCATCCATCCCTGTCAATTCTAAACCTATTATGTATGCACCTATGAGCCATGCAAATAAACTAAGAATTATGACTAACTCTTAATTCCTCTGTAGTGACTGGGCATGCAACTGTACCCCAAAAAAGTCTCTAAATATTTCCAGTCCCAAATCCCAATCCCTACACTTAGGATATGTCATGTCCTTGTTAAAATATAGACAAAAAAACTGATTAACACTGCAATTTATTATGTTATCCTTCCCACCTTTATCAAAATCCCACTTACCTTAGGTCTAAAATTAGTGGTTGGGCCTACATACTCATGCTGAGCTTTTACAGTGCCCCAAGGATGATATATTTTGAAGCATTCATTACAGTAGCTTGCACTGCAGTCCATGCAACTTTTAGTGGATTCTTGAGGTGGAGGTTTGCAGAGGTCACACATAATGGCCGTAGCTGCCCTAGCTGCCTGTCGGTATCTTTCCACAATCGTTTCCAAAGTGAAATTTCGAAACAAACCATTGATTCCACGCTCTCCCAGGTCAATATCATGCTCACAACCAGGACAAGGAAAAGTGGTCGTCCTAGGAGTCAATGAGTTGCGTTTCCAGCCTGAATAATTGATCATTCCTAATGTTTAGTTATAGTAGTGGGAAGATGATTAGAATGACAAAACACAGAATGAAAAAGGTTGCAAGAGAAAAATGTGTGTACACTGCGTACACCAAATACAAAATACTGAAAGGAATAACATATATAAGTCAATGCAAATTATGCAAACATTTTAAAAAATAGCTTTCTATTGAACTTTCCTTCTATGCAAAAGATCAAATACAAAAAACACCTGTATTTTCCAAAACACTTCGAGTCAAGGAAGAGCACCTGAAATATCCTCACAGAAGGATCTTGATAAATATTTTTGATGATGCTGAATAAACTTTACAAGCCCTGCACACATTGTATATACTGTATATAGCTTGCTTTGTATATACTTGTTTGCATAGTTTCCAATTGGATTGTAAGCTCCTTGAGGGCAAGGACTGTCTTTTGCCACTTTTTGTATCCCCAGCATTTAGCACAGTGCCTGGCACAAAGTAGGCAGTTAATAAATGTTTAATGATTCACTGAAGTCCTCAGCTCACTCACACTCATTCACACACTCTCTCTCTCTCTCTCTCTCACACACACACACACACACACACACACACAAACTAAATCTACCACATAAATATATAGCCATGTAAAATAGAGCCTTACTTGGTTGCATATGCAGCCCCATAACAGAAAATTCTAGAAAGTAGTTGCAGCACTCCTAATGCATATTCCCCTATTTGCCCAGAATCCCACTAGTTTTGGCTTTGAAAGGAATTCAGGTATCAAAGGAGTACTCATTAATGGTCATTGTACTGATCCTCAAAACATCCTAAAATAGCCCTACGCTAGTTCAGAATTCCTAATATTATACAGTAAGTACTGACTCCCATTCATTAGCCAATAAAATATTTATAAAATTTCAGTAGGTAGCGTGCTATTTTTAAAGTACAATCTACTGAAGGTTGTATAACACATTCACAATCATAAAAGTTAATAATTTTAACAAGGCCACAAAACATTTTCCTATGAGCGTTAAAAAAAAAGGATTTTACAAACGAAAATTTTAAAATGTCATAAAATATAGAATACATGGAATAGCACCTTCTGGTTCCCAACATTTAGGAACAATATTAATGGAAAGAGCTCTAGATTTGGAGTCAGAGAACTTGGCTTTGAATTCTAGCTTTTCTGAGCTTTGACACTGAGCAAGATACTTGACATGTCTGGGTTTTGGTTCCCTCATCTGTAAAATGAGGGAGCAGGAGAAGGATTGTTCTAAAGTCAGAGTATCTAAACCTTTTTTGTGCCATGGACCCTTCTGGCAATTTGATGAAGCTATAGACTCTTTCTCAGAATAATGTTTTCAAGTACATAAAATAAAATATATACAATTATAAAGGAAACAAACTGTATTGGAATAGTTTACATAAATAAAACTATATAAATATATAAATACATAATAATTTGAGGAGATTAACCTTATTTCAAAGTGGTGGCAACTTTTTTAAAATGTGGGGAAAAAATCTAAAAAGTTAAAGGCAGAGAAAGGCATTCATTCAAACATGCTTCATAACATCAGATTAATAAAACAAATGATAAATGCAAGCTTTAAAACACAACACAACAGTGAAAATATAATTTATGGTGCAGTGGTTCAGTTTCAAGAAATGAAACAAGAAATGTATTTTTAGTTTCACAGTTTCACCATGTAGAATAGATCACACATGAAAATGAAATGGATAATTGTGCAAAATAAATAGCTTTAAAATAATTACTTGTTAAAGCTCAAAGTTTTATTAAAAAATTAGAAAAAATATAATGAAATCATACTTTAAACAACATGTGCATGCAGCACACCATGCTTTTATTTCACTCCATGTTCAAAAAAGTCAGAATTTATTATAAATGTGTATCATTCCTTTTCCATAAGCCTCTCCTACTGTGCCTAATTTTTTGTCACCCAAAATTAAAGATTATAGCACAAAACTAACATTTTATAAAATAAGATGGTATAGTTGAGATGGCATAATAGGATGGCATAATGTTTGAAGCATCAGTCTATAAGTGAAAAATATATTTGATCAAGATATAGTGACTTTGAAACATTTTTAGTAGCTTTCTGAATATCACTTAAAATTTTTTAAAAATAATTTCCACTATAATAATTTATTTTATACTATATATTTAATAATTCAGGAATAAAAATAAGCATACCAAATCATGTTTTCAGGACCCTCAAAGCAGCAGAGTTGATCTAAAAGCATTGAGGAAAAAGCTCCAATAAAATTAGGCAATATGTCAATCAAGAAATTATATACACATAGAGAGACACACATACATTCTAACTTTCTTTCCTAATCTGGCTTTAAAGGGATGGACTGACTTCTGGGAGAATTCCATCTGTTTTACTATAAATACCTATAATATCTTGTACTAATGATATAGTGAACAACAAAAGTAATGACGTCTAGACTAAAAAGAATATGGAAGAAGCAAAAGAGCAATAATTCTACTATAGAAATTTCCACTATTATTTCCTTTTAGAAATTATTATGGTACTTTAAACAAGATGGCAACATACACTTCATTTGATATTCTTCATAATATACCTTAAAGCAATATTATAAAAGTGAGTTTATTAATCCCTTCCACTAGATTAAGTCCTTTAAGCGCAATGACTATTCATTTTTCATTTTCATTTGTGCACATTGCACAAATAAGTTAACAAGATACAAAACACACAATAAAATTTTGTTGAAATTAAGACATGCAATACTCTTTCGCCCAATTTTAACACATAAAACAATAATCTGGACACTAAGAAATTAATTCAATTTAAAACAAATTAAATGTCTAACTATATTGGAGATTCTAGGTCTAATATTATTATATTTTATTGTACATTATATACATAGTAAAAAGAGAATTTCTGGCTCAGGCTTCTTGCTGGCCCTATGATATGAGATAGATTGTGATGATAAAGAAATTCTGGTTCATACTTCTTCCCACCATTATAAGAAGAGGACACTGCCCTATTCTCTATTTTAAGCTTCTAGACATTGCTCCTGGAAGCTAGGTCATAATACCTGCAGAACTTTTCAAAGTTGGGAAACAAGTCACACTTCCAGTTTTGACCACCTTATCTTTCCCCTTCTGTTACTTGTTTCCAGACATGTATACCCTTATCTTTCCCTCCTACTTTTTGCAAAATTCCATTTTTCTATGTTGTTTACACATTCACATTCTAGATAAGGTTGCTGAAGCTGATACTCTGGGCTCACTGACTCCTGTATACGATCAGTTGAGCTTACATTGTGAGCATAATAATAAAACTGCAATTTACTATCTCTGCATTGTTAATTGGTGATTGACAAAAGTAACTAATCAATGGACACCTGAATAATTTTTATTTATTATCGATCCCAGATAGGAGAAACTAGGTCAATCAAGATCAAGTTTTCCAGACCAGTAACCCTCCACAAGGTAGATTTTATCTTGAGATAAAAAGGAAAAATTGCAGATAAAGGTTAGTATTTTGAACATTTGGTTCTTTATTATTTATAATTACTGTACTGTTTTAACTACCCTCCCCATCTGGTATGGTTTAGAACTGAGAAAAATCAGCCAGCAGTGGGGAGAGTACCTATCATTGAGGATATAAATCTGACATAAACTTCAATTCCACCCTGAGTAGTTGGATATCATTATGGAATCCTCAAATTCCAATAATTCTGGTCTAGTCTGTGGCAACTGCCTATAGATTGGAGTACAAAATTATTCCTGGTTGAATATATTTCCTATATGGGAACTCTGGTCTAGTCAAGCTGTTAAAAAAAAAAACTGTTTGGATTGTAGTAATGGCTGAAATACATCATCCTTGACCTCAGGGAGGATCTTCCGATTTTGAAATACTGTATATGCTTAGATTAACTGTTGAAGCTTTATACCAAATAAGCTCTCCCTAACATCTGTAATTGTTGTAATACTGATGCTTCTCAATAAACAGGGACTTCTACTGACCCTTTCATTAAACTTTCAATGGAAGATACATTTTTAAAACAGGCAGGAAAAAAGTGGGAATCTTTTTTGCCAAGAGTTTCAAAGCTGAAGATGGAGGACTAGCGACTGCTACTCTGCTGAAATTATCCCGATATTCCCCTCCAAATAACTTTAAAATGATGCCTCAAAAAATTTTGGAATAGCAGAGTCAACAAAAACTCAGGGTAAGGTAGTTTTCTGTCCCAAGAAAATCTGAAAGATCAGCAGAAGTCTGTGTCACCAGAGTGGAGGCCTATCCAGAGCCCACACACATATGGTGGTGCTAATAGCGGTCACAGGAGCAGCTCTGGGGGCTCTTAGTCCAGAGACTGTAAGGGGGTCAGACAATGGATCAGAAAGAAATTACAGGGGACCCTTTGCTGGCACTGAGTACAGCAGGCAATGACTGGCAACTTTATTGCCCACACGCAGTTCTGGGTCACAGTTCCATGGCACTAGGGGTTGATCGCAAGGAAGCAGGAGCCCTGGTTGCAGCTCTAAGACAAACATGAGCATTCACATGTGAAGCAGCAGGAACTAGCAGCCTTCCTTGGTAGACACCAGGAGAGCAGTGACCGTACCTCTCCCAGGATCACACACCATCCTGGAAGCACCCCAAACTTGAAGAACCCTAGAACTAGTCCTGAAAACTACAGCATGAAAAAAGCCTGAAACTTGGGACAGTGCCTAACCAACCCTAGGTGAGCAGAACTCAACTTAACATAAAATTGTAAGTCAAGAAATGGGCTAAAAAATGAGCAAAAAAAGAGAACATGACCTTAAAAAATTACTACAGTGACAGGAAAGATCAAAACACAAACTCAGAAGACAACAATATGAAAACAAATACCAAAAAAGTCTCGAAGAAAAATGCTAATGGGACACAAGCACAACAATAATCTCTGGAAGAGTTAAAGAAAGAGAGAAGAATGATAGAGGAAAAATTTGGAAAAGAAATGAGATAAGAAACGATGAGCAAGTTGATTTTAGAAAAACAACGGGGGCAGCTAGATGGCACAGTAGATAGAGCTCCAACCTTGGAGTCAGGTGGACCTGAGTTCAAATCTGACCTCAGACAGATAACATTAGCTGTGTGACCCTGGGCAAGTCACTTAACCCTAATTGCCTCACCAAAAAGAAAAAAAAAAAAGAAAAACAATGAAAGTTTTGCATGATACAATAAAGAGTTAAATGAATAGAACCAAGAAAATGTTGTATACAATAACAGCAATACTACTTCAAGAATAACTGTGAATAACTAAGCTGAGTGTTATAAATATTCAAATCAACTACAAAGGACCTATGAAGGAAGATGGCATCCACCTCCAGAGAAAGAATTTATAAATAGAAGTATGCATAGTAAGGTTTTACATACACACACACACATATGTACATATGTATGTGTGTATATACATATATATCTCAAATGGTGGCCTTCTCTACTACAGGGTGGGAAGGGAGAAAAGGAGACAGTTCAAAACTTAAAATGTAACAAAGCAGAATTAGCTTAATGGCAAAAAAAAAAAAATCACTAAACAAAAGAACTCCTTAAAAAAACACAAAACAGGCCAAATGATAAAAGAGGTACAAAAGCTCACTGAAGAAAATTAATTCCTTCAAAACTAGAACTGGGCAAGTAGAAGCTAATGAGACATCAAGAAACAATAAAATAAAGTTAAAAGAATGAAAAAATAGAAGAAAATGTGAAATATCTCATCAGAAAAACAACACATCTGGAAAACAGACCGAGGAGAGATAATTTAAGAATTACTGGACTACCTGAAAGCCATGATCAAAATACATCATATTTCAAGAAATTACCAAGGAAAACTGCCCCAACACATTAGATCCAGAAGGTAAAATAGAAATTGAAAGAATCCATCAATCACTTCCTGAAAGAGATCCCAAAATTAAAATTCCCAGGAACATTATAGCCAAATTCCAGTGCTTCCAGGTCAAAAGAGAAAACATGTCAAGTAGCCAGAAAGAAACAATTCAAATACTGTGGAGCCACAATCAAGATTACACAAGATTTAGTGTCTTCCATGTTAAAGGAGTAGAGGGCTTAGAATATGATATTCAAGAAGGCAAAGGCGCTCGCTAAGATTACAACGAAGACTTACCTACCCAGCAAAAATGAATATGATTCTTCAGGGGAAAAAAATGGATATTTAATGAAATAGAGGACTTTCAGGCATTCTTTTTTTTTTTTTGAGAGGCAATAGGGGTTAAATGACTTGCCCAGAGTCACACGGCTAGCAAATATTATGTGTCTGAGGCCAAATTCGAATTCAGGTCCTCCTGATTCCAGAGCTAGTGCTCTATCCACTACACCACCTAGCTGCCCCTTCAGGCATTCGTGATGAAAAGACCAGAGCTAAAGAGAAAATTTTCAAATACAAGACTCAAGAGAAGCATAAAAAGGTAAACATGAAAGAGTAATCCAAAGTATCTCAATAAAGTTAAATGGGAAGACATTACATGTAATTCCTAAGAACTTTATCAGTATTGGGGCAGTTAAAAGGAGTTTATATAGAGGCCGAGTTTATATAGAGGCCATGGATGTGAATCAACTATGTTGGCATGATCTCAAAAAAAAAAAAATGAAGAGTTGAGAAAGAGGGATTCACTAGGAGAGGTGGGAAAGGAGAGAGTAGAATGGGGAAAATTTTCTAACATAAAAAAGGCACACAAGGAAGAGTTTTTACAGTGGAGGGGAAAATGGGGAGGGTTGGCAGGTAATGTTTGAACCTTACTCTTAAAGAAGGAAGAATATATATACACACTCAGTTGTGTGTAGAAATGTAACTTACCCAATATGGAAACAGGAAGGGGAAGGGGATAAGACAAAGAGGAGGTGAGGGTGATAAAAGTGAGGGTGATAAAAGTGAGGACAAATTAATGGATGCAGTGGTTACAAGCAAAATAGATCTTTGAGTTGGGACGGGATAAAAAGAAAGACGAACAAGAAATAGAATAAAATAGCATGGTTCAGGGAAATACACAGTTAGTAATCACAACTGTGAATGTAAATGGGATGAGCTTAAAAAACAAAAAATCAGATACATAAAACACCAAACAGAAGCAGATAGCATAATGGATTAGAAACCGGAAATACGTTGTTTACAAGAGACACACTTGTAACAGAAAGACACACATATATAGATTTCAAACAAAGGGCTGGAGTAGAATCTAATAAGCTTCAGCTGAAGTTAAAAAAGGGGGGGGGAGGGGAGGCAGTGGTAGCAATCATTATTTCAGACAAATCAAAAGCAAAAATAGACCTAATTAAAAGGGATAATCAGGGAAACTGCATTTTACTAAAAGATATAAACAATGAAGTAATGTCAAACATTTTTACAAGTTTCTCTAATAAAGGTTTCATTTCTCAAATAAATACTGAGTACAGAACTGAGTCAAAATTATAAAAATAAGAGCCATTCCTCAATTGATAAATGGTCAAAGGACATAAACAGGCGGCTTTCAGAAGGAAAAAAACAAAGTTATCTGTAGTCATATGAAAAAATGCTCTCAATCACAATTGATGAGAGAAAAGTAAATTAAGACAACTCTAGGTTACCACCTCACACCTTTCATAAATTACAAATGCTAGAATGGATGAGGGATAAATAAGTACACTAATGAACTGTTAGAGGAGTAGTGAACTGGTCCAACCACTCTGGGGAACAATTTAGAGCTAAGCCCAAAGGGCTATAAAACTGTGCCTTCCCTTTGACCCAGCACTACTGAGTCTGTACCCCAACAAGATCAAAGAAAAAGGAAACAGTTGTATTTCTATACACAACTGAGTATGTGTGTGTGTGTGTGTGTGTGTGTATACATATTCTTCCTTCTTCAAACCAATTCCAAAGAGAGTAAGGTTCAAACATTACCTGCAACCCCTTCCCCTCCATGTACATATACATTGTATATGTACAAAAACATTTAGAGCAGCTCTTTTTGTGGTGGCAAAGAACTGGAAATTGAGAGGATGCTCATCAATTGAGGAAGAACTAAACAACTTGTGGCATATGATTGTAATACAGAACTATTGTGCTGTGAGAAAGGACAAGGGAAATGGTCTCAGAATAATATGGCAAGATGTATACGAAGTGATGCAAAGTGAAGTGAGAAAAACCAGGTGACCATTGTGCACAGTAACAATAAAGCTGAACTGTGATGATCAACTGTGAAAGACTTGGCTACTCTAATCAATACAATGATTCAAGACAATTCCGAAGGACTCATGATGAAAAAATGCTGTCCTCCTCCAGAGAGAACTGATGAACTCTGAGTGCAAACTCAAGTATAACTTTCTCACTTTCTTTATTCTTCCTGCTTTTTTTTTAAAATATGGCTAATACAGAAATATGTTTTACATGATTTCACATGTATAGCTGATATCACATTGCTTGCCTTCTTAGTGTGTGAAGGAGTGGTGAGAGGGAAGGAAAGAATTTGGAACTCAAAATTTGAAAAGAATGTAAAATTACATAATTTTTAAAGAGTTTCAAAGCTTTCAAAAGAAATGATCTCATCTTTTGTGTTCCTAATTCCAACCACATTGGGAATGGGAAGAAGGAGATCCTTTTCCAATTTGAAGAAATGTATAGCATTCTAAATTAGACTGAATTTGTTAAATACATATTTGGTGCATATCTCCAAACTATGATGGAAATGTGATCTGAATTCTTTTAATAAATGCTAAAATATCCTGTCAGCTTTTTCAATTTGCAAAAGCACTCAGGACTTTCTCATATCAATAGCACACCTCTCTATCACTCTTGAAAGGGAGTGATTTCACCAACTAGAGAATAAACAAAACTGATGCCAATTAAAAACTGTATCTCTAATGAAGTCCAAAAACAGAGAAGAAACATTATTTTGCAGCTTTTAAGCCTTATTTGGCACTTAAGAACCACCTGTTACTAACTCTTCTATGTGAGAAAGTTGCTTGTTTAAATCAGGAAGCAAATGTTCTAGATTAAGTAAAATTTAGTTTTAAGAATGTTCTACTATATCTCTTTTTCTTCTGTGAATGATTTAACAGAAATTGATTGCCTGGATAAATCAGAAGCAAAGTCACCTAAAAGGAAATAAACAGACTGTGCATTTGCAAGCTCTTAAAGACTGAAATTGGAAAAGTTTTACCTGACAAAATAGGAAGCTATCTGTAAACCGTGAATTTTCAATTTTCATCAGGGAAAAGTAAAAAGTTTTGCAATTACTTGATACTACATAAGAAAATCTATGCTAATTTGCAAAAGGGAGATTCAGTGAAGGAAATCAGTTCTCAGCATAGGCTTGGGATATGATTGGGAAAAATCATGAGGCACCAAGGAAGTAGTAAAGGTAAGTGAAGTGTTAAGAGTGTAGAAAGACTGATTTGAGGAGGTGTTAGACTTCATACAGATAAGAGCAGTGTGGGAGGATTTCCATGCCTATAAATTTGTGAACTATTTGAAGAAATGCCTGTTAGATGACATTTATTTCATCAATTCAGATATTCTTGTTGTGGAAAAATAGTTGGAATCATGTAGTACATTTTAAATTCACAGTATTTTTCTAGATACAACATTTACCAAGGGAAGAATATAGAAATAAATTTGCAGCATGAAATTATTTGAGTATAGCATGCTAAAAATTCTGTCCTTGAAATACACATTCATACAATTTCATTACTATGTAACAGAGGTTATTTTACAATATCCAAGTTTCAGAAGGGCCAAACGGACTCCCCCCCCCCCCCCCACACACACACACACACACACACACACACACACACAGGGCGATGACAATACAACACTACCCTGTTAAGTTTTTGTGGCAGACTTTACTGAAGGTAGCAATAAGGTCTATAATTTGAAATGCTAGCAGTGAATGGACCTTGGTAAAATTGGGATTCTGTAAAGTACCATCTGGAACTATAGATCCAGATTTGATTTGAGTTTATCCTAAACAAAACTGTAATGCAGCCTCATTTAAAGTGAGATGTGTTTTTCCTATTATGACAATTGTAATATTTGACCCTCTTTAAGTAAATAAGACTTTGATGGAAAATACACTTAAAATTTGGCATTGAGGCTAAACATTTAGAGACCATAAAAATAAGATTATAGAGGTAATTGGATCAATATTACTTTCTGCTGGTCTTCACTTACCTTCACTAACCTTCACTACTTCCTCAGTCTCTCGTGATTTTTCCTATATATATCCCAAACCTATCCTTAGAACTGCTTTCCTTCACTGAATCTCTCCTTTGCAAATTAGCACAAGTTTTCTTAATACCAATTAAATGGAAAACTTTTACTTTTCCCTGATCCAACTGATAGAAAATGAAATTATTTTTTAAAAAGAATTCAGACATATATATATTCAACTAGATTAATGTTATTTGACTGTTAGTGACTACTGTGTCTATGCTTTTAAAAATCCATGATAGTTTTGTATTAGTATTATGCTTATAATCTCTTGCATTTTGATTTTTGGGAAACCATGGTATAAGAAATGCTGTTAATAGTGTGACATATAACATTAGAAGATTAATTCCTGTTTTGATCTGAATGTTGGGAAATATAGAATCTGAGCTATCACTAGATTTATGGTTAAAAATACTGTATTAAATATTTACTTGGGCATATTTTGCCTTAAAATGAGTAATAACAACTAAAGTTGGGGAAAGTACAAAAGATCTTATAAATTCTCATTATCTGCAAAGTTCTTTAGGGATTTCCCAGGTTCTCTAGATCTTCTGTCTTGGCAAGGTCATACAATTTTATAAGACTTGTGAAAGAAGGAGCTACAAGAATATATGTGACTAAGGTAAGTCACGTAAATTCTAAAATAGTGAATCTGTTCATAAAGAAACTGAGATTCCCATCCCTCAACACAAACAGAGCCAAAATGTCAGATAACTTCTATATTTGCTTGTAGTATAAAAGTGATTTATATGATGAACTGTCTGACTACGGATTATGAAAATCATATAACTGCACCTAGAATAGTATGTTAAAATTACATCTTTGAATCAACAAACTCCAGTTTAAAGGATTTTGCTTCTTTTTACCCTGGGGTTGCTGTGAAATGCTTTAAAATATACAGGCTAACAGAAGCTAGTATCTTTCAGGGATATGAGTGAACTTCATATATAAAACTCAAGAATGTGATTTTTTTCTTAATTTCAGATGATTAATTTTTATATCAGAGGGTGTTTAAAGAAGTAAAATGATGACTGAATTCTTTTGGAAACTCATTATATGTACTTAGTAAGTACTGAAGATAAATGTTTATTATTTATTATGTACTGTTACTACAACAAGAAAATCAACTATACCCTGCTCTAAACTGTAAGAATAATTTACTACATGAGGAAAAACTGTAATTTTATTTGCTCTGAGTTTTGATTTCAGGTATAATTATTTGAATTATTGTTGAGCCAGTAACCCATCATTCAAGGGAGATGCCATAAGCTACTCAAAAGGAGTGTGATCTAAGAAATGCTACAGACAGCTGTTAAGTATATGGGAAGGTTGAGGAGACAGCCTAACAAAGGTAATGGCAGGATTCTCTTGACTCAGTTTCTCTACTGTGGTATTTTCTTTCTTTCTGAACAGGAATGTTTCCTACCTGGTTGTTTCTGAGCCTGTGGAACTCTTGTTTCATGACTGGTGATTTCAAAGAATATCTATAATGTTTACCTGAAATCAAAAAGTTAAGGGAATTTTGTCCTGGCATGCCAATCATAGGTCAGTCTGTGACTTTAGGCTTAGGCCTGAGGAAACAGTCTGGATTTTGTTATAACCAGGTCCTTCCTGGATTTATAGGAAATTTCTCTGACCAAAGGAAGAAATCTGCAATGTTTGATAATGGATCTTATTGTCTGCATTGATCAAGTATCTCTGAATCACTATCATGGGATGCAAGTATAAAGGACTCTATTGCTTTGATTCTACTGTTCTGTATTTACTGTTCTGATTGTACTGTTCTTACCATTACTGTCTAAACTTCCTTATCTAGGTGACTAGAGAAAGATCAGTTTTTAGATTTGCTGTCTCCTTACTTATTGGTTTAATAGTTACATATTAATATATAAGATTAGGTCCATACAGTATCACATCCATTCTAAACAATGTGAGGATAACATATATCCTCAAAGGGTGATATAATAAAGATGTGACATGATAAAGATATAAAAGTTTTCATTTTTAATGGATTAAGTAAACTTCACTTTGGGGGAGGCAACAAGATTAGACTGCTTCCACTTGAGATCTAGGATGTATGTGATTGGCTTTCAAGTGTCTTCCAATGGGTAAAGGAATATACTTAAAGAACTCATGACAAAAGTAATTGTATTAGTAGCCTGGGAGCTGCAGCTGTTATGCCGGTAAAAAACAATGGAAAAGGCCAAGTAAAGACGACGGTTCTAAAAATATATTTCAGATCTTATATTGCAGGTAATAGGGAACTAATGAACTTCTTTCAGGTTCATTTGAATATCCACAAATGCTTATCCATACAATTACCTAAATATACAGGCTTTGGATACGTTTTAGTAATTGCTTATAATGTCACAAGTTGGATTTAGGCTTTCACATATAGAATTGTTTTCATTAGTTGTCAAGAAACTTTTAAATCAAGATTTTTTACGAAGGAAAAGAGAAAAGAGAAAAAAATGTTACCCATTCTCCTCCACAAAACAACTTATACTATAATACTTGGAGGTACACACAATAAATATATGTATATACTTTGGGAAAAGAGAAGGGAAATACTTCTTGTCTCCAGGATGACCAGTAACAGAGCCATTTATCATAACATAATATCATAACATAACAGAAAGAGTTCAATGAGACTTTTAAAGCATTAACTTGACATTCTGGAAAAACAAAGGATGTTTCAATCAAATACTATCATTCTCTGCAAGGAATATATTTTTATGATTTTACAAATAAAAACAAAAAATTCAGTAGTTTACCAGTCTAAGGGGATATACATACAAGTAAATTCTCTGTTTATCTCTCATTAGAAATTGCTGCTTGCCCCAAGTAAATGGCCAAAGATCACTTCCCCTCCTCCTCTTAGTACATGTAGCTATACTGCATACAAAATTGTTGGATCTATACTGAACAATCCAATCAGATCTATATTATTAAAAACAATAGGTTTTTATAGTCACAAAATCCTAAATCACTTAGCTTTAGAAA
Source organism: Vombatus ursinus (assembly GCF_900497805.2). NCBI lineage: Eukaryota > Metazoa > Chordata > Mammalia > Diprotodontia > Vombatidae > Vombatus > Vombatus ursinus. The sequence continues at coordinate 12,767,048 of NW_020954570.1, read as the reverse complement.
AACGTTTGTCTCAATTTTTCCAAACACACACATTAAATGGACTGGCTGCCCAAAGCACTTCAGTATATCTAAGATGGTTAAAAGGATGTAAAATTTTTTAAAAGTCTTCAATGTAGCCTAATTGATTGATTAAAATCCAGTTTTCAAATTAGGATATCACTTGAAAATTACCAGTACTGAAGACTGGGTTTTAATATTGCAGCTGAACTTTCACTAAAACTTTTTTCCAGTTGCATCTCCCTTTGGGAGCTCTTCTTCAATGGGAGATTGACATCTCTCTCTCTCTCTCTCAATATACATATATCTACATGTGTGTATGTATATATATACACATATATATATACACATATACACACATGCATACATTTATATAAATGTAAAAAAACACAAGAGACAAAAGGACTTATTTTACAGAGACATATCCTCAGTGATCCTTTTTTATGATTCTTTTTGTCATCTACAGCCAGCATTATCTATGCCAGTGCTATAGCTAGCGCTACCTCTACTACATGCAGGTTTCAGGTAAATAACGAAAGAATAAATGGTATGTAAAGACTAAAACATTCCAAACTTTCAGATGAGTTACAGCTAAATTTGATCTTCTATACTTCTGACATTTATAAGATTAACGATATAAAATTTGAACTGGCTTTCACCATATGAACTAATTACTGGAAGGCCAATGTGATTAGGTGAAGCCCTAAGTCATACTAAATCTTAGCACTAGCTGGTTTAAGCAGCATTAAAAGCGGTTTAGAACCTAGTAAATCAGGCTCCTAGAAGAAACAATTCTGCAAATCTTCACTGAAAACAAGACCCATTCCAGATACTGTTATCAGTATCTGGAACTGGAACTTTTTAACTGAGATCCCAGTTAAAGACTTAGTTTTTTATTTAAATTAAAGTTAAAGACTTTAAGTCTTTAAAATTATTTAAAGTTTAGTTAAACTTTACACATTTAAGTTAAAGACTGAGATGGCTGATTCAGAGATACACGTCTCTGAATCAGTGATGTAACTGGACAATTTTTGGACAGTGGTCAACGACAGACCCCTCTGACATCAAATTTCCAAGGAAAAACATTTCCCAGAAGCAGATGACTTCATGAAGTAGACAGTTCATCCCAAGATGACAGAATAAGAAATTTGTTGTTTAAATGAATATTAACTGAATGGTGCCTATATATGTTCAACCAAACCCTTAATTTTACCTGGAACTGGAATTGCATTGGGGAGTTAGGGAAAGGTCTAGAGGAGATTAAATATGAAGAAATATTTGACTGGGACATTTGACACTGGTTGCTAGGGTCACGCTGGATTTAGGAAGTTTATAAAATGTCTTATAATACTAATAATTGTTATATTAATTTTGCTTTATCATGGAATTCAGTGCTTCCCAATACTTGTAGCCGCCTGTGGAAATGCCTTCCAGAAAACTTATAAAAGGTTATCATGAAAAAAAAAAGTGATAGGATGTATAAAACTGTAGCCAGAGATGCACATATGTGATGTTCAAACAAAGAAGGGAGGTCTGTGACAAGAAAATTTCTGACTCAGGCTTCTTGCTGCCACTGTGATAAGAGAAAGACTGTGATGGGAAAGAAACTTTAGTTCACGCTTCTTCCCACCACTATGAGAAGCAGAAGACACTGCCAACTCTCCATTTTGAGCTTCCAACATTGTTCTGGGAAGCTAGAAGGTCAAAACACCTGCAGAATCAAAATTGGGAAACAAGTCACACCTTTGGTTCTGACCAGCTGGCAGGCATTTTTGTCTTTCTCCTGTTACTTGTTTCCAGACATGTATACGTGTATACCCTTATCTTTCCCTCCTGCTTCCTGTAAAATTCCATTTTTCTCTACTACTTACGTGTTCATATTCTATGTAAGGGTATCGAAGCTGATGCTCTGGGCTCACTGACTCTTGTACACAATCAGCTGAGCTTGCACTCTAAGTATAATAATAAACAGGTAGTTAATTATCTCTGTATCACTGATATGGTGACTGACAAAAGTACCTGACCAATGTTATCCTCAGATAATTTTTATCTCAACATAAAACAAGTTAGGTTATTACTACAAAAATTTAAAATTAAAAAAATTATTTAAGTGAATTGAAAACAGACCTAAGTATTGACCCATATTTTTACCCTAAAGCAACTGAATGATTGTTACATTTAACGCTTAAAATTAAAGAAGGTTTATGGTATAAAGTTACTTTTTTAACACAAAAAAATGAAAAATGTATTGTCTTCTTTACCACAGGATATACTCATTATATATGTGCCTGCTATCACAAGAAAAATTAAATCTATGAAAAAAAGTTAGAATTCATGTGAAAAATTTAGCATCACTGATCTTTAAATTTTAAATTAATTTTGTCCACTTTCTAAATAGTTTTGAAGATTAAAGGACTGATATTTAGAACTTTGGACTAAGAAAGGAATTTTAATTTATATCTACATACTAGGCTATCTTAGCCACATAAAGCAATAATATCACTTTTCTACCTCTCCAACTCAAAGGCTTCCATTGTAATGCTAAACAGTGAGCAGAAAGGAAGCTTGGTTTAGAATTTAATTTCAAAGAGAAGATTCACAACTGGTTTACAAAAGACAAAGCCGTAATTATACCCTATGCACAATGGCAATTTTTTATTTAACAGCAAGAAATGTGTTATTTCTTTGTACAAATAGTAGTTACACTGCTCCTGACCACTTAACAAGCTATCTTATGTTTCAGAAATAGTCATTGTTTGTAGAGTCAGACACCTCAGTCTTGTCCCAAAGGCCCTCCCATATTACAATTTCCATCTGTTACAATCCTTACCAATTTGCTGGTTAGTCAGATCAAACTTTTACAACTGTTTAAATTTTCATTTCTTTTATATGGCAAAAGTTCTTCACGTGGCTGTTAACAGTGTGTAATGCTTTCGAAAACTATTCCTATACTTTGAACATTTATCCATTTGGAAATGGTTCTTGCTCTAACATGTTTTGGTTAATTTCCGTTCTATCTTGGATATCAGACTGTTTCCTTAATGACAGATTCCCTTCTGATTTCTTAGCTGTATTGATTATATTCCTACAAAAGCTTTACAGCTTCATTTAATCAAAATTATATAGTACATCTTTTGTAATCCTCTCTGTGTCTTATTTGGTTAATAATTCTTCTCTTAGGCAGTTATAAAAGATGCCATCATCCATTTTCCTTCCATTTTAAAAAATAATGTAACTTTTTATATCTCTAGATTGCTTATACATTTTGAAGGTACTACAGTACATGACATAAAATGCTGGTGTAAACCTATTTGGAGACATTTCTTTCTAGTTTTTTCCTAGTGATTTAAATGGGGGATTCTTCCTCAAGTAGCTTATATTCTTGAGTTTAGAGAATACTGGATTATGTGTTTAATTGTTTCTGGTTCTTGATTATCTAGTCTGTTAAACTGATCTAGTTTCCTATTTTTTAACCAGCACCAAATTGTTAATGACTAATACTTGGTAATAGAAGTTAAGTGCTGTGAGTTCAGTTTGCACCTCATTCCTCCTTTTTTCCATTAGCACCAATACTTCAGGTTCTCTAGGCCTTTCGTTCCTCCAAATGAATATGGCTATTATTTTATCTAGCTCTGCAAGGTAATACCTCAGAAGTCATTAAATCAATTTAGATAGTAGCATCATTTTAATTGAATGGGTGGCACCCAAGCATAAGCAATTAATATTCTTCTAATTACTTCTTAAAAGAATGTCTTGTAATTGTGTAAGTCTCCAGTATAAATTGTTAGATTGACTGCCACGTATTTTAGGCATTTTATAGTTATTTTGAATAGGAATTCCTTTTTTATGATTTTTTCCTGGTTTTGTTAATGTTATACACACATGCTGACCATTTTGTGTGTTCATTTTGTATCACACTTTATTGAAATGATGTCCCAACTTAATTAATGATGATCTTTAGTTTTCTAAGAAAGACATCTACAACTAGGGACAATGCTGTCCCTCTTTACCATCATCCATGTCTTTAATTTCTTCTTTTTTTTTTGCTTACTGCCATTATCAGCACATCTATAACTGTCAAATAAAAATGGGGAAGGGACACATCCTTGCTTTCCCTATATTTATTGAGAAAGCTTCTGGTGTATAATTAATTATTCTAGTTTTTTTAGATATATACTTTTTATCATATTGAAAATGGCCTATAACTATACTTTTTAATTTTTTTAGAATAAGCATTAAATTTTTTAAAAGCCTCACATTTTAATATAATAAATTATATTTAATTTTATTCCTAATGTTGAACTTCACTTCATTCCTGGTATAATTTCAATTTAGTTATAGTGAATAATTTTAAAACATTGCTTTTTTTGCTAATTTAAAATTTTTACATAAGTATTCATTATTGATATTAGCTAGTGTTTCTCTTTCTCTGCTTTATCCTTTCTGAATTTAGGTATTGGGACTATAATTTGTGTCATTAAAATGAGTTCAATAGGGTCTTTTTTAAACTACTGACAATAATTTGTGTAGCACTTTTCTGTAAATCCACTTGGACCAACAATTTTCTTATTCATTTTCATTCTCTCAGATTGGGTTGATTAACATTTCTATGCTACATTCTGTTAATCTGCATAATTTATATTATTCTAGGTAATCTTCCATTTCCTTCAAAATCTCAATTTAGCTAGCATGTAATTGTAGGTCATAAATTCTTGATCACTTTATTTCTTGATTCGCTATGAATTTATCTTGTTCACTTTGGAAATGATTTTCCTCTTTTTTAAGATTACTTAAGATTTACTGATTATTTAAAAAAAGTTTTTGCATACACTAGCTTTTATTTTTTAATCATTTGGATAGTCTTTTTGTCTTCTATTTTATCTGTTTCTCTTCTAAATTTAAACATTTCTTTTGTTTCTTTTCAGTTTTTTAATGTGTTAACTATAGATTTTAATTGCATTCTCAGCTTATGAATCTCTTTATTTTGCTAATTATGTCTTCAGACACATAATTTTTCCGCCCTTAGCTAAAGTCTGTTATGTTATCATAATCATTCTTCATGTTTATTTCTATTATTTGTATTTTAACTTGTTTGTTATTTAGAATGTAATTATGTCTCCACTAATGATGTATATATTTGATTTGTGTTCCCTTTATTACTAGTTTTATTATCATACCCATAAAGAATATATTTAATATTTCTGGCTTTTTATATTCATAATTTTTCAATGTTCTGATCGGTAAAAATACCATTTGATGCTGAGAACATGGATTCTATCTGTATCTATTCATATCAGTCTTTCAAATAAGTCTCTCAAATCTAAAATCCAACTTTTCCTAGAGTCTATTCAGTTATATATTTTCCTTTTTATATGTTAGATTTTTCCAGTTCTAAGAAGAACATTAAAGTTTTCTATAATTATGTTACTAGCTATTTCTCTTTGCAATTTAGTTAAATTTTCCTTTATGAATTTAGATACTATATTATTTGGTACATTCAAATTTAAGATTGACGTTGTTTCATTGACTATGGTAGCCTTAAGCACAATGTAATTTCCCTGTTTCCGCTGTAGTCTCATTTCATAATTACAATTCCTGCTTTTTTGCTGTTATCGGATACGTAGTAAATGCTGTTCCAAACATAATTTCATTCTGTATTTCTTTTTTTATGCTTCTTGTATGCAGTACATTGCTGGGTTTCAACTATTCTGCCATTATTTTTTTTTTATTTGAATGTTTAATCCATTCCCACATAAAGTTAATATTGTCGGGTTTGTGTTTTCCTCCATTTATTTCTTGTGTATTGATTGCTGTCCCCTTCCTCTTTTAAATAAGCACTGTGTCCATGATCAATTTGGTTCATGATACCTAGATGATGGTCTATTAATATAGAACTCTATCTCCCATGTATTCCCCCACTTCCATTTACTTGCCCTATCCCCAGTTCTTTGAAAAATGCCGAGTTATTAACTTTTCTTTTTATTTCTCTACCCCCTTTTACAGCCTTCCTTTTCACTGGCCAAGTAAGGTATGTGGTTCAAAATCTTCCCACTCTTCCCCAAACTCTTAAGTAATATGCTTGTTGCAAACCTTTTTTTTTTTTTTGATGTTTTCATTTACTTTTTACTCCTTATTTCTATCCTCTTCTAGTGGAGTCTGATTTCTCTTTTCCTTTTCCAAAGGTCATAACTTTGCTTTATTTTCCAAAGGTCATACATTTCTTACTGCTTTATTTTCTCTCTCCCTCATAAACGAAAACTAAAGTTTTTACACCACTAAGTCACATCGTATTATTTCCTACCTTTGTTTCTATGTCTATCCCTTCCCCACTACCACTCTAGACTGACACTGGAAACCCACATATACCCTCTTATGAACTGGATGCAACCCTCTGCTCAGAGAAATGGTCTATTGTTCTCATTAATCCCAGAGAAAACCCATTATAAGGTTCCTGTCTAATACACAAACATATACCACCCTCCCTCCAATACTGTATCGAGACCTGTGTTCTACTCACCCTCCACCATTCCCATAAACTTTGCTTTATGCAGTAAAAGAAATACTAAAAAGATTCTATGTAAACTAAATTGTACACGTTGAATATTCTTATAAGCAGTGACAGAACTCCTATATGCATTTATTTTTCTAAATGGTATAATGTGTGCCTGTATGATACTAGAGAAATGAAGGAGATGGGAAGAGATGAAAGATCCTTGTGAATCTAACCCTATGCTAGAAAAGAAAAAAAAAGACAATTTGAAGTATATGCCCTACTGATAATGGGTAAGTAAATATTTTGTTGATCACTCCCCTACCACTAGTGCCCCTCAAAAAAGACCTTTATATTTATTTTGCATATATTCTATATATTACTTTATATGTACATGGTAACTCCCTTGACAGAATTTAACCTTGTTAAGGGCAAGGAATATTTCCTTTTTTTTTTTTTTTTGGTCTTTGTATTTCCAGTACTTGACACTGTGCCTGGCAAAAAGCAAGTGCTTAATATATACCTGTTGAATGATTAATACAGATCTAAAACTATGAAATAAAACAATCTAAGGCATAGGAAATGGATTTGTGATTTAAAATGTCACAGGAAATTTCCTAATGAGGAAACCCCACTACTAATCTAGGTCAGCATCTTCTCTGCGACTTACAGTTTTAGAGAGTTGTCTAGAACAGTGATTGGTTAAATGGCTTGACCAGGGCATATAACCAGTTTAGCTGTTTGCCAGTTTGCCACAGGCAGGACTTAAACCCAGATCTTTTAGTAAATCATCATGAGAAAAACTAGACTTTGAAAGTTAAACAAATAAATTCTCAATACTTTTGCCTTTGTTCCCCACTCCATCATCTAAGAACACAATTCTACAAGTAATTTTTCCAGACCTATCAAAGACATTGTTCAATGCACTCATCTCCTTGAAAAAGGTTTCAAATCTCCCATCATAAGATCAATGGACAAAAACTAGATCAGTTTATTTCCTAAAATACATTCCACAGAATTTTGATATTCCACATGATGTGAAATGAGGTTTCATAAGAAAAAAATCTAAGGCTAATCAATTTCCTCCTTTAATATACTGAATATAAATAATACATAAAATAATTACATAATTACAATATTTATAATTTCCTCTAATACATTCTAAAATATTCCTAATTCCTCTTTTCCTGGGATTATTTCATATCTACCTCCACATCCCCTAGACCAGCATTTATGAGTTATATCAACATATTTTAGGCCCAAACATGTTCTGTGAACAAATCAATTTGGAAAATATTAGACTAGATAATCGTCAAGGTTATGATCCTATAAGCTATTTATTCTATATTCTATTCAAGCTCTAAGATTTTATAAGTTTAGTAGCAATATTGATACTTAGGCTACATTATAGTGAGCACTTTAACAGACTCTCTAATATCTATTGCAAGAAGCTGCTAAGTTTATATAATTAAACGTTCATGGCTGGTACACCACTGGACAACTAGACCACCTGAAACCTTCTAAGAACAAGATATTTGTTAAATAAATGTGATGTATTATATTTGTAATATTTGTTGAAATACTGCTTTACAAATGTTATGTGCTATCTTCCAAACAATTCCCTTGATGACAGAGATGGCACCATTCATTTAAAGCAAAGTTACCTTTGGTACTTACAATCCTCTGCACATGGGAGACATTCATTATTTCAGTTAAGCATTTCTTAAGTGTGTAATATATATAAAGCAACATTCTAGGCACCTCAAAGATAAAAAAATAATCATTTCTGGCCTAAAATAACTTATACTTATGTCACTAAGTGATTGGAATTTTCCTGTTTAACCCAAATTATATACCCTTTATTCAAAAACATTCATAACAGTAGTGGGTAGATTCTGAAAAATAGCAAAGCTATTAAGACAGATATGATTAAGTTATTTCATGTTAATCACAAATGAAAGTTGACAAACTTAAAACTGAAGAGCTAAGTTAAATATGCTGAAGAGAGGTCTACATAAAATAAATCTAGGTAGGAAATGAAGAATTAATATCTAACTAGAATCATAACTGGTAGCATAAACTAAAAAATTTGAATATCTCAATAACCTGTTCCTTCAGCCTCTAAAGATGGTCCAACTTCCTTAGTCATAGAAAATCAAGGGCCTCTAACCAGTCTATCAAGATTTACCAGTAGCGATCTAAGTCATGCCTAATAGATCTCCAAATTAGTTGATGCTACTGCTGCTCTTCTCTACTTTTTCTAAGAATTCCCAGCAGAATTAGCACAGTAGTATAGTACTAACTCAATAGTTTTGATGTCAACAAAGTCTTTCTTACTGTCTACAATTTACCTTAAGTATTTAAGTAGCTTTTTCTTGCAAAAAAAGTTGGTAATGATGTAGCGATACACTAAAAAGAATGTTAGCATAGCTATTTACTACTCTACTATATATATACTTCACATTACAAGAGTTTTAAAGATAAAATAAGTGTACAATGGATATCTAGTTCAAGTACTATTTTTCTTGAAATCTTGATTGTTTCGAATGTTTGAAGGAATGATTACTTTGTCTGATGTAATACTAATAATGACTATCACAGTACCTGTAGTGGCTACTACATAGTGCCCAATATGTGCCAGCACTGTGCTAAACACTTTACAAACATTATCTCATTTGATCCTCACAACAATCTTCGGAGGTAGTATTATTATCCCTATTTTACAGGTGAAGAAACTGAGACAAACAGGGATTAAATGATCTGCCCAAGGTCACATCTAGTAAAGTATCCAAGGCTGACTCAATCCACTAAAACATCTAACTGCCCATGATATACTGTACTACTCTGGTGCTATCTTCCTTTTATGCATTATACTTGCCTGTGTAAATATTAAACTCCCTGCTAGGTCATAAATACTCTGAGGGCAGTAAACGTTCCTTATTTGTCCTTATAACTCTTAGCAATTAGCACAGCACACTGCGTATTGTACACATTTATTGTTTGGTGGCTTAAAAAATATGCAGAATATATTCAGCAAGCCAGTTGGCATTCAAACCTTTAATAAATTTTAACATACCCTTCGCTTTCTTTTATAATAGTATAAGAGCACACTTACAAGCCACCCATGGTCAGTGGGTACATGATGGTTGTTGTTGCTGTTGTAGGTGAAGATTACTGTCGTTGTTGTTGTTGTTGTTGAGTTGTTTCAGTCATATCTGACTCTTCATGACCTGATTTGGGGTTTTCTTGGCAAAGATACTGGAATGGTTTGCCATTTCCTTCCCCAGCTCATTTTACAGATGAGGAAACTAAGGCAAACAGGGTTAAGAGACTTGCCCAAGGTCACATGGCTAGTAAGTGTCTAAGGCCACATTTGAACTCCAGATGATGAGTCATCCTGACTCCAGGCCAATACTCTATCCACTGCCACACCTAGCTGCCTCAGGTGAAGAATATAAGCATAAAAATACTTCATATAAAAGCCCTATGTGACAGGGAGACACACAAAAGAGGAGAGCTACTACTCTCTACTGGAAATCTGTTTATTTTGCAATTAACAAAAGGTAATTAGCACCCCCTTGCTAAAATTTTTGTTTGGAGTGAAGAATTTTCATCTAAACAACCTTCAAAGAGCAGTTGGAACTGACTGTAATAGTATCCTGACTACTTAACCTTGAAGCAAGGTTCAAAGGAAAAGCACTATAGCCAATTACCCCAAAGGATTCTATTCACTGGTGATCTGCCAAGCCTATGTAGAACCTTTAGCACCCTCTTCCTCACAAATCCTTACCTCTGTGCTAGGTAATCTGATACTGATTTCATTTTTGCAGGAATCTCATATTTTTCCCGAAAAGAGCAATCACTTCTTTTTGGACTTCTACATTTCGTGACTGTAGGCCTGACCCAAATTAGCCTAAGAAAGGTTAGTCTACCTCCTGACAGGAACCAATTATTGCATTACAGTTCAATGGGCCTTTTCTACTGTAGTTTGCATATTGAAAGTAGCTAATATATTTTTCCTCATTCATCACAGTTTTGACAATATCCAGATATAAAATTTTATGTCTGTATCAATGCATAAGTGATACACAGATCAAATTTATGGCAAAAGTTTTCAAACTGCTTTTCTTGCAACAATATAGCAAGGCAGCACAGTGCAGTAGCAGATGGAGCTGACCTTCCTGGAAGATAGGTAGATCTCTGCTCAAGTCTTAGCTCTGTTACGTACAGTCTGTGTGATCTTGAGCAATTCATTTAAGTACTTAGCGCTCTATGCAACTCTAAAACTATATGAGGCAAATATGTCACCAACCTGTATTAATAGAGAGAGTTTAGTGACACAGATATTCCCTATGCCAATGAAATCAGAAGTCAAGTCTCTATACCTACACAAAAATAAAATGTGATTAAGTTAAGGAGAAAGCAATCAGTGGGAATTGATGATACTAAAGATTTACAGCCTTCAAAACTAGCAATAACCCAACTATGTAATTGATTCTATTTATTCCTCAGCATTTATTTAAAGATCTAAAAAGTTATAATTTTCTCTTGTAAAAGCTCCTGTTCATATTTATCTTCATTTCCAAAAATACTATAAAAGATCAAATCTCATAAATATATCTATTTACTAGGGACAGCTAGGTGGCGCAGTGGATAGACCACCAGCCCTGGAGTCTGGAGAACCCGAGTTCAAATCCAGCCTCAGACACTTGACACTTACTAGCTGTGTGACCTTGGGCAAGTCACTTAACCCCACTGCCTACAAAGAAAAAAAAAATAAAAAATACATTTATTTACCCCTAACTTTATAAACCACCTGTCCCAAAGACCTTAGTAGAGTGCTCTGGAAAAAGTGGTGTTCAATATGAGTTAAATGAATGGACAGCATTCTAATAAACTGCCATTTCATCAAGTATAAACTTACATTCGAAAGGAAAAAAAATACCTTGATAACTACTTACTCATTTGGCTACAATAGTTGAATATGATGAAATGAAAATTTCCTATCTGTTAGCATTCAACATATGTCAGAACAGAAGCTAAATGTCCAGATATCCTGGCACATACCTGCTCTGTTAATTCTGTCAATTTTATCCATACTAGGAGACTGGACCCGAAGTCTAGGGCTACTTTGACAGGAGCTCTCTGATGCCACATCATTAAATGAATCATCAAGTGTCAGTAAAAGAAGTTCTTTAACACATTTATGACAGATACTGTGTTGACAGGGAAGGATCAACGGATGGGTAAACAGCTCCTTGCATGCTGGGCAGATGAGCTCTCGTTCAATATTCTTAATAGTAACCTTAAATGAAGGAAGAAAAAGAAGTCAGAGACAAAAAGGCACTTAGCTGTAGATAGGTGCTTACATATAACACGTTTACAAATACACACATGTGCTTATGTGTACATACATGCATGTTACACACCTATTTCCGATATCTTTCCAGAAAAGTCACCAAGGAACATAATTTTAAAAAATAAATCTGAATCTTCCTCTCTATCATGAGCAACTTACCATCCTCAAGACTCATGGTCTAAGGGCACACAATATGGTAAATGAGGCAAAAGCAGGTAATATTGAAGGACTGAGTACACAATGGCAAAATAAATCAGCAACATCATCAGGAATTTACTGGGAAGGGTAGATTATACCACAATCTAAATTCAATAAATTGCCAATAAACTATAAAACTAATGCTGATTTGCATGACTTTAGGAAAAACAGGTAAAAAATTTTTGCAGAAAACTTGAGATTATAAACCTATGCAAAATGAACAGCACTATGAATAAACTATTCTTCTTTACACTAGATTCAGCCTTTCTATGACCGCCAAACACTTAACATGACAATTTTCTGGATCCATTAAAATATTTAAGAATCTTTATTTTAAATCTGTTCATATGGCTGAATATTTATATGGCTGAATTCTGTAATTACACATCTTTGAGACCTAGAACTATGTCCACTGTTTTACATATATTGTATATTCCTAGGTTAAATAAAAATTACTATATTTTAAAAGTATTCTATAAAAAAGGAAGAGCAACAAAAATTAGAAAGATTCATAAGTATAATGATATTTTCATTAGAACAATTAGTAAGTTTAAGTCTTTATTAGTACAAGATGTTTGGTGACCTTACACAAGTATTCTGTCCTTATGTTTCATCTATATGTAGAATGAGGAACTCAAATATCAAACACTATGATTCTATGTTCTATCTGATATTTTCTGTTCTGTCTGTCATTAACTGGTTTGGGGATATAACTAACCTTTCTGAGTCAGTTTTCTCACTTGTAAAATGACGATGGACTAATCACTGAGGTCCTTTCTGGCTCTAAAATTCTAAGATTCAATAGACCAGAAAGTCAGTAACAGTCAAACATTAAAATATTAACACTAGTAACCTTCTTAGTATTTGATTTTTAATGATGTACCCCCAAAATTTTAATGCACACATTTGTTTTCAAGAAAACATGCCACCCTTCTGGAACAGGATAGTATTAAAACAAATAATTCACTATCTAATAAATAGCACAATCACTTGGATCCTGGTTTTCAACAGAAATTTTCAATGTATTTATTGAATTTTTATATCATCTGGATGTTAAATAAAATCCATCCCCATTGAATATGGGGTGTGGAGGAATAATTAGGTCTCAGAAAGGATTTGATTAATAATTTCAAATGTACTTTGAAATGTTTGCTTTATGCTTTAAAACCCCAAATACATACAGTTTATCATACATCATACATATCATACAAATGTATTTCAACTCACTTCATTTTTTCTAATGGATAGTCAATGATGTGAATTTGAATTCTTTATCATGATGGTCAGACGATCCTACATTTAAAGCAGGAAGGAAATTTAAAGTCCATCTAGTCCAAGAGGAGGCAAACTATAGGCCAAAGGCAAAATGCAGCTACTGCCTTTTTATTTCTAAGGCCTGTGAGCTAAGAATGGTTTTTAAATTTTAAATACAATAAAACTTTATTTAAAAAAGTAAAAACCATTCTTAGCTTATTTACCTTACAAAAATCAGGGCATTGTCCAACACCCTCATTTTACAGATGAGGAAACTGAGACCCAAAGAGGTTAAGTAACTTATCCCAAGTGACAAAACAATCTTATCCAAGGGTAAAAGTCTTTTCCCAATTAGAGATCTGAAAGAACAAATTACTGTTATAATGCAACCTGCTGCTTAAGTGACAAGAAATGTGGTTTGTCAAAAAAAAGAAAGAAAGAAAGAAAGAAAGAAATGCGGTTTAGTTATTACCTCAATTTGTTTAATTTCCTGTTTGACTCAATCTGACATTCCCCAATAGGCAGCTAGGCGGGGCAGTGGATGGAGCCCTGGGCCTGAACAAGTCAATTAGCCTGTTTGCCTTAGTTTCCTCATCTGTTGCTGTTATTTTCCAGTCGCGTCTGACTCTTCCTAAGTCGAACCCCATTTTGGGGTTTTCTGAACAAAGAAACAGATGATTTGCCATTTCCTTTGCTAGCTCATTTTACAGAAGAGGAAACTGAGACAGACAGGGTTAAGTGACTGGCCCAGGGTCACACAGCTATCAGGTATCTGAGGCCAGATTTTAATTCAGGAAGATGACTCTTCCCGACTCCAGGCCCTGCATTTCTTCTACTTCGTCTGTTTCCTCGTCTGAAAAATGGGAATAACAGCTCCTATCTCCCAGAGCTGTCGTGACGCCCCACCGGGATACTAACTGCGGGGCTCAGCCCGCCACACCGGCCGAGTCAGAAAATTGTTAGCTATTGTCATTATTGTTTATAAATGCCGGCACTCCTGCCAGAACTAGGGCAGTAATGAAAGCCTTCGGCCCGGCCAGGGAGGAGGCTGCGGCGGCTCGGGGGAGCCCCAGGCCGGGGCGGGCGGGGGAAGGGGGCCGCACGAGTCTCCCCAAAGCGCCACGAAGCGCTGCCGGCCCCGGCCCAGCCCCGGCAGGTGCGCTCCGACCCCGCTCGCCGGCTCCCGAGGCTCACACAAAGTCAAACCAAACGAACCATCACTGATTTCTTTATTTCGAGGCGCCCCGGGGCCCCGAGGCGGCCCCACCCCCCGCCGGGCCGGGAAGGGGGAACCTGGGGCTCCGGCACCGCAGCGGGAGGTGCGGCCGCCCCCGCCCCAGGGTGTGGCGCGGCGGCCGAGCGCGGACTCGCGGGCACCGGAGCAGGAGCCACAGCCCCGCTGAGGCCGCCCCGCCGAGCTAGGAGAGCGGGCGGCCATGGCTTCCCCCGAGAGCGGCCGCGGCGGCTCCTCCACAAGAGCGTACTCACCAGAGACTCGGCACAATCTCCCTCCATCGCCGACCCTCAGCCGGGTGTCATGAAGGGAGGTCGCGCCGGGCTGTGGGAGCGGCGCCAGATGGGGAGAGGTCGAAGCCCGGAGCGCGAAGCTAAACACGCGTGGACCAAGAAGAGCCGAAGCCGGGGCCGGGGGAAGAGGGCGAGGCCCGGGAGCGAGCTCGTGGTCGGTCAGTCCAAGGTGTGGGGGGCGGGGCAGGCTGGGGAGTGGATGAGTCCGGAGTGACGCAGGGAGGGGCGAGGGGCGGGGGCCGGGGGGGAGGGCAGCGGGGAAGAAAGGGAAGTGGAGCCGCCTCGGAGCGCAGAGCTCGAGGCCGAGCTCCGTGGGTCTGGCTCCCGGGGAGAGCCCCAGCTCCCCGGCGAGGGCTGCAGCTGCTTGCTAACTGCTATTCCTGCGGCCGAGGGGGGCGGGGGCGAGGGAGAAGGAGCCTGGCATGGCCGACGGGGGAGGGGCTGCGCGAGGGGGTGGGGCAAGCGATCCGGTCGCCTAGGCGACCGGCACCCCACCGCATAATGAGGGCGGGGCCGCCCGAAGCCTTGTTAAGTCCCCGGAGGGGATTGCCCTCCACGTAAGGGGACCTGGGGGAAGGAGGACCCGAGGGAAGTCTGGCTTAGTTTCTCCCTCCTTTCCCCCCCAAGAGTATTATAGGGCATTTCCCCCTTCCCCGGGCAAAGCCAAAAGAGGGAAGAAAGGAAGGTTCGGCAACTCGGGATTTCCCCCTCTCCAATGTCCTTTCTATTGGCAATATGGATCTTTCCCGGAGCTTGGAGCTGTCCATCAGGACTAATAGGAGCGCTAGACCTTAGTCTGTGTTACATCCACAAAGCGCTACGCCTCCCCGCCCCCTCCCGGACAGCCCTTCCTCGGTCTCTCCGAAACCCCCTTCTTATTCCAAGTCTACTGCCCCCCTCCCCCAAGGGTCCCCAATGCTTCTTCAATGCATAGGGAAGAGTCAGGTAGACTAGTAGATCAAACCAGAGAAAACAGCACCACCACCATCTTCAGACCCTCCTTTCCTCACCAAGAACAGACCCCCATTTTCTGTTTCTGGTATTTTTTCACTTTTTAACGTCGCCTTTATGTTCGACCCTTCTGCACTGATTTTTTCCGAAGTTCTAGATTGGGTGGAGGAGCTTACTTCTCTTTTTTGGGGGGGGGGGGGCTGTCATTGGTCTTCCTAGGAACCCTGGGCTTAATGTGACCTTTCCATTCTCCATTTCAATTCATTTTTCAACTGGTCATTGAAATTCGAAATTCGATCATTGAATTTCAATTATGAAAAGGTGTTTGTTGTTCTCTACTAATACCCTCCTTGAGGACTCCTAGGAGCTGTGTGAAGTATTAGTTGGAAAGGTAAGGCAAAGAGTCCAATTAAGAGGCTATTGTAACAATCCAGGTGAGAGATAATGTGGGCCTGTTGGTTGTGTGAATGGAGAGAAAGATTCAAAGGCAAAAGATAATTGTGAAGGTAAAATTTTGACAACTGATTGATATCAGCATTGAGGCAAAATGATAAGTCAGGGAAGACTCTTTGATATATATTCTTCACCAATTGATTCACATGTGTATATTTTGTCTCCCAAACTGCTTATTCCTATGCACTGTTCCAGGTATGTGGAAAGTGCTCAAGAAGTATTTTTGGATACTCATTACACTAATTCAGGCATGACAGTGGAAAAAACACAGGCTCTAGGACCCTGAGTTCAAATTCTAATGACATTTATTACCTGTGTGACCTTGGTAAGTCACCATACCTTGGTAAATCACCATACCTCTTTGGCCCTCCATTACCTCCTCTATGAAATAGGGGGTTGGACCAAATCAGCTCTAGTTCTATGAACATTAGATTTCTAAATAAGGGTCAAAAAGCTATGGAAATAGAGACATTGTGGAAATTAGGAACAATTGGAAAGAAAAAGCAGGATCAGGGGCTACAGTGATAGGTCAAGGGAAAAACAAAGAACTTTTAAATACCATAAACAACAACAACAAAAAAAAAACATTAATTCTAGGATTTTGAACCTGAGAAACTAGAAATTTCTCAGAAGGTTTGGATGCAGTTATGATCTGTACTAGTAGGAAGAGTACCAACATCTATGAGATCACAGATCTATTTGAAGTACTTAAGTGTATTTGACTCCAGTACTGTCTGTGTTCATTTTATTATTTGTTTTAGTTCATGTAAATAGATACTTTCTTTGCATTTATTTACCTCTAGTTTTGTTTTCTGGTTTTCACAGCCCTTATCAAGTTTGTCTTGTTGAGGCACAGACAGTGGGAACTATTTAACCTAATCAATCAACATAAAATACAAGTAAAATTTCCCCACTTATTACACTTTTTCATTTTTCATATGCTTTTTTAACATACCTGATGTGGTAGGGGCAATACCTGTCAGCTAAGTTAGACTAATTTTACTTTAAAATGTACTGTACCTGTTCTTGAGACTTAATTGGTTCAGGATACTAAGACTTGGTATTGACTTGGCTTTCTGATGGCCTTAAAACAAGACAAAATTTAAAAAAAAAAACCTGCTCTCTCAAGCTTCTGAGTGGCAGACAAAAATGACCAACAGAGAAATTCAGGGCTGCAACATAAATCAATCATGTATCAATTGAATAGTCTTCCCTTGCTATGGTTAAGTAAATTCCCTTTTGTTAAATGTCACGTTCTACAAGTGATCCATTTCATCCCAATATCAAAACCGAACTACAGAAGAACCTGGCCTACAATACAGCAATTTAACATATAGCTAACCTATGTACTACTATCTTACTTAGGTTGGCTAAATGCTATGGGAGTTTAATGTGCCACTCATTTCTTGCTCCCCCCCCAAAGGTAAGGCCTCTGAAACAGGTGCAATTAGGGATGTGAGTATTGTAAAGAACACTGGACTAGCAGTCCTGATGACCTGGGTCCTCTAGTGCTGGAGCTACCAATAACTGCCTGTGTGACCTTGGACAAATCATCTCTAGGCTTCAGTTTTCTCATCTGTAAAATGAGAAGGTTGCTCAAGATGACCTCCATGATATCTTTCAGCTTTCACTCTGTAAATTAGATAGTGACTATTACCAACGCTGTTATTTGCCCTGTTTCCATCTCTTAATCAAGGGAAGTCATTCCTCTTGTTCATAAGAATTGCTCAAAACATCCAAGTATTTCTACTACCAAAAGCACACTTCTGCCTGATCATATTCCCAGGATTTTCAAAATAAAAATAAAAGTAGGAGTTATGTAAAAATTAAATTTTTAAAGAGACACCTAACCAGAATTCTGTTATGTCTCCACCCAATTGTCTAATCCACCTTTTCTTATCTCTTTGGTGAAAAAATTTGAAAGCAGGATTTGTGAAGGATAGGAATTATTATATAGCTTGTAGAAGAAGGGTTAATGAGCTGATCTAATAAATCCCCAAACATCCTAGGTTAACAAATGAGCTTGAACTGTATAGTTTAGATGATATGGATTATTCTTAACAGTTTATGGATACCTGCCAAGATAAACCCAGGAACTATCTGAACATAATTATAAAACACTTTATGCAAATAAAGTAAGATTTAAATAATTGGTGAAATATTAATTGTTCATGGGCCAAGCCAATACAATACAAATGACAATTCCATTTAAATTATTTATTTAGTGCTGTCCCAATTAAACTACCAAAAAAATTTTATTGAGCTAGAAAAAAAAATTCATTTGGAAGAACAAAAAGTCAAGAATATCAAAGGAATTAATGGGGGAAAATATAAAGGAAGTCTAGCAATACCAGATCTTTTATAAGGCAGTACTTATCAAAACTATCTGGTGTTGGCTAAGAAATAGAACATTGGATCAGTGGAATGGAGTAAGTATACAATTTGAAGTAGTAAATGACCTGTAGTAGTAACTTTGTGTTTGATGAGCACAAAGATCTAAGATTTGGAGATAAGAACTCACTATTTTGTAAAATTGCTGGGAAAACTGGAAAGCAGTCTGACAGAAACTAAGTATAGATCAGTATCTTACACCAATTACCAAGAGAATGTCAAAATGGATATATACCTTAGACATAAAGGAAGATATTAGTAACTTAGTTGAGCATGGAACATATTACCTATAAGAATTATGGATGAGAAAAGAATTTGTGAATAAAAAAGAGGTAGAGAGCATTGTGGGATAAAAAGTGGATAATTTTGATTAAGGTCAAAAAGGTTTTGTACAAATAAAAACAGTGTACCCAAAATTAGAAGGAAGGCAGAAAATTGGAGGAAAAAATTTTATAGCCAGTCTCTTAGATAAAAGCTTCATCTCAAATATACAAATGAGTAGAATTTATGAGAATATGAGTCATTCAATTGATAAATGGTCAAAGGAAATGAATAGACAGTTTGAGGGAGAAGAAATCAAAGCTATATATGGCCTTATAAAAATGCTGTAAATCATTGTTGATTAGAGAAATGATAATTAAAACAACTCTGTGGTCTCATCTCATACTTCTCAGATTGGCTAAAATGATAGAAGGGGAAAATGACAAATGTTGGTGGGTATGTGGAAAAATTGGGACACTAATACACTAATAGTTGGTAGAATTGTGAACTGATTCAACCATTTTGGGGAGCAATCTGGAATTATGCCCAAAGAGTCATAAAAACTGTATACCTTTTTACCCAGCAATACCACTGTTAGGTCTGTTTTCCAGGGTGATCAGGGCAAAAGGAAAAGAACTGATATGTTCTAAAATATTTACAGCAGCACTCTTTGTGGTGACAAAACTAAAAAGTGAGGAGATGCCCATCCATTGGGGAATGGCTGCATAAGTTGTGGTATATGATTGTGATGAAACACTATTGTGCTAAAAGAAATAACAAGCAGGTTGGTTTTAGAAAAACATGGAAAAACTTGAATGAAATAACTCAGAGTGAAATAAACAGAACCAAGAAAAAGTGGTATATAATAACAGTAATACTGTTCAAAGATTAACTATGAATGACTAAGCTATTCTGAATAACATGATCATTGAAATCAACTGCAAAGGACTGAGGAAGGAAAATGCTATCCACCTCCAGAGAAAGAACTGATATATCAAAGTATGTATTGTATGGTTCCACATATATATCTATATCAAATGTTGGCCTCTAATACAGAGTTGGGAGGGGGAGAGAAAACTTGGAACTCAAAATGTAGCCAAAAATTAATAAATTTTTAAAGTTTATGGAAAGAGATTTCTGGGTCACAACAAGATAGAATGTCTGTGGGCAACAAGATAGAAGACTACATTTTCTCTGATTCCCATGATCTCCCAGGTCTGTCCAAAACAGAAATTATGTGCCAAAGATAAAGCAACTTCAGATGTTCCCATGGTTTAGGATACCCAGAATCCGAAAGAAAGTAAAATTTAAAAAAAAAACAAAACAAACCCAGTAACTGATGCTCATTGACTCTGAGCTCTCAGCAGCCCTCCCCTACCTCCCCCACTACCAGCAACAAGGCTGCACTAGCAGACACATGTTTACATCAAAACCCATTGCTATACCTCAGTAAACCCTCTCTATTTCCAGTGATGTGGAGATCCCAGCTGCAGGCTAAGGAAGTTGGCTAAGGCCTTGACAGCCAGCTTGGCCAAAGTCCTTCAGAGACAAAAGCCTGCCAGGGACTGAAAATCAGAATAAGTGTGCTGCAAAGCTCTGAACTGCCAGTGCTGACAAATATGACCTCTGAACTTCAGTGCCAGGCCAGAGAACTAAGGTACAGAGGGAGTGGGATAAATCACCAGAACAGGACACCATGTGGAGGAGGGGCTCGCTCTACTAAACCTGAGGGAAAAAGCATAGCACCCAGGTGTAGCTAGTTTTGACCACTCAAAAGTCACTTGGGGTAGAGACCCCAGGCTGGTGAACTGTGAAATACCATTGTGGGAGGAGGCTGAGACACTTTGAGATCCAGCCCCCAAAGAAACCACAGAAGGGAGGGAATCAGAAAATGATAATGGAAATGGGGGGGGGGATGTTAAGACCTGGAACATAAACAGATAAATCAACTGGAGAAACAATAACAACTGAAGGAAATATGGCCTCCAGATCTAGTGAGTTCAGGCATCTATGAATAAATACTGTAAAATAAAAGGAAAATGATCCAACACCTGAAGAGACAGAGGATATTGTGGAATTTTGAGGAGAATGTGGAAATACAACATGCTATTCCTGAGTGGTGTAAAAGAAATGAAAATTATGAGAGCAGAATTTATGTCCTGCACAACAAAAATATGAGCAGAATAGAAAAACTTGAATCTGTAATGGTAAGACTCACCGGAAAACAAGAGAGAACAGATTAAGTGGGAATGCAAATAAAAGTAAAGGACAACCTAGAATAAGAGAAGCAAAAAACAATAACATTAAAAGAAACTATGCTCACTATGCAAGCAAATCATACTGATTTCAAAGGCAGGATGCATACAGACCACCTAAGGATGATAGGTCTCCCAGAAGAACACAAAAGGGCAAAAAACCTTAACATCATAATGAAGTAAATGCCCAGAACTTTGAATATAGAAAATGAAATTCCAATTGAAAGAATTCAGATTGCCTCCAGAAAAAAAAAACAAAAAAACTCAAGGCTGCAAACTCCAAAACATATAGTGGTTAAATTTAACAATACAAATCAGAGACAAGTTCTGAAAGCCATCAAGAAAATGATATTAAAATACAAAAGAAAGGACGTTAGAATACAGCAAGATTCTTTCACAACTTATAGAAAAAGGAGTAGTGAATGGAATAATGTGTTTTGAAGAGCAATGGAGCTCAGGATGCAGCCTAGGGTAACCTATCCTGCAGACCATATAGGAAATCTAACAAAAAAACAAAGAAAATGGAAAATGTGAAACTGAATAAATTTCTAGAGAAATAAGTCAAAAGACTTATGGCATCTTCTAATGGGACAGCAAAAGAATACACATATTTCTCTACATCATGTGGACATGCACAGAGATATTTCAAGCAATGTAAAAAAAGGCAGAAATAGTTAATACATCCCTTAGAGACTATAATGCAATAAGAACATAAATTGATTCAGGGCCCAAAAACAAAAGATACAGGCCAAAATGAAGACTTACCAATGCATTTTTTTCTAAAATGAGTGGGTAAAAATAATCATAGAAACAAGAGCTATGTAAAATAAAATTATAATGATGAAACAGCATATCAAAATTTCTGGGATGCAGCTAAAGCAGTCCTCAGTGGGGAAATAATATCCTTACAATCATACATTAACAAAGTAGATAAAGAGAGAATTAATTAACTGAATATGGATTTTAAAGAATTAAAATTTTTTAAAATTTAAATCAACAAATAAACCTTAAGTAAGCACAAAATAAGAGAATAATAAAAATTAGAGAGGAAATAGATAAATTAGAAACAAAAAACACATAAAATGATAAATAAAACTAAAACCTGGTTTAAAAAAAAGTAAAATTGTTAAATCCTTAGCTAATCTGATTAAAAAGAGAGTAGAAAATCAAATCAATAAAAAAGCAAATGAACAAGGTGA
This sequence comes from Vombatus ursinus, assembly GCF_900497805.2. NCBI lineage: Eukaryota > Metazoa > Chordata > Mammalia > Diprotodontia > Vombatidae > Vombatus > Vombatus ursinus. The sequence continues at coordinate 12,744,713 of NW_020954570.1, read as the reverse complement.
AATCACAGCAAAAACAGAAGAAATTTTTAAAAATAATCAAAACAAACAGTTATTTGTTAACAAAACTGAGAACACGAAATAAAGGCACACCTTCAAACACAAAATAGTCAAACTATCAAGATCAGATAGAGACCTTAAATAACACAATCTCAGAAAAGGAAACAGATCTAGCTGTAAAGGAACTACCAAAGGGGGAAAAAAAACTCTTCGTCTTGATAAAGTCACAGACTTCTATTAATTTTTTTAAAAATAGTGCCCATACTTCACAAATTATACTAAGATATTAAGAAACCCTACCAGAATCTTTTTATGAGACGAATATAGTCCCACTACCTAAACCAAGGAAAAAGAAAAAACTGAAAGAAATTATAGATCAATATCTTTTGTGTGTATGCGTGTGTGTGTGTGTGTTGCTTTTCAGGGTTAAGTGACTTGCTCAGGGTCACACAGCTAGTAAGTGTCAAGTGTCTGAGACTGAATTTGAACTCAGGTCGTCCTGACTCCAAGGCAGAAGCTCTGTCCACTATGCCACCTAGCTACCCCAAATCAATATCATTAATAAACATTGACTCAAAAATATTAAACAAAATCCTATCAAATGGACTACAGTGATTTATCCAAGAAATCATTCGTATGATCAATTGGGATTTATACCAAGGATACAAGGATGGTTCAACATTAGGAAAACAATCAACATAAGCATACTAAAAACCAAAACTTTATACAAAACCACATCTCAGTGGACACAGAAAAATCCTTTGACAAAGTACAACACTCTTTTACACTAGAAAATCTACAAAATATAAGCATAGTTGTTGTTCAGCTGTTTCAGTCATATTTGATTCTTCATGACCCCATTTGAGGTTTTCTTGGCAAAGATACTGTAGTGGTTTTTCTTTTCTTTCTCCAGCTCATTTTAGAGATGAGGAACTGAGGCAAACAAGGTATCCGGCCAGATTTGAACTCAGGAAGATGGTTTTTCTGAATCCAGGCTAGGCATTCTACCCACTGTGCCACCTGGCTGCCTTTAGAGGGAACTTTTTTAATATCTTAATTTCTTAAAAAGCATCTATCTAAAACAAATAACAAGCATCACATGAACCTCTTCAAACAAACACAGGAGTGAAACAATGTGCCCAATATCCCCACTGTTATTTGACATAGTTTTAGAAATGCTAGCAATAAGAATAAGACAAGATACGGAGCAGCTGGGTGGCAAAGTGGATAGAGCACCGTCCCTGGATTCAGGAGGACCTGAGTTCAAATTCAGACTCGGACACATAACACTTACTAGCTGTGTGACCCTGGGCAAGTCACTTAACCCCATTGCCTAGCCAAAAAAAAAAGAAAAGAATAAGACATGATAAAGAAATTAAGGGAATAAAGATATGTAAACTATCCCTGTTTGCTGATGATATGATGGTTTACTAAAAAAAAGCTGCCCCCAGCTCCAATATTCTAACTTCCCTATGAGCCTCACTGAAAAGCAGGCCCATTTCCCCTAGCTAGCCACTGCCCCCTCCCACTCAATATCCTAACTTCCTCATATATACCTCACTGCCTCCCTAGAACAGCAGGTATATCCATGTGGTGGAATCCCAGCCACTGCCTCTGGCTAGCCACTGCCCCCAGATCCATTCCTCATATTTCTCTATTCCTCATATTTCTCATAGAAACAGCAGGCATGACCATGCACTCAACCGCAACCATATCCATCTAATCTCAGACAGGACCACAATATCCAGCCAATCAGAAAGCAGCACCACTAGGATGCCCCAGCATGATTATGTACCCCAAAACAACAGAAGGGACTTTCCCTAAATAGGAACCTGCACAGTAATAGCAAAAGCTGTCCTTTAGATAAACTTCCGACATAGAGAGGCCTATTATAATATCATTATCATAAATATATGCCCCCCCCAAAAAGGGTTTCTCTGTTTGCATTGTGGGTAATCTCATGCACAGTTCCACCAGGCTGGGACCCCTCTCCTATTACCTAATCCCTTGACAAACCCCTCCTGATTTTTAATATTCATAATTTTTGTTGTGTAATCAGCATCATTAAACTATAAAATTGCTTGTCTTGTCTAACTGAAGTTGCCAGCTCATCTTGGAACTCAGCTGCTAGAGAGTGTAATTCTCAATAAATGCCTCTGCTTGGATTGGAGATGGTCTAAGTCTGTGAATTCTTTCAAGATGACTCTCACAACACACCATGAAACCACGACACCATGACATGCAGGTGAATTGGATTTAAGTGAGGGAGAGTTGTGCAAAGTCACTGATCTTTAACAGGTCTCAGTTTGACTGAGATAACACCCATTCAGCTATTAAGGCTAGGTGAGAAAGGAGGCAGAGAATAGTCTGTATTTCCTAGTCAAAAAATAAAAATCCATCTAGGACGGAAAGACCCTCAGGGTTTCTGGCCAAAACTGAAACAATTACTATTTATACTCACTCTGAACCAATCAGGGCCTAAACAATGATAAAGTGGGGCTTGACCTGGGACCTATTGTTGGTCAATCAATGAGAGGCAGAGTGATCTGGGGTCAGGACAAGGTACTTAAGAAAAAAACCTAGCCTGCAAACCCTAAGATATCTTGTGAGGTTACAACGATCAAAATTTACATTCCTTTTGGGCAGAGCATCTGCAGGTAAGGGTATGATACCTTATGTGGACAGAGGGAAAAAAAGAAAGACAAAGACAGAAAGAAAGAAGGAAGGAGCTGTAATAAATGAGGTATGTGATGAATACAGAGAAACATGGAAAGATCTACATGAACTGACGCAGAGTAAAGTGAGTAGAGTGAAAACAATAATATAAACAAAAATTACAACAATGTAAGTTGTTATAAATGACACACCAAAAAAACAAAAGTAAATATAATGAGTATAAAGATCAAATAGGACTTGAATGACAAGATAGGAGAAAACACCCACAATCTATCCTTTCATGGAGGTGGGAGACATCCACAGGTGTTACATATAGCACATATTTTCAGACTTTTTTCAATATATTAATCAGTTGTTGTAACTTTTTTTCCTTTCTAAAAAAAAATACTATTTAGAAGTCTCATGTTGGCCAGTCAGGAAAGAAGCAATAGGCAAAAAGAAAGGGTTTTCTGACCTTTCCAGGTGGTTGTAGAGGTGGACTGGGGCGGCAACAAGGCCAAGATAGCTTTCAAAAGGACCACTTGTGATTATTTTCTGCTCCAAGTGTTTCTGAAATATCATACAGATAAAAGGTAGGATCCTGAGTCACATACTCATGGTGAGGATTCTGGGTTGTTGCTTCAGTTGACTGCTTAAGTCCCTTGGAATGAGCACTGATCTGCTTCCTGATGACTTTGTCAACTACTGCTTTTCCAAGATGGCACCAGTTTGTGCAGTTGTTGGCAGGGTATTTGGACAAGAAGTTGTGAAGGTCCCACCTCAGAGGGACCCTCCTCACAATTTCTTCTTTTTTCGATGGTATTAAGGGAAATGAGATAGTTGAGTGTTTAGTTCAAAATGAAAGCTAGCCTTGGACCCCTGGAGATGGTGGCCTGCAGTAGGCCATGGAAGTCCATAGGCATTTCTCACAAAGAGAAGAGCCATTAACATTAGGATTCAACTGGCATGCTTCTTTTAGTCATTAATACATGCTGGTCAAAACAAAGGAGCTTGGACAATGACTCATCACCTCAACATGATTCTGTACAGAGTTTGTCCTCCCTATACCTGCCCCAAGCAAAGGTCACTTCAAAGAGCCATCCTGCTAGTCCCATCCCAGTCAGGTTTTATTTCTTTGTCATATTTCTAGGGATGTTTCCCTGGGACAGACAGGGTGACCTGTCCCTTTGGAGTTTCTCACCACCCTCAGTTTATTCTCCATCTGAAGTCAGGACAAGAGGAATCTGACTTCTGGTGGTGAATAAAACCCAGACCAGGGAGGAACAAAAATTCCAAATTTAGACAAATGCCTTTAGGCAAAGGAAGGGAAGGGAAAGCAGCATAGAAAAGAAAACAGAGCCTGCAGGGCACAGAGCTTGGTATTTTAGTTTAGAATCTCTTTATTACAGAGTCAAATGCCAGGGAAGCTATCGGACTGATTGGGACTTATTCCTGGTTTCTCTTGAAAGTTAGTCACACACTAAGACATCACTCTACACTTTGGCTTCCTAAAGGAAGCTATTCAATCATTATGACTAATAATTGTAAGCATTTTGAGGGAAATCTTTGAATTTCTTTATTTCTTTATTTTTATTAATTTATTTTTAGTTTTCAACAATCATTTCCATATGCTTTTGAGTTTTAAATTTTTCTCCCCCTTCCTCCCCCCTTCCTCTCCAAGACGGCACAATCTGATATAGGCTCTGTATTCCTATTAAACATATTTTCACATTAGTCATGTTGTAAGGAAGAATTAGAACCAATAGGAGGAACCACAAGAAAGAGGAAACACAACAAAACAGAAAGAAAAAAAGAGCAAATAGTATGCTTCCATCTGCATTCAAACGCCATAGTTCTTGGATGTGGATAGCATTTTCCATCATGAGACTTTTGGAGATGTCTTAGATCCTATTGTGGAAGCTGGTAGTATCATTCACATAGCCTCTTAAGACAGGATTTTTTTTTTTATTTTTGTACAGAGTTGGTGGGGAGAATTGTTATTTTTTTAATAATGTGTTGTTCTACTAATACATTGTTGGTGGAGTTGTGAACTGATCCAACCATTCTGGAGAGCAGTTTGGAACTATGCCCAAAGGGCTAAAAACTGTGCATACCCTTTGATCCAGCTACTAGGGTACAGACTTAGTAGTGGTATTGCTGGATCAAAGGGTATGCACAGTTTTTAGCCCTTTGGCATAGTTCCAAACTGCTTTCCAGAATAGTTGGATAGTTCTTTTTGTGGATAGCATTTTCTATCATGAGTCTTTTGGAATTGTCTTAGACAATTGCATTGCTTAGAAGAGCTAAGTCTATCATAGTTGATCATCCTACAATGTTGCTATTGCCATGTACAATGTTCTTCTGGTTCAGCTGACTTCACTGAGCATCAGTTCATGTAAGGCTTTCCAGGTTTTTCTGAAATCTAGCTGCTCATCATTTCTTATAGCACAATAGAATTCCATTACATTCATGTAACATACCATGTTCAGTCATTCCCAAATTGATGGCATTCCTTCAATTTACAATTCTTTGCCACCACAAAAACATCTACAGAAATATTTTTGTTGATGTGGGTCCTTTTTCTTTTTTATGATCTCTTTGGGATACAAACCTAGTAGTGCTATCCACAAAAAGAACTATGGAGTTTGAATGCAGATCGAAGCATACTATTTTCTCCTTTATTTTTGTTTTTGGTTTTTTTCTTTCTCATGGTTTCTCCCTTTTGTTCTGATTCTTCTTTCACAACATGACTAATGTGGAAATACATTTAACACGATTATACATGTATAACCTGTATCAGATTGCTATCATCTTGAATAGGTGGCAGAGGAGGGAGGGAGAAAAATTTGAAACTCAAAATCTGATAAAAATTGAATGTTAAAAACTATCTTTACATGTAGTTGGAAAAAATAAAATACTATTTACATAATAAGTACCCAAAGAGGTATTCAATATTCAAGTTATTTAAAATTACAAGAGGACAAAATGGCTTAGTAAGTGGTCAGCCCTAGAATAAAAAGACCACAAGTCTTTTCTCTGACCACAGATAAGTAAAGTTCAGTTTCCCCATATGCAAGCTTAAGCATAAACACACACACACACACCATACACACACACACACACACACACACACACACAACTCTTTAATGATCTGAATTAGTTGGATGATTTTCTACATGAGGAGTTTCCCACACTAACAAAATTATGTGCTCATGCACACATTAGCACACACTATTTCTCATAGCTCGTTCTCTAATATGGTTCTTTGGGGAAGGAAGAGGAATAAATATGGTCCAAAATTGTGGGGAGCTACATATACCTCTCTGATAAGCTTTGAGACATTTCTGAACCCTTTTTCTCATCAAAGACAGAACAGATCAACCCCAAAGGTGTACAAGCCTATAAGCACTCCTAGTGTAGACCAGTATTTTATTAGTTGTACAACACACATTACCTCAAAGTTGATTTAAATTTTAAAAAAGCCTCATTTAGCAACTACTTTCTCATCACAGTTTGCTGAGAGGAAGACTAATTTACAGTTTTATCATGATGAGTGGCAAGAAATTATGTTGCCTTAGCACATAGTCTGAAGATGTTTTTTATTAGGGTATTTTTACTATACATACAAAATATATTGTTTATAGTATGCTATACAATAGTAGCTATTGTGAGATTTTTCAAGATGACTTTTAATTATTAACATTACAAAATGATTATAAATATATACGCAATTTTTTTGTTATCAGTTTTATGCTAGATTCTTTACTTCTAGCATCTACAGGGATAGTACCTATCTGAAGGTAGAACTTTACTAAGTGCTAGATCCACTAAGTGTTTGGGATGTTACCATCTTAAAGGCTGGGGAAGAAAAGCCATGGACTATATAGTTCAAGAATATATATAATTCAAGAATATCTACATGACTTAAAATCAACCAACTACCTTTCAGGTTCCTTCCAGTTCCTATGACTCCCTGAATCCCTGAAATGTAACCGCTTCAGCTGTTCATCCTAGAGTCTGACTCTCTCCTGCTTAGTTTACTTAAAGGGCAATATCCAGAAAACTTAGCCAAGGTGAAGAGCGGATGTACCCCCCACACACACACTCTCTGTCTCCGACTCCCTAGCAGCCTTCCTCCCATCCTATCAAGCAATTTACATACAAACCTGGCTTTGACATTTCTCAGTTTCTCTAGTATTGCACATTAAACAAAAGCCAGCTATTTCACATTGTGATGTTGACAGAAAATTCAAGAGTCCGACTTCACTTCCTCTCCCTCAAAACCCATTTATTATCCAAAATGCTGTGTTGGATAGAAACCTGAAGTTATCTCTTTTACTGTATATCTGTTTATCTTCAAATAAAGATGTTTTAATTAGGTTCAACATTCAAATTTACTCTGCTATTGGATACAGACCCTATTTCAAGTATCTTAGATAATCTCTTTCTTGAGCAAATATGTTTGAACTTATAGGCAGTGAACCAAAAGATCCTATTCAGAGGCTAAATAAACTTGTTTTTATCCAACCCTCCTTCCTACTCTGTGTACAAAGCAGCTTGCTCTCTGTCTCAGTCTCTGTCTCTCTACTGCCCCTACCCCGCCCATGGAGTTAAGCAACTTTAAATCCGGAGACATTTGCAGTTTCAGGGACTAGCCAAGTGAAGGTAACAAACGGATGCAGTTCTCAGAGAACTGGGCTCAAAGGGAACTCTCCCTGCATAATTGGTTCTTCTCTGAGTTCTGGGCAAGGAGGGAAATTTAATTTTCTCCTGTATTTCTGTATACTCCCTGTATTTTTCCTGTATTTTCAGCCTTCTTGCAGCTCAGAAGCCTCCCAAGCTAATATGTGCACAGACCTCTAGGCAGCATTTCCAGACACTTTTCTACAAACCACTTATGAGCTTTACTTGACCACTTTACACACTAATGTAAAGTGGTGCTGAGATTCTCTCAAAAACACTTGTCAGAAGCACTCAGGTTTCACAGGCATCCTGCCAGAAAAGCTGAAGGCACACTTTCTACAATTGTGCTAAGGGTGTGGTCGGCATCCCTGAATGGGTTCTTACAGCGCAGCCAGTATCAGGTCTAGGGGGTGAAGAGAGGCTTCTTACCATATTCAGGGCCCTGGAACTTCAACTCTTCAATGTAAAGCACTTTAAAATATTCCATTCTAAGGAGTCAGGACTAAGGTCTAGATAGAAGGCGATAAAGCTCAATGACTTACGGATAAAAGGTACTAGAAAAAAAAGAACCTTTGGAATAAGAAACATAAGCATGGCCCTCTGTGAGTCACAACCTTATCCTCACCTTTGCAGGAAGATGGATATTTTTTTCAGGTTTGGGATCTGACCCTGCAAAGCCTATTTTTGTTTGGCATATGAGGCAAGCTATATGCTTGCCAAAGTGCACCCAAGATTTCACAGACTCCAGGACTGTTCAAGTACGTGCAAAATAGCAAGCAGGGTGGGTAATTGCTTCAACTGTCCTTCCTACTGTTTGACTCTCTCAGTACCCAGAACCTAGTCAGGCTGAAAAGCAGACTTGCCCACCTCTGACTCCCCTGAAGCCTCCCTCCCTCCCAACCAGCAGCCAATTTACATACAGTCCTGGCCCCAACATTTCTCAGTTTCTCAAGTACTGCACAAATAAACAAAAACCAGCTGCTTTGCAGTCTGATATTCAGAGAAAACCCAAGAGTCTTATCTCACTCTTTATCACACAAAATACTGTGTTGGACAGAAATATACAACTAAAACCTAAGTTAGTGTTGGCAGAGTAGGGGACCAATGAGTGCAGGGAAAGTTAGAGAGGCAAATAATGAGGGGGAGACTCTCCAGATGATATGCATAAGTCCCCATCCCCAGAATGGCCATGCTGAACCCATTTTCCTTACCTTGCCCTTTGCTAGCAAATCCATTATGGAGCCAAACTCCGTTAATTTCCCTGACTCAGACATACTTATTAACATCGATTCCCATCTTAGTCTGAGTTTTTGTCAAATGCCTTCTGTTATTAATGAGGAAGAAGAAAAGGGGGTGGCAGAGAGGAAGGAGAAAAAAGATAAAAGAGGAGACAATTCAGGCTTCAAGTATTTGTGAAGTGGCTCAGAGAAGAAAGTGATCCCTTAAAGGCACAGAGCGGCTGTGGTGATGTAAAACTTTCATTAGCTGAACAATGGACAAGTCCAGGGAAACTCCGCCTCAACTGGGGTTTCTGGCCTCAGCCCATCATGCAGGATTCTTCTGCCGAACAAAACAAACAAGCACAAAGCAGGATCCACTTACAGTGGAGAAAGTGAAACCCTTTAGCCATCTAAGGTTTGATTTGTTCAGGTGACTTTTTATTGGATCATGCTGATGGCCTTCCAAGGCTTTCTTCAATCAGGATGCTAAAAGATTCTGATCACACCATGTAGGTGCTGTAGGTAGATATGGCAGTAATCCAGCAGAGCCACAACAAAAGCCTTTGACGGAGAAAAAAAAAGGGGGGGAAAGCCCAGGAAATGTCAATAACATCTCATGTCAACCTTCCTGAAATCCAACAGTTAACAAAGACAAAGTACAGAACTTCTGAATTGGATATAGATATAAGGATTATATTTAAAACTATGTTTTGGAAGGCTGATTGTTTGCAAACTACCTTGATATTATTAAATCTTCTCACAGATTTCCCTTTTAAAAACAAAAACAGAAAGTTCAGACTTAAGATTGGCATTTCTTCACAAAGACCACACTCCTTACTTACTACTAATTCACTTTTTAAAATTAGTCTCTTAACTGATCATTTTAAAAATCCTGTGTGTTTCACACATATTCTATTCTTTTGGAAAGACGAATTTACTTGTGGATTGTACTGGAATTATTTCCCCTTCTCCCTCTGACCTCATTCACAGGTGAAACGTGCTTCTGCAGAAAGAAATCCTTATAAAATAAGTCTCAATACTCTGTTGAAATGTATCAATAGCACCCACGTCACCAGGATCTTGTGAGAATCAAATAAGATAATATATGTAAAGGGTCTTGCAAACTTTGGTGTTACATAAATGTTAGATATAAGAAGTACTAATAACTTAAAATTCTACATAAGATTCATGAATTCCTCATTACTTTTCTTGAGCTAACAAAATATCTGCAATTAATAAGGGTTAGTTACAAATAAAAGGTTGACTGTTTTGAAGAGGACCAATAACATCACAGGGTGATATCCTGACTGGCTCCTAAACTGGATTTAAGTGAGACAGAGTTGCACAAAGTCATCAGCCTCACTCTCTCTTCCAGACTCATCAAAGCTCAGTGGCAAGACAAAAGTCAAGACAATTGGTAATGGCCTAGGATGAAGCAGAGGACCTTGGCTTCTTTGATGTCTGACCAAGCTCTAACCTGCCTTCGTGGTCATTGAAACAAAATTGTTCTCACCCACTGATTCCACTGGGGAAGTCTTCACGCTTGGGGTAGACATCTCCTGAACTCACTGACAGACTTAAGGCGCATCGGTTACCCTCAACCTGGCTTAGCCTGTCTACTGAGACAGTTTTATCAGGGTGTGGCCAAAAGGTTGATGATGGATTAAAAAAAAAAAAAAAAGAATGGAACATTCAGTATTTACTAGGATTCCATTCATATAAGTGGCTATTTTTCCCCCCTCAGGCCATGTTTTCCTAAGGTTTAACCCAACACAATCTAAGCTAGTTTTTCCTTAAAAGACACTGAAACCATCTTGAAGTCTTAATTTGTTCAGAGACTTAAGGGCTTCTGGGTGGCCTAAGTAAAAATGCCAATACACTTCCCTCAGTATTTACACAATCTTCTGACAAGCAAAGCACCAAGAAGAATGCAGGAGCAGAGAACCATTGCTGTATCATTTCCTGAATATCCTTTCTATGCTATTGCTAAGTTAGCCACCATTTTTTAATTGATTTGTTTAGTTTTAGTTTTTGTTTTTTTGCTAGGCAATGGGAATAAGTTACTTGCCCAGGGTCAAACAGCTAGTTAAGTGTCAAATGTCTGAGGCCGGATTTGAACTCAGGTCCTCCTGACTCCAAGGCCAGAGCTCTATACACTGCGCCACCTAGCTGCCCCTTTCAAACTGATTTTAAGTTATCTTCAGAATGAGATTTTGTTATGTTAAAGTATAACAATTTCTAGAATGTCAGAAACACTTATATTCACTTGTGAATAGAATAGATTAGAAAATCAAATAATGGTTTTATTAAGTATCATCCCACAATTTGAATTATCAATGCCACTAACCCAGCACCTAGAACAGTGGCTGGCCCATAGCAGATGTTTTCTTTTTTAAATTAACAGAAATTATTCTTCTGTCCCTCAAACCTTTCCTCACCCATCAATGAAAAAGGGAAAAAACCTCACGTAACAAATATGCATGGTAAAGCAAAACAAATCGCCACATTGCGCATATCTAAAAATATATCTCACTCTCCACCTGAAGTCTATCACCTCTCTGTCAAAAAGTGGTTATCATGTTTCATCATGAGTCACCTGGAATCAAGACAGTCATTGGATGACCAGAGTTCTTTCAAAGTTGTTTGTCTGTACGATGTAGTTGTTGTTCTAGGAATTGTTCTCCAGGTTCTGTTCACTTCATTCTGCACCTAGTCATAACAAGTCTTCCTAGGTTTCTCTGAAATCATCTCTTTTGTCATTTGTTACAGCATAATTCATAATTCCATCACATTCATAGAACATAATTTGTTCAGCCATTACCCATTTAATAGACATTCCCTTAGTTTCCAGTTTTGTCACTGTAAAAAGAGCTTCTATAAAGATTGTTGTATATGTAGTTCCTTTTTTTCTTTATTTGATCACTCTGTGTTATAGACCTAGTAGCTGTGTCTCAAGATCAGCGGGTATGCATAGTTTAATAACTTGGGAACATAGTTCCAAATTGCTTTCCAAAATGACTAGACCAACTCATAACTCCACCAGTAGTATACTATTATACCTGTTTTTCCATAGCCCCTCCAGCATTTGTTATTTTCCCTTTTTTTTTTGTTCAATTTTGCCAATCTGATGGGTGTAAAATAGAACCTTAGGGTTGCTTTAATTGAGGAAGCGTTCTTATTCATACAAATTTATCAGTTCCCTATGTATTTTATAAAAGATGTTTAAGATTTAAGAGGGTGCAGGGGGACAAGATAAGTGACTCTTAGAGGTGTGTGTAAAATAAGGAATAGGAGGATAAGGGGAGTAAATAAGGTAAAAGGGTTAGGGTAAAAAGAGAAGCTAAAAAGGAAAATAGTGAGTAAAAATAAGATAGAGGGACATTCACAAATAGTAATTATAACTTTGAAAGTCAATAGGATGAACTCACCTATAAAATAGAAACAGATAACAGAATAGATTAAAAATCAAAATCCAACAATATGTTGTTTGCAAGAAACACATTTAAGAATGAAAGATACACACAGAGTTAAAAAGGATAGTTTCAGTGCCTTTTAAGGAAAAACTAGCCTGGACTGTGTTGGGTTAAGCCTTAGGAAAAGGTGACCTGAGGGAGAAAAAAAGGGAGTAGATTTTATTATGCTTCAGCTGATACAACAGAAGCACAGGTAGCAATCATGACCTTAGACAAAGTTAAAGCTAAAATACATTTAGTTAAAGGAGAAAAACAGGGTAACTACATTTTGATCAAAGGTACCATAGATAATAAAGCAATATGAATACTAAACCTATATGCACCTAATACTATACCATCTAAATTTTTAAAAGAAAACTTAAATGAATTACAAATGGAGATAGATAGTAGTACTATAATAGTGAAGGACTTTAATCTTCTCCTCTCAGAACTAGATAAATCTAACAAAAAAAAAATATAAGAAAGAAGTCAAGGAAGTGAATAGGATTTTAGATAAGCTAGATATAATAGATATCTGTAGAGAATAGAATGGAAATAGAAAGAAATACACCTTTTTCTCAGTGGTTCCTGGTACCTTTACAAAGATTGACCATCTATTAGGGCATAAAAATTTTACAGTTAAAAGCAGAAAGATTAAAAGTATCCTTTTCAGATCACAACGCAATAAAAATTATATTTAACAAGGGACAATGGAAATAGGTTAAAAGCTAATTGGATATAAATAATCTAATCTTAACGAATGAGTGGGTTTAAGAACAAATCATAGAAACAATCAATAATTTCATTAAAGAAAATGAAAATAATGAGACATCATATCAAAACCTATATGATACAAGCAAAAGCAATGATCAAAGGAAAATTTATATCTCTAAATGCTAAGATCAATAAAATAGAGAAAGAGTAGACTAATGAATTAGATATACAATTTTAAAAAGCTAGAAAAAGAATAAACTAAAAATCCCTAACTGAACACTAAATTGGAAATCCTAAAGATTAAAGGTGAAATTAATAAAATTAGTGTAAAAAATCATTGAATTAATAAATAAAACTAGGAATTGGTTTTATGAAAAAACAAATAAAATAGATAAACAATTGGTTAACTTGATTTTTAAAAAGAGAGAACAAAACCAAACCACTAGTATCAAAAACTAAAAAAGCAAATATACCACCAACAAAGATGAAATTAAAGCAATAATAAGGAGTTATTTTGCCCAATTATAGGTCAATAAATTTAACAATTTAAGTGAAATGAAAGAATATTTTCAAAAACCTAAATTGCCTAGATTAACAGAAGAGGAGATAGAATATCTAGATAAACCTATTTTAGAAAAAGAAATTGAATAGACCATAAATGAGCTATCTAAGAAAAAAGCAGCAAGACCAGATGGATTTATAAGTGAATTCTATCAAACATTTAAAGACCAACTAATTCCAATATTAAATAAATTATTTGGAATAATAAGCAAAGAAGGGATCCTACCAAACTCCTTTTACGAAACAAATATGATACTGATACCTAAATCAGGAAGAGTAAAAACAGAGAAAGAAAATTGTAGACCTATTTCATTAATGAATTTGGATTCAAAAATCCTAAATAAAATACTAACTAAAAGATTACAATGATATATTATAGAGGTTATACATTATGATCAAGTGGGATTTATACCAGGAATGCAGAGATGGTTTTACATAAGGAAAACTATTAAAATAATTGATTATATCAATAATAACAATTTTAAAAATCATATGATTATATCAATAAATGCAGATAAAGCTTTTGATAAAGTACAACACTCATTTCTATTAAAAACACTTGAAAGTTTAAGTATAAGTGGATTTTTCCTTAAATTGATAAAAAACCATTTGTTTAAAACTGTCAGCAAGTATTATTTGTAATAGAGATAAGCTAGAAGCCTTCCCAGTAAGATCAAGTATGAAACAAGGATGTCCACTGTCACCAATATTATTTAATATTGTATTGGAAATCCTAGCAATAGCAATAAAAGAAGAAAAAGAAATAGAAGGAATCAGAATAGGGAATGACGTAATAAAACTATCTCTTTTTGTAAACAATAAGATGACGTATTTGGAAAATCTCAAAGTCTCAACTAAAAAGTTAGTTAAAAAATTAATAGTTATAGCAAAGTAGCAGGATATAAAGTAAATCCACATAAATCATCAGCATTCCTATATATCACAAACAAAACCCTGCAAGAAGAGATAGTAAGAGATACCCCATTTAAAATGAGATAATATAAAATATCAGGGAGTACACCTGCCAAAACAAACCCAGGAACTATATAAAGAAAATTGTTTTTTAAAAAAATGTTTATATAAATAAAATCAGATTTAAATAATTAGAGAAATATTAATTGTTTATGGGTAGGCCAATATAATAAAAATTAATTTATATATTCAGTGCCATCACAATTACGAAAAAAATTTCACTGAATTAGAAAAAATAATAACAAAATTAATTAGTAACAAAAAGTCAAGAATATCAAAGAAACTAATAAAAAATGTAAAGGAAGAAGATTTAGCAGTACCATATCTTAAATTATATTATAAGGCAATGATTATTAAAACTATCCGGTACTGGCTAAGAAATAGAAAGGTAGATCAATGGAACAGAGCAGACATAATTTATAGCAGCAAATAAATATAATAATCTTGTATTTGACAAGTATAAAGACTTAAGATTTTGGGGTAAGAATTCATTATTTGGTAAAAATTGTTAGAAAAACTGGAAAATGGTATGGCAGAAACTGCTAAAAGACCAATATCTTACACTTCTCCCAGGGCAAGGAGGAGCACTAGCATATTAGAGTAGGGGAGGGGGAGGAGCAGGGACCCCAGTCAAAGTTCTGGGGTGGAAGAGAGTGTTTATGGTCATTCACAGACCACAGCCCAGGCCAGGAAAAAAATAAGAGCCATTCCCCAATTGATAAACAGTCAAAGGATATGAATAGAAAATTTGCAGATGAAGAAACCAAAGCTATCTATAGTCATGAAAAAAATGCTCTAAATCACTATTGCTTAGAAAAATGCAAATTAAAACAACTCTGAGGTACCACTTCACACCCATCAAATTAGTTAATTTGACAGAAAAAGAAAATGATAAATTTTTGAGGGGATGTGGGAAAATTGGGACACTAAAGCATTGTTGGTGGAGTAGAAAACTGATCCAACCATTCTGGAGAACAATTTGGAACTATGCCCAAAGGGGTAAAAACCATACATTACTCTTTGATCCAGCAATACCACCACTAGATCTGTATCTCAAAGAGATTTTAAAAAAAGGCGGGGGGGAAGTACCTCTATGTACAAAACTATTTAGAGCAGCTCTTTTTGTGGTGGCTAAGAATTGGAAACTGAGGGGATGCCCATCAATTGGGGAATGGCTAAACAAACTGTGGTATATAATTGTGCTGAAATACTATTGTGCAATAAGAAATAATGAGCAGGATGCTAGAAAAACCTGGAAAGACTTCTATGAACTGATGCAAAATGAAATGAGCAAGACCAGGAGAGCAGTGTACATCATAACAGTAATACTGTACGATAATCAATCGTGAATGACTTAGCTATTCTCAGCAATTCAATGGTCCAACATAATTCTGAAGGACTTACAATGAAAAATGCTCTTTTCTTCTGACATTGTTTTAATATTTCTCATAGAATGACTGACTTCTATTTGGTTCATTCCAACTTTCAGGGAGTTTGCTGCTTAGGCAAAGTTTTGTACCTCTTGTGTCAAATAACTCTCATTTCTTTTCTATTTTTTCCCTCTAGCATTCTCATTTCATTTATAAAAATATTTTAAACTTAAGACTCTACTTCTTTTCAAGGAATTCTAATTGAATTTATGCCCAAGCTCTGTTTTAATTTGAGTTTTCCTTATAGATATTTTGGAGTCATTCTCTTTATTTGGGTTTCTGACTAGAAGTTCCCTCTCATCATAATAGCTTTTTATGTGGGATTCTTTTTTTTTTTTCTTCTCATTCTTTAGCCTACTTTCTCTGATTGGAGGGCAGGGTAAAGAGCTCCTCCTAAAAACCCCATCTAAGGAAGGTACCCAAGCTAGCCACCTCTTCATTTCTGTTCTGGTTCCTCTCTTTTGGACTTCTTCATCATGCCCTTGCCTGGGTACCCTCCTTACCTCCTTCTCATTTTTTGGCTTCTTTTTGTAGTGTTGTCTTCCCTCCATTAGATTGCAAGCTCCTTGACAGCAGGGACTGTCTTTCTTTTTTATATTTGTATTCTGAGTGCTTAGCACAGAGCCTTGTTCAGAGGTGCTTAATAAAATGTTTATTTTATTAATAATAACATTGACTGACTGACTTCTCTTCCAACTCCATCCCTGAATCTAGACTTCTTCTAGAGCATCCTTATCACCCTGGAAGATCTCTCTGTCCCTGCAGGCCCTTCTAATTGGTAAGTTCTTCCCATAACCTTTATTTTGACAAATTGCCTAGCCCAACCATGGATACTCCTTCAAACCTTACCTAGCTACTGTCCTCTTATTTTGTCTCCCTTTTATGTGTTGTCTCCCCACCCCCCATCAGAATGAAAGATCCATGAGGGTAGTCTTTCTTTTTGCTTATATTTTTATATTAACAGTACTTAGGATACTCATTGGCACATGGTAATCACTTAATAAATGCTTGATGACTTGATTTTCCTCCTCTAACTTGATTTCTATATGTTAACTCCTACCTACATGGGGCCTACCCTAAGTGACAAAAGGGTTGGGTAACATCTGGCCTCTTTCTTTTCTCCTAAAGAAACAAGAGATAAATAGGTTTTGTTTGGTTTAGGAAATAAAAGTGGACAAGTAGTTATGGTCAGTTTTTGTTTAACCAACTATTGTGGTGGATAGATTGCTTGTTTTTTTTTTTTCTTTTTGGTGGGAAGAATAGTCAGTATTTAGGAATCCTTAGTCACAGTGCCCTCTATAACTTGAGCCCTTGGGGCAATGGGATCTCATTCTGAGAGCTACATAATCTGTCAGTCAACAAACATATATACATGCTAGTTATTATTTATTAAGCACTTACTGTATATAGTACTGTTATGATTTTTATCTTTCCCAAAGTGCCAGCATTAAAGTTTTACACCTTAGAATATTATAGAACTGCGAGTTGTGGTTATTCTTATCATTAGAATCCATTGCTTCATTACTTTGCTTCTCCTCAGCATATATACATATGTGTGTCTAATATATATATATGTAAAATATATTCCATTTTCACTTTAATAATTTGCACTCATTTGTGTTCTTCTCTGAAAGTGTTCCTATGTAGTATATATTTGTAAATGGTATGGCTCTCCACTTAGATTGTATTCTAACTTCAAGGGCAGGGATCATGTCTTTTTCTGTTATTTTTTCCTTATTTTCCCAGTCCCTGAAGCTCTGAGTATAGTTCTCTAAATGGAGTATGTTCACACTGAATGTTGTGAAATGTCACGTTATTTTGTTTTAAATAGTATGATTAAACTGCTGTACTTGATCCCAGGTCAGTCATTCATAGACTCATACTATTTCAAAGTTAGAAGGGACCTCAAAGGCTATCTACTTCTTCCTGCACTTGAACAAGATACCCATCTACAACATCCCAAGCAAATGATCAACCAGCCTTTGCTTGAAGACATCCAATGCTAAGAATCTCACCACCTCCAAAGCAACCCATTCCACTTTCAGACAGCTTTTATTGTTAACGGTTTTTTTCCACTCATCAAGCCTGAGTTTTCCTCTTTGCAACTTCTATTCATTAATCCTAGTTTTAGCCTTTAAATCCAAGCAAAATAAGTCTACTCCTTCGTCCACACAATACTCATTCCTTTCTAAGTCTTCTCTTAGCAATTATGATCTCAGACAAAATTAAAACTAAAATAGATTTAATTAAAAGAGATAAATAGGGAAACTACATTATGATAAAAGGTACTATAGACAATGAAGCAATATCAATACTAAAGCTATATGCACCAAACACTATAGCATCTAAGTTTTTTTTATTGTTAATTTATTTTTAGTTTTCAACATTCACTTCCACAAGATTTTGAGTTCCAAATTTTCTCCCTCCCTCCCCACCCACCCTCATTGAGAAGGCAAGCAACTTGATACAAGTTATACATGTGTAGTCATGCAAAACACTTGCATAGTAGTCATGCTGTGAAAAACTAAGTACATTTCCCTTCATCCTATCCTGCCCCCCATTTATTCTATACTCTCTTTTGACTCTGTCCCTTCTTAGAAGTGTTTCCTTCTGATTACCCCCTCCCCCAATCTGCCCTCCCCTTTATCTTCCTCCTGCTCTCTTGTCCCCTTCTCCCCCTATTTTCTGTAGGGTAAGATAGATTTCCATATACCCAATTGAATGTGTATGTTATTCTCTCCTTAAGCCAAATCCGATGGGAATAAGATTCACTCATTCCCTCTCCCCTTCCCCCCATTTCCCCTCCACTGTAAAAGCCTTTTCTTGTCTGTTTTATGTGATATAATTTACCCCATTCTACCTCTCCCTTTCTCCTTCTCCCAGTATAATCCTTAATTTTATTCTCCCTTAATTTTATTCTCCAGATATCACCCCTTCATCTTCAACTCACCCTATGCCCTCTATTTATCTATCTACCTATCTATCTATCTATCTATCTATCTATCTATCTATCTATCTATCTATCCATATACACATACATATAATTTTTTTCCCTCCAACTACTCTAATACTGACAAAGGACTCATGATTTACAAATATCATCTTTCCATGTGGCATGTAAACAGTTCAACCTTAGTAAGTCTCTTATGATTTCTCTTTCCTGTTTATCTCTTCATGTTTCTCTTGAGTCTTGTATCTGAAAGTCAAATTTTCTATTCATCTCTGGTCTTTTCATCAAGAATGCTTGAAAATCCTCTATTTCACTGAATGACCATTTTTTCCCCCTGAAGGATTATATTCAGTTTTGCTGGGTAGGTGATTCTTGGTTGTAATCCTATCTCCTTTGTTCTCTGGAATATCATACTCCATGCCCTCCAGTCCCTTAATGCAGAAGCTGCTAAATCTTGTGTTATCCTGATTGTGTTTCCATAATACTTGAATTGTTTCTTTCTGGCTGCTTGCAATATTTTCTCCTTGACCTGGGAACTCTGGAATTTGGCTACAATATTCCTAGGAGTTTTCCTTTGGGGATCTCTTTCAGGAGGTGATTGGTAGATTCTTTCCATTTCTATTTTGTTCTCTGGTTCTAAAATATCAGGGCAGTTTTCCTTGATAATTCCTTGAAAGATGATGTCTAGGCTCTATTTTTGATCATGGCTTTCAGATAGTCCAACAATTTTTAAATTTTCTCTCCTGGATCTATTTTCCAGGTCAGTTGTTTTTCCAATGAGATATTTCACATTGTTTTCTATTTTTTCATTCTTTTGAATTTGTTTTACAGTCTTGATTTCTCATAAAGTCACTAGCTTCCAATTGCTCCATTCTAATTTTTAAGGAAGTATTTTCTTCAATAAGCTTTTGGATTTCCTTTTCCATTTGGCCAATTTTGCTTTTTAGAGCATTCTTCTTCTCATTGGCTTTTTGGACCTCTTTTGCTATTTGGGTTAGGCTATTTTTTAAGGTGTTATTTTCTTCAGTATTTTTTTGGGTCTCTTTCAGCAAGCTGTTGATGTTGTTTTCATGATTTTCTTACATCATTCCCAGTTTTTCCTGTACTTCTCTTACTTGCTTCTCACAATCCTTGTTGAGCTCTTCCATGGCCTGGGACCAATTCATATTTTTCTTGGAGGCTTTGGATGTAGAAGCTTTGATTATGTTGTCTTCTTCTGGTTGTATGTTTTGATCTTCTTTGTTACAAAAGAAAGATTCTATAGTCTGATTCTTTTTGCGCTGCTTGCTCATGATCCCAGCCAATTACTTGAGTTATAAACTCTTTGTTAAGGTAGGAGTCTGCTTCCAGTGTGGAGAATGTACAGTCCCAAGCTTCAGGGGTTTTGTGAAGCTGCTTTCAGATATACTTCTAGGGACCTGAAAATTTTCAGTTCTTCCAAGGTGCTATGATCAAGGGCAAGATGTTTACTTCTTTCCTGGCCTGTGCTCTGAGTGACCACAAGCACTCTTTTCTGTCTTGGAACTGTGAGGAGGATTCTCTCTCCACAGCCACTACAAGCTCCACCATTCCAGTGCTCCTCCTCACCCCAGGACCGCCACCCAGAACTGTGATTCAGATCCAAGCACAGGCAAAGCAAGAGAATCCTGCACCAGCAGAGAGATCCCTGCAATCCCCCTCTGATCAGCCACTCGATTCCCCCTCAGTCTGTGGGCCAGAAGCTCAGGAGGCAGCTGCCGCCCCGGGGCTGTGCTCAGGGAATGGGGCTGGGACCCTGCACTTCTCTCTCACTGCAGACATAGACTTTTCCTACTGACCTTCTAAATTGTCTGGCGTTTGTGGGTTGAGAAGTTTGGAATCCGCGACAGCTGCCCGTGATTCAGTCCTCTGAGGCCTGCTCCAGGTTCGCTGAGGCCTAGGTACCCACGCCAAACTGCATTCCTCTCCCAGCCTGGTGCTATATACCTGTCCATTCAACCATCCAGGCTGTCTTGGGCTGGAAATTTGTTTCACTCTGTCTTTTTGTGGGTTCTGCTGCTTTAGAATTTGCTTAGAGACATTTTTTACAGGTATTTAGAGGGGTTTGGGGGAGAGCTCAAGCAAGTCACTGCTTTTACTCCGCCATCTTGGCCCCGCTCCTTTTTTTTGCTTTTTGGTGAGGTGATCAGGGTTAAGTGACTTGCCCAGGGTCACACAGCTAGTAAGTGTCAAATGTCTGAGGCAGATTTGACCTCAACATAGCATCTAAATTTTTAAACAAAAAGTTAAATACATTATGGTGAGAATAGATAATAGTGCTGTAATAGTGGGAGACTTTTATCTTCCTCTCTAAGAATAAGATAAATCTAGGCAAAAATACATAGAAAGAAGTCAAGAAGTGAACAGAATTTTAGATAAGCTAGATATGATTATATCTCCAGATAGATATATCTGGAGAGAACTGAATGGAAATAGAAAGGAATACACCTTTTTATCTCAATGGTAGATGGGACCTTTATAAAGATTGACTATATATTAAGACATAAAAATTTTTATAGTTAAAAGCAGAAAAGCAGAAGTATTAAATGCATCCTTTTCAGATCACAGTGCAATAAAAAATTATATTTAACATGGGACCACAGGAACATAGAATAAAAACTAATTCAAGACTAAACAATCTAATCTTAAAGAATGAGTGTGTTACAGAAGAAATTATAGAAACAATCAATAATTTCATTAAAGAGAATGACAATAACAATACAATATATCAAAACTGATGGGATACAGCAAAAGCAGTAACTGGAGGAAAATTTATATCTTGAAATGTTTATAGCAAGAAAATAGAGAAAGAGCAGACAATGAATTGGGCATACAATTAAAAAAACTAGAAAAGAACAAATTAAAACTCCCCAATTAAACACTAAATTGGAAATCCTAAAAATTAAAGGTGAGATTACTAAAATTGAGCATAAGAAAATCATTAAATTAATAAATAAAAATGTTTTAAGAAAAAAATCAATAAAATAGATAAACCAATGGTTAATATGATTTTTAAAAAAAAATAGGGAAGAAACCCAAATCAATCGTATTAAAAATGAAAAGGATGAATATACTACTAACAAAGATGAAATCAAAGCAATTTTAAGGAGTTATTTTGCCCAATTATACATCAATAAATTTAACAACTTAAGCAAAATGGAAGAATATTTACAAATATATAAACTGACTAGATTAACAGAGGAGGAACTAGAATATCTAAACAGACCTATTTTAGAAAAAGAAATTGAAGAGGCCATAAATGAACTTCCTAAGAAAAAAGCACCTGGACCAGATGGATTTACAAGTGAATTCTATCAAACATTTAAAGACCAACTAACTCCAATATTAAATAAATTATTTGGAATAATAAGCAATGAAGGGGTCCTACCAAGCTCCTTTTATGAAACAAATATAATATTGATACCTTAACCAGAAAGAGTAAAAACTGAGAAATTATAGACCAATTTCATTAATGAATATGGATGGAAAAATTCTAAATAAAATACTAGCTAGGAGATTACAATAATATATCACTAAGATTATCCATTGTGACCAAGTAGAATTTATACTAGGAATGCAGGGATGGTTTAACATAAGGAAAACTATTAACATAATTGATTATATTAATAATAAAAGTAATAAGAATCATATGATTAATAGATACAGATAAAGCTTTTTGATAAAGTACAACACTCATTTCTATTAAAAACACTTGATAGTATACAGGTATGGATGGATTTTTTTCCTTAAATTGATAAGAAGCATTTACCTAACCATTAGCAAGCATTATTTGTAATGGGGATAAGCTAGAAGCCTACCCAGTTAAATGAGGTGTGAAACAAGGATGACTACTGTCACCAATATTATTTAATATTGTATTAGAAATCCTAGCAATAGCAATAAGAGAAGAAAAAGAAATAGAAGGAATAAGAATAGGGAATGAGGCAATATGACTATTTCTTTTTTCAGACAATATGATGATATACTTGGAAAATCCTAAAGACTCAACTAGAAAGTTAGTTAAAACAATTAATAATTTTAGCAAAGTAGCAGGACATAAAGTAAACTCACATAAATAATCATTATATAAATCATCAACAAAACCTGCAAGAAGAAGAAGTAAGACATACCCCATTCAAAATAACTCTAGACAGTCTAAAATACTTGGGAGTACACCTGCCAAAACAAACCCAGGAACTATATGAACAAAAATATAAAAAAAAAACTTTTTATAAAAATAAAATTAGATTTAAATAATTGGAAAAATACTAATTGTTCCCAGGCAGGCAGGGTCAATACCATAAAAATGACAATTTGACCTAAATTAATCTATATATTCAATGCCATCTCAGTTAAATTACCAAAAAATTATTTTACTGAATTAGAAAAAAATAATAACAAAATTCATTTAGAAGAATGAAAGGTCAAGAATATCAAAGGAACTAATGAAAAAAAAAAGTAAAGGAAGGAGGTTTAGCAGGACCAGATCTTAAACTATATTATAAGGCAATAATTATCAAAATTGTCTGGTATTAGCTAAGAAATAGAAAGGTAGATCAGTGGAACAGAGTAGACATACAATTTACAGCAACAAACAAATACAGTAACCACTGATCTGCATTCAGACTCCACCAGTTTTTTTCTCTGGAGGTGAATACCATTTTTTATCCTGTCCTTTGGAATTGTCTTGGATCATTGTATTGCTGAGAATAGCTAAGTCATTCATAATTGATCATCATACACTATTGGTGTTAGTTTGTATGGTGTTCTCCCAGTTCTGCTCACTTCACTTTGTGGGAGTTCATATACACCTTCCCAGGTTTTTCTGAAACCATCAAACTTGTCATTTCTTATAGCACAATCGTATTCTATCACAATCATATATATACCACAATTTGTTCAGCCATTCCTCAATTGATGGGCAAGCTCTCAAAAGGATACAAAAGATAGCCCCCGCCCTCAAAAAACTTTAAATCTAATGGGGGAGATAACAAGCAAACAAATATTTACCAAGCAAGCTATATACAAGATAAATAGCAAATCATTAACAGAGGGAATTAAGAGGGATTGGGGAAGGTTTTCTTTAGAAAGTGGGATGCCATAGATAAGAATATCCCAATATACACTAAAACACTACATGAATGTAATGGAATATTATCATGCTGTAAAAAATGATGTATATGAAACACGGAAGAATCTACATGAAATGAAGCACAGAGAAGAAACAGAGCGAAGAACACCATATATACAATGAGGACAACAATATAAATGGAAGGAATACCAGACCTCCTGATCCCTAATCAAAAGTGAATGTTACTTCTTCCACACTCCTTTGCAGAAGTGAGAGGTTCACAAGTGCTATACATTGTACTGTGTTCAGACTTTTTCAATGGATTCATCACTTTTGTTTTTTCCTATTATTTTCCCCTTTATTGTCTTTAAAAATACCATTTGGTACTTCCAGTGACAAGATGGTAGAGTGAGGAGGGAACCCTCTGAAGCCCTCCCAAATTCCCCTCCAACCAACTAGAAAACTCAGAATTGATGTAGGAGCAGGAAAGGTCGGTCTCACTGGAATGGAAGGAGAGTGAGGTCCAAGAACAGCAACAGTAGCCAGCGTCACAGGAGGGGGCCTGCAGCAAGGCTCCAAGCAGGGACAATCCACCAATGAGACACCGCCTCCTGCCAACCAGGGGTCCTCTAAGCAAATGAGCAGTCTGTACAGCACTGCATGACCCCACACCAGGGACCTCACCGCCCAGCACAAGTCACCAACAAGGCCTTGATCCCACTGCTTATCAGTAGTGAAGCCCTGTCCTGGGGCTCACCAATATCCCCCAGGGGCCTACCAGCAGAGAGGCCCTGTTTCCATAGCAACTCAGTAGCAGGGCCCCACTCCTGGGGCAGACCATCAACAAGGTATCTCCTCCAGGGCCAGCCACCAGAAAGACTCTGTTACCATAGTAACCCAGCACTAAGGCCCCCACCCCTGGAGCAGGCCAGCAGCCAAACCCCCACACCCAGGGGAGCCCAACAGGGAGGCCCCAGCCCCACAGTACAAGCCAGAAGGGAAGTCAGCCTTCCAGTTGAAGCAAGCAGCTAAGCCCTGAAGCCTAGTGAAAGCCAGCAGTAAGACCCAGAGCACCAGCACAAAAAGCTTGGGACAGTGCAAGACTACAGTCTGATTCTCACATAAAAACATCAAGTCACAAAAAAGGCAGGAAAATGAGCAAAAAAAAAAGAGCTTAAATATAGAAAGTTACTATAGTGATAGGGAAGATCAAGATATAAACTTAGAAGAGGACAATAGTGTCAAATAGAGGCTACATATGAAGCCTCAAAGAAAAATGCAATTTGGTCTCAGGCCCAAAAAGAATTCCTGGAAGAGCTTTAAAAGAATTTTAAAAAGCAAATTAGAGAAGTAGAAGAAAAACTGGGAAAAGAAATGAGAGTAATGCAACAGAATCATGAAAGAAGAGTCAAAACATGGGAAAAGATATACAAAAATTTACCAAGTTGGGGCAGCAAGGTGGCACACTGGATAGAGCACTGGCCTTGGAGTCAAGAGGACCTGAGTTCAAATCCGGCCTCAGACACATAACATTCACTAGCTGTGTGACTCTGGGCAAATCATTTAACCCCAACTGCCTCACCAAAAAAGAAAAAAAATTTACCAACGAAAACAATTCCTGAAAAAATAGAATTGGCCAAATGGAAAAGGAAATACAAAAGCTCCCTGAAGAAAATAATTCCTTAAAAATTAGAATTGAACAAGTGGAAACTAATGACTCTATGAGACACCAAGATAAGATAAAACAAAATAAAAAAAGTAAAAAAAAGAAGAAAATGTGAAATTTATCACTGGAAAAACAACTGACCTAGAAAATAGATCCAGGAGAGATAATATAAGAATTATTGAGCTACCTGAATGCCATAATTAAGAAAAAAAAAAAAAGCCTGGGTAACATCTTTCAAGAAATTATCAAAGAAAACTGTCCTTATATATTAGAACCAGAGGGCAAAACAGAAACTGAAAGAATCCATTGATCACTGCTGAAAGGGACCCCAAAAGGAAAACTCCCAGGAACATTATAGCCAAATTCCAGAGCTCACAGACCAAGGAGAAAGTATTGCAAGCAGCCAAAAAGAAACAATTCAAATATTGTGGAGGTATACTCAGCATTATACAGGATTTGGCAGCTTTCACATTAAAGAACCGAAGGGCTTGGAATGTGATATACCAGAAGACAAAGGAGGTAGGATTACAACCAAGAATCACCTACTCAGCAAAACTGAATATAATCTTTCAGGGAAAAAAATGGATACAAAATAGAGAACTTTCAAGCATTTCTATTTAAAACACTAGAGCTGAATAAAAAATTTGACCTTCAAATACTATACTCAGGGGAAACATAAAAAGGTAAAAAAGAAACAAGAAAGAGAAAACATAAGAAATTCTACAAGGTTCAACTGTTTAAATTTCTGTATGGCAAGATGATATTTGTAACTCTTAACAACTTTATTACTATAAGAGCAATTAGAAGGAATATATGTAGAAAGAGGGTGGAGATATAAGGTGACTTTGATGGGGTGATACCCCATCAAAAAACAAAACAAAAGGATGAGAAATAAAATTGCACTGGAAGAAGGAGGGGGGAGATTGTATGGGGTAAATTTTCCCACATAAAACAGGCATGAAAGAGCTATTATAATGGAGGGGAAGATGGTGGGGGGGCGTGGGCAAAGCTTAAACCTTACTCTCATCAACATTGGCTCAAAGAGGGAATAACATACACATTCAGGTATATATAGAACTCTGTCTTACCCTATAAGAAAATAAAAAGGGATGGGGATAACAGAAGAGTGAGAGGGGACTGATAAAAGGAAGGGCATATTGAGGAAGGCAGTGATCGGAAGAAAAACACTTGTGAGGAGGGAAAGGGTAGGGGGTAAGATGAAAAGGAGGATAAACAAGTGAAAAATACACAGTTATCATAACTATTAATGTGAATGGAATGAACTCACCCATAAAACAGAAGTGGGTAGCAGAATGGATTAAAAACCAGAATCCTACATCTTGTTGTTTACAAGAAACACATCTGAAGCAGAGAGATACACACAGGGTAGACGGAGGCACTGGAGCAGAATCTACTATGTTTCAGCTGAAGCAAAGAAAGCAGGAGTAGCAATCACAATCTCAGACAAAGCAAAAGCAAAAATAGATCTAATTAAAGGAGATAAAGAAGGACACTATATCTTGCTGAAAGGTACCATAGACAATGAACTCATATCAATACTAAACACATATGCATCAAATGATATAGCACCTACATTTTTTAAGGGGAAGTTGAATGAGTTACAGAAGGAAACTGATAATAAAACTATACTAGTGGGGCACTTCAACTTTCCCCCCTTAGATAACCTAAACAAAAGATAAACAAGAAAGAAGTTAAGGAGTTGAATAAAATTCTTGAAAAGTTAGATATGATAGATTTCTGGAGAAAATTGAATGGGAATAGAAAGGAATAAAAGGAATATACTTTTTTCTCAGCAGTACATGGCAAAAAAAGAAATAGGTGAAGAAGGAATCCTATCAGATTTCTTTCACAACACAAATATGGTGCTGATACCCAAACCAGGAAGAACCAAAACAAAGAAAGAAAATTATAGACCAATTTCCCTAATGAATGTTGACGCAAAAGTTTTAACTGAAATACTAGCAAAGAGATTGAAGCAATACGTCACAAGTATCATATACCATGACCAGGTGGGATTTATACCAGGAATGCAGGGCTGGTTCAATATTAGGAAAACTATCAGCGTAACTGACCATATCAGTAACAAAGCTAACAAATCATATGATTATCTCAATAGATGCAGAAAAAACCTTTGACAAAATACAGCACCCATTTCTATTAAAAGCACTAAAACATAGAACATAGGAAGAAATGGAGCTCACCTTAAAATAAGTCATATTTATCTAAAACCATCAGGAAGCATTATCTGTAATGGGCATAAGCTGGAAGCCTTCCCAATACAATCAGGGTGAAGCAAGGATGCCCATTATCACCTCTATTATTTAATATTGTACTAGAAATGTTAGCTCTAGCAATTAGAAGAAAAAAGAATATAAAGGAATTAGAATAGGCAATGAAGAAAATGAATGAATGAACAAAACTATCACTCTTTGCAGATGATATGATGTTATACTTAGGGAATCCTAGAGAATCAAGTAAAAAAAACTACTTGAAATTATCAACAACTTTAACAAAGTTGCAGGATATAAAATAAACCTACATAAATCAACAGCATTTCTATATATTACCAACAAAGTCCAGCAGCAAGCGATAGAGAAATTCCATTTAAAATAACTGTAGACAGTATAAAATACTTGGGAGTCTACCTGCCAAGAAAAACCCAGGAACTACATGAACACAATTATAAAACACTTTTCACACAAATAAAGTCAGATCTAAACAAATGAAAAAATATTAATTGCTCATGGGTAGGCCAAACCAATTTTATAAAAATGACAATTCTACCTAACTTAATGTATTTATTCAATGCCATACCAATCAAACTATCAAAAATCATTCTATAGAGCTAGAAAAATATAACAAAATTGATCTGGAAGGACAAAAGCTCAAGGATATCAAGGGAATTAATGAAAAAAATGTGAAATAAGGTGGTCTAGCCATACCAGATCTCAAACTGTATTATAAAGTGGTAATTATCAAAACAATCTGGTACTGGCTAAGAAATAGAGGGATGGATCAGTGGAACAGATTAGGTACAAATTACATTATAGTAAATGACCATAATAATCTAGTATATGATAAACCCAAAGATCCAAGCTTCTGGAACAAAAATTCATTATTTGACAAAAACTTCTAGGAAAACTGGAAAACATTATGGCAGAAACTAAGTATACACCAACATCTCACACCATATACCAAGATAAGGTCAAAATAAGTACATGATTACCCATAAAGGGTGATACCATAAGCAAATTAAGAGAGCATGTAACAGTTTATCTATCAGATTTATAAATTAAGGAAGAATTTAGCACCACAGAAGATATAGAGAGCATTACAAAATGTAAAATAGATAATTTTGATTATATGAAATTAAAAAGTTTTTGCACAAATAAAACCAATGCGACCAAAATTATAAGGAAAGCCAAAAACTGGGGGGTGGGGGAGATTTTGCAACAAATATCTCTGATAAAGACATCATTTCTCAAATATATAGAAAACTGAGTCAAATTTATAAAAACACAAGTCATTTCCCAATTGACAAATGGTCAATGGATGTACAGACAGTTTTCAGACAAAGAAATCAAAGCTATCTATGGTCATATGAAAAATGCTGTAATCATAGGTTCCCAAAGTGGGTGATAACACCCCCTGGGGAGCACTGGAAGGATCCAGGGGCAGTCACATTTTGAAATGACGCAGATCTTTTTTAAACTCTTAGAGGGTTAAATAAAGTAGATTTCCAGGGAAGTACTGAGTAACTTTTTGTTTTTAAGGGGGCAGTAGGCCAAATAAGTTTGGGAACCTCTGGTAAATCACTATTGATCAGAGAAATGCAAATTAAAACAACTCTCAAGTATCACCTCATACCTATCTGAGTGGCGAATATGACAAAAAAAGAAAATGTTGGATGTTGGAGGAAACCTGGAACACTAATGCAATGTGTTGGTAGAGTTATGAACTGATCCTATCATTCTGGAGAGCAATTTGGAACTATGCCCAAGGGGTTATAAAACCGTGCATACTCGTTGATCCAACAATACCACTTCGAGGTCTATATTCCAAAGACATTTTAAAAAAAAAAGGGAAAAGGATCTATTTGTACAGAAATATTTATAGTAGCCCTTTTGTGGTGGCTAAGAATTGGATTTCAGAGGGATGTCTATCAATTGGGGAATGGCTAAACAAGTTATGGTATGTGATTGTAATGGAATATTATTGTGCTATAGAAATGCCAAACGGGATGATTTCAGAAAAACTGAGAAAGACTTACAAGAACTGATGCATAGTGAAATGAATAGAACCAGGAGAATGTTGTACACAGTAACAGCAAT
Organism: Vombatus ursinus; assembly: GCF_900497805.2. Taxonomy (NCBI): domain Eukaryota; kingdom Metazoa; phylum Chordata; class Mammalia; order Diprotodontia; family Vombatidae; genus Vombatus; species Vombatus ursinus. Next base: position 12,714,972 of record NW_020954570.1, on the reverse strand, counting down.
ACTGTTCAGTGAAGAACTATGAATGACTTAGGTATTCTCAGTAATGCAGTGATCCAAGACCATCCCAAAGGACTAATGATGAAACATGCCACCCACCTCTAGAGAAAGAACCGATATAGACTGAATACAGACTGAAGCATGCTATTTTTCACTTTCTTTTATTTTTTTCTTTTGAGTCTTCTTGTACAAAATGACTAAAATGGATATGTTTTACACAATTACACATGTATAACCTATATCTGATTGCTTACTGTCTGAGGGAGAGGGGAGGGAAGGGAGGGCCATGGATAGAATTTGGAACTCAAAACTTTAAAAATGTTTAAAAAACTTTTTAAAATTCTATTTATTATGGAGGAGGGCTTTTAGGAGGACTAGTGAGAGGAATATTGGGGGAGACTATTATGATATAAAAAACAAAAAATATCAATAAAAAACTTATGAAAAAAGAAAGCAATTAGTGGATTTCATCTATTTTTACTTTGGCCTCTGGTTCTAATAGATATAGTCAGCTTTCTTTTGTTATCTTAAAATAGGTGTACAGGTTTGGGTTTTTTGTTTTGGTTTTGTTTTGTTTTGTTTTGGTCATGGTTTTCTGAGTCTGACTTTTTCTGATAGTAGATATCTTACATTTTCTTATTTTTCAATCTTTCAACTTGTTTTTTAATATTTCTTGTTCACTAATAGAGCCACTGAGTTCAGTTTGCTTCATTCTATTTTTCAGGGATTTCATTATACTTGGGTAAGATTTTATACCCAAAGTAGAAAAAAAACCTGTTTTAAGCTATTTTTAAATTCTCCTTTTCATTATCCTTTCACAACTCTCATCTCATTTTCTATCTCTTATTTTGCTTTTTCAATCATTCTTGTCCATCTTTTCTCTGAGGTTCTAATCAAAGCTGGTGTGGGATTACTGTCTTCTAGTTTTATCACTTGGATGTCTCTTACCCCATTACATTTCTTCATTTTATTTAGTATCTTCTTTTGCTGACTCATATTTATAGCCTCGGTTTTTAGGCTGTAATTCCATGTTCAACTTAGTCTCTTCTAGCAATCTGGGATGGTTTGGATAGGCCTTTGTTTCTGTTCACTTTTTAATCATGATGTCACTACCACATCACATCTGGATGGTGTGACTGCTATCAGGTCCTGCTCTATTTTTCATTCTCTGGCTTCCTTCTCAGCCTCCTGTTGTTCTGTTATGGGTTTGGGCCTTGACTGGCCTTTTTCTCCCTTTCTTTTTCAATCCTTATTTGGTGATTGGTTCTGTACCCTACTGTGGCCCTGGAGAGTCAGTGGAATTTTGGAGATCATATCTGTATCAAGGCTCCTGCACAGTCATCCCACCACTGGCACCCTGGTGTAAAGTTGGCCATATCTCCTACTTTGACTCCCAGTGCTCCGAGTAGTTGGCATCTAGATCCCATCTCCCTGGGCAACCAGGTGGCACAACAGAGTGTTGGCCTGGAGTCAGGAAGACCTGACTTCAAATCCAGCCTCAGATACTTACTAGCTATGGGACCCTGGGCAAGTCACTGAACCCTGTTTGCCTCAGTCTTCTCATCTATAAAATGAGCTGGAAAAGGAAATGACAAACCACTCCAGTATATTTGCCAAGAAAACCCCCAATGGGGTCATGAAGAGTAGGACACGACTGAAACGACTGAACAACCTAAATCTCTGTGCATTCCCTATAGGGCCTGGTTCTTTTAAGTGCTTCTGTTCTCATAGACCAGGACTGGGTTTGGATTCAGATATTTGATAATTAGAGCTGGCATTGGCTGTTCTGAGGACTGGCTCATTGTTTGTAGGAGTTTGTGCTAGTATCCCTCCCCACCCCCACTAGATTAAAACTTAACAATAGGGATAATACCTATAATTTTATTGGTACAGAGAACTCCTAGGTAAGAAAATTGCCCCACCCATTTCAGGTTAGCAAATTCTCTGCAAATAATTATAGTATTATAGAATTGCCTAGAGCACTGAGAGGTTAAGTAATTTACCTGGGATCTCATATTCAGGAATGAACTAGAACCCAAGTCTTCCTGGTTTTGAGGCCAGCTCTAGAACTCTGTAAAAGTTGCATAATCTATCATGGAGATATTTTACAAGATGCCTTTTCTTTTTTTTTTTTTAAGAGGTGTTCTCTTGGTAACTATTTGGGACAAATTCAGAGAGATTCTTAAAATACTCCTTGGTCATCAACCAGCCTTGTTTATTGTTGGACCAGGCCAGAGATATCCTTTGTCAAACCAAAAGCCATCCTGGATATCTCAGGAGTTCTAGGAAGTTTTCTTTTCTTCACTCTTCTGTTTTCCTCAGGAAATCAAGATATAGTAGTTTCAAACAATTTCCTTTTTCTCCAGAATCAACTAGACCCCAAAAGTCTGGCCATTTGTTTATAGTTTATCTGTGTAAGGATCAAGAACCCTAAATCCTTGCTTTAGATCCTTTATATTGAAATAACAGTGGCAAACACAACTTGGAATCCCTTTATGTTTGGCAAAATTCTCCAACTTTTAGGAGGAAAATAAGGAATGATATTATGTCAGTTTTATCTTCCCTCAGGTCTAAGTGCAGCATCCTACAGCTATATTAGTCTATTGAAATCCTGCTATAGTCTGAGCAAGGAATATATTGCTGAAACTAAAGCCATTGGCAGCAACTCATTGTCAGTATAAGGTATCCATTCTACACACAACATTAAGGGTATTTTTAATATATTGGTTTTAGAGCATCAAGTAATTTATTGGGCTTATCAATGATAAAGTAATACTACCTTGGTAGATACAGCTGGACTGTTTCCTAAAGAGTACATAGTGAAACAATACACCATTCTTTCCAAAGAAATGAGATATGTAAAGAGAAACACAGCTTGTTATTAGATACCAAAGGATATGTATCAAATAGCCAGTTCTCTTTTTAATGAGGTAGTCAATCACAATGCAGGCAGCCCAGGCTTTCAGTTTGGGATACATTTCTTGATTGATGACAACAAACAAGAATGGGAAACGTGGGATTGAGAAAAATTGCAATAGGTCAATACACAAGCACTTAACATAAATAATTTAAGTTTGTGCAACATCTTTAGTTTCTTTGATATGCTTTTTTTCATCACATCAGGTTCTGTAACTAGCCCTCCAAATGTGCATTAGAAGACAGTGGACACTAACAAGTCACCTCCTTCAGGGCTACTCTGCTCACTTCCCAGAATCAGGAAAATCTGAATTCAAAACCTGCCTCTGACACTAGCTCTGTCATCAGAGACAAATAATTTAACCTCTCTGAGCATCACTTTTCTCAACTGTAAAAGAGAATTTTCTTAAAGGTCAAAGGAGATAAATTCCATAAAGTGCTTGTAAAACTTTTGAACTATATAAATGCCACTCATGATCACAAATTATATTTCTTTAATCTGGCAAATGTGATAAATTGTGATTTTGTTGACTACTTTGCTCCTAAGAGTACTTTTTTAAAACACCTTTTGATATTCTAAGAGCTCCTAAAGAAGAAATAAGGTCTTACAAGTTAAATCATCTTTTGATAACACATGTGTGAACACAAGCACAACACTACTGATCTATCAACCAACTGATCAGCAAATATTTATGAAGGAAGTGCCATGTAATGGAAGGTGCATTGGCTCTGGAATCAGAGGACTTGGGTTCTATTCTGGCCATGGCACCTGTTGTGACCCAGGCAAGTCACTTACCCTCCCTGGCCTCAGTTTCCTTTTTCTAGAGGGACGTGGGGTTGGTCCAGCTGGCCTCTTCCAGCTCCAGAGCTACAATCAGGCACTCTACGAGGTGCTGGGGATACAAACACATGCACGTACCACTCCCACTTTATCTTTAACATGATTAGCTTCTGCTAAACAAACCTTTTGTCTCACTAACTTAAAGAGCACTCTACCTTACTCTACTTGTAAACCTTAAATAACATCACACAAAGCTTGACATTTCTGCTTGAGTTTTAATGTAGGATAAATGAAATTTAAATTGTAAGCAACAGATAAGGAACTGAACAACTTGGCTACCCAGATAACCAGAAGGAGGAGAAAGCATCTTCACTAGGAGGCAAATTGGATTCACAGATCCATCTTGTTCCTGGATCAGCTCTAATGGCCCCTGAGCTTTCGATCTGTTCAGATCTTCTGATAGGCTCTCATAGTTTATCTGTCAGCAGTCATTTATTTCCATGCTCAGCTTCTGAGTTCCTCCTTCCTGCCTACCCATCTCCCTTACACATAAACTCCTCAGCTTGGGAACCAGCCTTCTCCCAAATCTCTTTGCCCCAAAGTTATATAATTGGTGAGGAAAGAATGGAAGATGTGGGGATCAGGAAAAGCCTTATTTGTCACTTGAACTGAGGGTTGGACGCCAGGAATTCTAAAAAGGCAGAGGAGAGGAGGGAGTGCATTCCAGGTTCGGGGGACAGATTGTGAAAGGAACAGAAATAAGATATGGAATCTCAGATCCAAGGAATACCAAGGGGGCAAGTTTGGCTGGACCAAAGTGAGTGAAGGTAAGCCAGAACCAGATTGTGAAGTGTTTTAAATGCCAAACAAAAGAACCTGTATTTTATCCTTGAGGAAATAGGGAATGAAGCTTTGTGAGCAGGAGAGTGACAGGGCCAGACCTTTGCTTTAGTAAAGGCAGCAAAATGTAGGTTGAAGAAGTGGAAAGGTGGCTTGAAGAAAGGAAACCAACTAAGAGGCTGCTGCAACAGTTCAGGCTAATTAATGAGGGCCTTGACTAAAGCAGTGAATTTGTGAGTGAGGAGAAGAGGACAGACGTCAGACACTTAAACACAGACCTCAGAGGCCATCCAGTCCAAACCTTTCCTATTCCATGTGAAGAAACTGAGGCTCATCGAGGTTAAGTGACTGGCCCACGGTTCCACAGGTAATAAGCTTCAGAGGCAGAGTTTGAACCCAGGGCCTCTTATTCCATAGCCATTCTACTGCATCACAGTGCCTGAGGTTTACAAGCTTTGTTGTTGGGTTACAACTTTGGTTTTTATTCCCTTCTGCAATTACTCGTGTGGTAGAGTTAAGTCAAAGAGATTCCACGTATGTACTGGTCCTTGATGGATATTTGATAGACTGATATCCTATTATGGGAGAAAGGGGGGACCTGGAAAGAAATCTACAGAAAAAGTGTACAGAATAGTAAGAAAGGGAAACACTAAAGCCCAAATATACAGAAATAATTTAGTCTTTGAACACTAGAAAAGACAAGCCATCAGAAAAACAGGCAAATGTTTACCTTTACCTTTGATCTTTATTTAAATTCCAGATTTGGGTAGACAAAATGACTAAGAGACAAAGAATCACCTTTGTCTGAATTAGCCATTCTCAGCACAGGATTACCTTTCCAGAAGAAAGAGTCTCATAGACCCTTTTTGTTCCCTCTCCACTCTTCCACTTCATTTATATGATGATGATAGCTAGCTTTTATATAGCTTCTACTATGTGCCATACACTGTGCTAAGTGCTTTACAAATATTTCATTTGATTCTCACAACCAACCTGGTAAGTAGGTGTTATTATTATCCCCATTTTACAAATGAGGAAACTGAAGCAAGCAGAAGTTGAGCGAATTGCTCAAGAACACACAGCTAGTAAGCTTCTGAGGTTGGATTTGAACTCTGGTGTTCCTATCACTGACATGACATACCCTATGTATTTGGGATTTTTTAAATATTAAACATTCTTCTGTTCCAAGACTTCCACCCACTTCTGTCACCTGTATTCTCAGCGGATAAACTTCATCAAAACTTCACCTCTCTTCACCTGTTTTTTGAACTATAAAATGAGTAAAATTAATTGCTCTATCTTCCTCCCAAGACTATTATGACAAAAATCCCTTTGAATCATACAAATGTAAGCTATTATTATTGCAAGTCAACACTATGTTAAACATTTTTGAAATATAATAGATTATTAGCACTATGGAGCCAGGCCCGGTGTCATCCACTTTGGGGAATTTGGTCTGAGAACTTTCTTGTGAGTCAACATTCAATGGATGAAGAACAGGGTTGGATTTCCTGTCCAATAGAGTTGGAAATAATGCTGTCTCTTGTTTGCAGTTTCAATATTTTATAGTGTCTGGGCCTTACCAATGCCTTTACTGACCTAATCTAATCAATCCTATCAATTCTGCTGAGGTAAGTATGAGCCAATGGAAAGGTTTATGATTCCTGGGTTATAAAGCACTGAATTCTATTATTAAGGAAATGATATGACTTGCCAAAGGTCACAGCACATTAGTGACATGGCTGGGAGGAATGAAACTGTTTGCTTATTGCCTCGGTGAATGTCTTTGCTATCACAGCCCATATAGCAAAGCTCCTTATATGGGTCCTATTTTAAAACCATCTACTTAAATGTTAGAATTTCCCAAATCCAAATTTTACTTGCTATAGAATAATGAACTCCCCCCACTATTATTCTGATGACTCATCTTGTCATAGAATATTTTCAGGGGTGTCCTAGAGCCAACTCAAATTGGCCAACACTACAAATCAGGGTTTGGTTTATTGTTTTGTTGATTGTCTAGAAAAGAAAGTTAATTTTGCTGTTGTTCAATTGTTTTCAGTTATGTGACCTCATTGGGGGTTTTCTTGGCAAATATACTGGAATGGTTTGCTATTTCTTTTTCCAGCTCATTTTACAGATGAGGAAACTGAGGCAAATAGGGTTAAGTGATTTGCCCAGGGTCACACAGATAGTATCTGAGGCCAGATTTGAACTGAGGAAGATGAGTCTTCCTGACTCAGCTGGACTCTTATTTGTTAAACAAGCATACAAGCCATGTTATTTTAGGTCAAGCCTTGAGTTCCTTAGGTTTTTAAAATAGACAAATCCATTCCCTCTAAGCTGAAATATCTATTATGAGTATTCTTAAAGGTTATTCCCTGGAGGACAACTTCCTCCAGCTCGTCCTGGAGTACCATCAATTAGGGCCCAAGGACTGTTCCAGGGGTAATTCAATGACTACAGCAGCTTGCCAATTTGGGGTTGCTAGGTGGCACAAGGGATAGAGTGCCAGACCTAGAGTCATGAAGACCTGACCTGAGTTCGAATCTAGCCTCAGACACTTAGCTGTGTGACCCTGAGCAAGTCACTTAACCCTGTTTGCCTCAGTTTCCTTATCTGTAAAATGATCTAGAGAAAGAAATGGCAACCCACTCCAGTATCCTTGCCAAGAAAACTCCCAGTGGGGTCACAAAGAGTCTGACCACTACTGAACAAAATTTGCAAGCATATAGTGCTTTAGGACTACAAAATGTAGGATACAAAGACAAAACAGACTAACCTTGTCTTCAAGAAGTTAATATTCCTACATATCCTTGTAACATCACTAATGTGAAAATGTTTAATAGTAACGTGTATGTACAGCCTATATCAATTGTGAGCCACCTTGGGGAGGGAGATGGGGAGTGAGAGGGGGAAAAATTTAAAACTCAAAAGTTTATGGAAGTGATTGTTGATAAATCAAAAGAAATTAATAAAAAAAAACCACAGAGAACGTAAAAAAAAGTTTATATTTTACTGAGGAGATACAACATGTGCATTTATAGACAAATTCAACATGATCTGAGGCCCCAACATGATCTTAGCTCTAATAGCTGGCAAGAATGAAGAAAGACTTTCCTTAGATAGTAGCATTTGAGCTGGGCCTTGAAAGAAGCTAGAGGTTCTAAGAGGTAGAGTTAAGAAGGGAGTACACTCCAGGTTTCAGGGAGAGCCCATGCAAAGATGGGAGATATAATTTTGAGTTCAGAGAATACCTAGTAGGCCAGTTTGGCTGGAATATGCAGTTCATGAAGAGGAGCAAAAATGAAATGAATGTAGAAAATATAGTAATTTGGGTTGCTAGTGGGAAGAAGGGCAAAAGATTACCAACCCTATTTTAAAATTCTGAACTTAAACACCCAAAGAGAGCATTTCTATAGACACAGAACCCAAAAAAGAGAATTCGTATATGAAAGTTCCAATCTTTATTTCATATCACTTTTTTAAAAGTGCAATTTCCATGTTATTTTCAAAACTGTTCTACTTCTGTGCTTTCTTCTGAATTGCCTTATTTTCTTCTGTTCATTTTTCTATTTTTAAGCTTATTATTTTTATTTTCCATTTAAGTATTCTTAAATTAATATGTCCCTCTACTACCCCATTAAACAAAGTTTAGAAACACCCCAAATTAAAGTCCTTATTGCACGGCTACATAATTCAGATAAACAAATTCCTACATTAGCCACATCCAAAAATTTGTTTCTTTCCGCATTTTAAGTTCACTTCTCTGTCAAGAGTGGCATTCTTTCACCTTCATTCTTTTGTACTCATGGTTTGTCAGTAGTGAACATACTTCTAGTCTTTCATTATTGGTTTTCCTATGTTATTACTGTATATTTCATTTTGCTCTGCAAAAGAGAGGATCTTCCTAGTTTCCTCTGAAGCTATAGATTGCATAATTTCTTATATCACAATAATATACCATTATGTCCATATACCACAATCTGTTCAGCCATTCCCCGATAGAAAGATACTTCCTTAGTTTTCAACTTTTGGCTATAATGAAGAGCTGCTATAAAAATTTTTGTATACATAGATCTTTTCCCTCTTTCTTTGACTTAAAGTATCAGCCTAATAGTTGCACAGATAAAGGTAAAAGGTCCACACAGTTTGAGAATTTTCTGGGCCTGGTTCCAAATTGCTTTCCAAAATGGGTGGACCAATTCAAAACTCTACCTAAACATTGCAATAGTGTAGTTATTTTCCCATAGAACCTCCAACATTTGCTCACTGCCATTCTTATACGTATGAAGCAGAACCTCAAAACTGATTTAATTTGCATTTCAATTATTAATATGTAGTGCATATTTTCTAGCACAGTACTTGGCACACAACAGGTACCATATAAATTCTCAATCCCTCTTCCCCTCACAAATGGTGATGGTACTTGTATTATGTTTATGTTGCTATTATTTGGGGGTGCTTCAAATTGAATATCCTGCCCATGTCTTTTTCTTTTTTTGCAGGAATTCTTCAAAAACTTCTTTGTTGATTGTCCACTTTTCTCACTGATGATTAGGGTCCAGTTTGCAATGCATGTTATTTTAGGTCGAGCCTTATATATAGACATGTAGAATGAAAAAAAAATTCTTGAGAAAAATACATCCTTCCTTTTTGGAAGTAACATTTTTCTTGGTTTTACACATATTTGTTAGTGTCACTCAATTTTTTACATTTATTTCCAACAATTACTTGGTGACTGAATTAAGAAGAAACTTTTCACATGGGGGAAATTGGGAGGACTACCTTAGAATATGTGGGATATTTGCTGCTTATTACATGTGGATCAATACACAGAAGTCACCAAACCAGAAAAACAAAAGCATTTATGCAACTAATTTTTGTGTTTTGGCTTCTACTTACTTTGCCCTAAGTTTTGGAGAGGAGGAATAGTTCTGGATTTATAATGTCAACTGTGTAGGAAATTCATTGCGTGGAAACTTTCCTGCCCTTCCTATCTGTAACTTATAGTCGAGTTACCTGGGCACTTATGTCAAATGACTTATCCATCATTTTACTAGTTATGTCAGAAGCAAGATTTGGACCCAGGCTCTAAGGCTAGCTTCCTATCTACTATGCCACATTATATCTTTTTACCCTCAGACTGAAACAAAATTTTCTATACCAATGGAAGGTACTACCTGCCTAATTGGCAACTAATAACTTATCTAAAATATAAAGGAAAACCTACTTGGTATATGTTGTAGCAGAGAATTATTATCTCTGTATACTTTAAAGAAATCATATAACTCATGAATTTTTTGAGTGCTAAGATTAAAACAAAAAGTCAAATATTTATTAATATTGTTCAAAGTTATAGATGACTACTTTCTCTATTTTAAATGAATCTCTTCCCTCTCTGCAGGCTTCATCCTGAGCCTTAGATTAGAACTGGCCTTAAACCAGTACAACTCCCACCTCACTCCCCATTTCAAGGACCCTCCCCCCAACACACACACACACACACACACAATTTCTTCATTAGAAGAATTCCATTTCTTTTTATATCTCCTAATATAGTTTAAGACAATAAGAGATTCTAACAATGAAACACGTAAGCCAAATTTACTACCGTAGAGTGAAAAATATAAACAGCTTCAGTGACTATCTCATGTTCTTAGCAAAGCAATACTTGGGAATGTTAAGAGTACTAAAGTAGTTACCTGGAAATCTGGATTCTGGACCTACTTCCAAAATCTCTTGACTTCACTAGACCTGAGTTTTCTACTTTAAAAAAAGATTCTATTTGACTAGATCAATTTCTACCTTTCTCCATTTATTTAGGTGTTAGGTTTGAGGAATTCAATAGAATGTTGTAGAAAATGCTGGATTTGAAGTCAGCAGAGAACTAGGTTTGAACCTATTTACTAGTTTTGTAATTTCAAAGTCCCATCCAACGTTAAGATTCTGTGATTTTTAAATCTAAAGTTGAGTTCAGTTGGCAGATAATTCTCTAAGACTAAATCACAGACAAGTTTGTGATCTGCATTAGTGGAATGAATTTCTATACTTACACTGGCAGTCCCAATGAAATCAGAATTTTATTTCCTCACTTCTTAAAAGAAAAAAATTCATAGAATATAATAATAATTTACATATATATATATATATATATACACACACACTTTAAAACTTGCTGTGAGAAAACTACTACTAAAATACTTCAGTGGGTCACTTCAGTGAGGAAGTGATTATTGTTTCTTTAAGATTATATGAGTGGACATTAGTACTCCCAGGTCCTACCAAATTGGAAAGACTTCAGGTATGGGCCTAGAATCATCTGAGGTGTGTTAAGCATATCCTTGATGAAAATGAGAGGTAAACACGTGGAATTTAACAAATATTAGAACACATTTTCACTTACACAATTGATTCAAAGCTGGAGAGACAACAAGATCCCACATTGTGTTTACAAATAACAGAAAAGCATTTGCTCTAGTAGATATGTGTGTATAGACATCACTTGAAAGGCTTTCCCCTTTAACAAGGTGTCTCCCATGCATATATTAAGATAGCACAAAAATCTCTGATAAAACTGAGAATCACTAACAACAGATTCTTAAAGAAAAAAATTACCAAAGGACACACAAACAGGAGGTGAATTTCACCAAAATGTTATATAAATGTGAGCTGTTACTTTTGCTCAAGAAACATTCACTCTGTAAATTGAAATCTAGCCCCCCAATCCATTTTAGTTTTTACTGTGTAAAAAACCTTTTAAAAATGTGTTGGTCTTTTTTTCCTGCTTTTCTAAGAGCAATGATATCACTGTTTCTTGATGGCTGAAAATCTTAAAAGTGTCTTAGGATTATCATTCTGAATGTCAATGATAATTTTATAATAGAAGGGGTAAAAGATTCAAGAGATTCAGCTTTAACATGCATCAAGCCCAGGAATCATAGGATCAAAGATTTAAAGGAAGGGACTTTAGAGGTCATTCAGTCCAACACCTTCACTTTACAGGTGAGAAAACTGAGACCCAGAGAAATTAAGTGATTTGTCCAAGGTTACACAGGAAAAGTAAACATCGGATCTGGGATCTGAGCCTAAGCCCTATGATTCCAAATTGAACATTCTTTCCACTAAATCAAAAACAAAATACACTTGTAAGAAAGTTGTTTGGAATTAATTCCCATGGAAAGAATATTATAAATATAGGTTGGGTTTCTAGAGTAACCCACCAAAGCCTATTCAGTCATAATTTAGTTGAACTATAATATTAATAACACTATAAAAACCAGTATCTTCTTTTAACACTGTGTCTCTGGGAAAACTGTAACTCAGGACACCAAGAACATCCCTCCTGACTTAGCTCTGGAAATAAGAATACAATTTGCCCTTTCTTCCTTACACCAGTTCTAAAAGTAGGAACTGGACCTTGGTAGCTCCCCTGACATGAGAAAGGGAAAAGAAGAGTGAGAAGTATGGAAAGGAAGAAGAAAGTACAAGGATCCCTAGTAGCTATGCTGCTGGACAGGATGACAGCTAGAGTAGGAAACAGTTTCAAAGGCAAAGAAGTTGGAATGGAAATCAGTAGTTCTAGAAGATACTATAGGGTCCCCACAGGCAGTGGTAGTAGGATATGGAGGAGAGAGTAGGAAACTTCCAGGGAAGTTTCTAGCAACAGTGGTAGTGGAGAGGGGAGAAAAACAAGGAAAAAGAGAAGGAAATCCCTAGTGAGAGCAGTCAGGAGTGGGGAGTAAGGATGTAAGTAGAGATAGGCTACCCCTAGGTAGCAATGGTTGGAAGCCATTTCTTAAAAGGGGCCAGGACTCATAATGGTAATAATGACTGTTAAGGAAAAGGTAGCAAGGTGTCCCTGGCTACAACATGTGAAGGGTATTGTAAGTCAGGGCTTGTCTGTACTTTAAAAAAAAAAACAAACCACAAAACCCAAAAAACAAGTAGCAATTTAAAAGTACAATTCATAGTTTTCTGCTTTCTTTAAGAAAATTGAAAACTTAAATATCTGGCGGTGAAGAAACTTTGCTTTATCATTAATGTCTCTTCTAAATGTTTGGAATGCCAGAAAAATACAGCTCACTAACATTAGCTGGGGGTGTCTGTTTGAGGTTTTATTTTATGCCTTTTCTCTTACCTCATTATTATTTCACCACTGGTAAAGAATGTGTACACACAACACACACACACACACACACACACACACACACACATAATTTTATTCATTAATACTTTTCTTGTAAAATTGGATAGAAAAAATTAGGTGGTTTCTATTAGTAAAACAGTGTTTCTATAATACATTGCTATAGAAAGCTAATATTGATGGGTCCAATAATCAAAGTAAAGATACAAAAAAGTCATTAAGAATAAGCATATAATGAATCACTAAAGCTTATATGTTTAACCAAGTATAACACAGAAGAATTTAAAGAACTATTTGAAAATCTCAAGAAGTAGGGTTCTTTCATCATAATCTTTCAATTTTTGTTTAGGAATATTATTAGAAGTAATACAGAAGTTATTTTATGTATAGTCACTAAATTTGGGACTTTTTTTTTCCCAACTCTACTTACATACACTGACTTAAATAATTGATGTAGAAAAGTAGTTAGTAGATTTTGAATATTTAATTGTGATTACCACCAAATGCCTTAAACAGAATTTAAATGAAAGAGTTATCTATGAAAGGAAATAGTATCAAGTTTTATTGCTGCCACTGTTTTTCTTCACCATTAGAAGATTTTTATTTTCCCAATTCAAAAAAAAAAAAGAAAGAAAGAAAGAAAGAAAAATAATGTAGTTAAATTTTGCAAATAAGTATGAAGGTAACAACCAACAGTTTGCTGATTTCACAGGATATCACTACTTTATATTTATAGTATGCTTTTCTAGAGAAGACTATTATTTAAAGAGTAATTTTGATGCTAAGTTGGGAAAACAAAATGATCAAACATTACATAGGCAGGATACCAGTAATTTTGTTAAAATGATGATTACATAAGCAGGGTGTCCCCAAAGTCTCAATGCAGTTTTAAGTCTTAATAGCTCCAAAAAAAAAAAAAAAAGCTTAACAGCTTAAAACTGCACTAAGACTTTGGGGATACTCTGCATATAGAAAATATAACAGTCTGATCACATGTACGGAAAAAACATAAGTCTTTCCTAAGGTCTACCCTACCCTCCTAAACTGCAATAATTAGACAACCATTTAGATGGGAAGAGGGAGTCTTACCCAATCTTAAGTCTGCCTATCTTTGAGGAATTTGGTACAATAGAGACAAGGTCAACAGATAAGTGATCACCAATAAAGACTCCAAATCATTACACTACCTCCATTAAAAAATAAACATAACCAGTTTACTAGTCAACATAATTCTTAACAATCATTCAGACTTCTCAGCCCCTGTGGTCCATTTCATTCTTTTACAAAAAGGTTCATCAGAAAAAAATGCGTATCACACACACACACACACACACACACACATGCATGTATATATTCATATACATAAATGTGTAGTAATAATAATAATAGCATTTATATTGTGCCTAAGGTTTGCCAAGCACTTTATAAATATTATTTCATCTTATCTTCCTTACAACCCTGTGAGGTGGGTGCTATTATTACCCCCATTTTACAAATGAGGAAACTGAGGCAGACAGAGATTAAGTGACTTGCCCAAGGTCACACAGCTAAGTGTCTGAGGCTGGATTTGAACTCATCTTCCCAACTCCAGGTCGAGTGCTCTAAACATCATGCCAGATGCCACTGTTTATATATATATGTGCTCTTATAAAGTGTTAATTATATTCCTGAATGCAGGTTTCAACTTGCTTAAGTAATGGATTAGTTAAACCAGGAAAGCACCATTTGCTGCTCACAGATAGATTAGAGGCAAAATATCAACAAAAACCCAAGCGGCCAAAAATATCACAATCATAAAATTTTGAATTTCAAGTATAACATTATTACATTTTTTAAAACTATTACTGAGTTACTTTAAAACCTTAGTTTTCTAAGATGGTTGTGCCATTCTCCCAGAAAGGCAAAAAGGAACAAATATTTTGAAACTGAAACCAAAAATAAATGGGAATTCTTCCACACACTAACTATACCCCACCCTAGCAAAACTACCTAAAAAAATTATGCTTAGCACAAACCTCTCTCACAGCTGCATATGGTTCAATTTATATTACCCTCTTACTCTACTGTGGTTCAATTAAACACTTCATTATTTTATTTAATAATATCTTTTAAAAAAGCTTTCACTATAATTAATGAGCCTACTTCCTCTTGGTACAAAATTATTACTGAGTTTCTTTAAGTAGGACCTATAATTTTAAATGGCACACCAACTTAAGGAAAAGACAGAATATTTCATTTAAAAAAATTTGGAAACTGCTTTCAAAGAATAATTCCCAGAAACTAATCTATCCCCAAACCCATCTATATATTACAGGTAAATCAAGTTTGCAAAAGGCCATTAAGTAGTCTCCGAAAGGTTGTCAGTGTTAAATGAAGTGTAAACTTGTTTTAAAGATACTTTTTGATCAATGCACTTTGACCTGGTTTGTATTGAAAACTTCTAAAAAAAATTTAACAAATACATATATAGTTCATTTGCTTCAAGGGATTTCTAAGAAATATAAGCCACTTGAAGAAGCATCAGATTCTACAGTGGCAAACTTCAACACAAATGAAACACTCTTGAATCACAGTGCAAAGGGCTATGCTCAAGACTACATTTCCAAAGTGACACCAGCATAAGATTGATTGTATGACTCTATCCTTTAAAAAAAAATAGCACACTTGGTTATGCATGGCTTTTAGCCTTAGTCTAATATTATGCTATCAATTATTGACCCTATTCCCCTCCCATAAAACCCAAATCAGTCACGTGGAAATATACATATTCTCTGAACACTGTTTAGAGTCCTTGGTTTTCCAGCTCTGATGGAGATCCTGAAGGCGTTCAGAAGTCCGTGTGCTTATATTCAGGGCGGGATGAACTTTGCAAATTCCACTTTCCTCCATCAGTGACAGACCACAGATTCCAAAGTATGCATGCAAAGCATCTGAAAATAAAATATTAATATTTTGATGGCTATTTATTTTGGCATATACTGTAAGACATTTTAAGTGCATAGCTTATTACCATTCTTTGATTCAATTCAACAAACACTTACTGAGTGTGGTTGTGTGTAATGCAATTTGCTTAGAACTACATGGGAACAGAATACTGAATAAAACAGACTGTCATAAATGCAAATATTGTAGATGGGTAGATGACACAGGTACACAAATAAAATACAAAACAGAGTATGAAGTGTAATCATGTAGGCACAGAAGAAACAGAACTTCCTGCTTGGGGAGTGGTGGTGGTAGAAATAAAAGGAAATAATGATGAGGAACCACTTGAAATGAGGCTTAAAGGATAGTTATTAGTAAGAGGAGAAGAAATGGGGGGAAATGTATATTTTATAAGGAGAGAGGGGAAAAAGGCAAGTGTGGACTGAATTTAGACTACTAGTGAATAATCTGTATGACCAGGAACATAAAATACATATATGAAGCAAACGGTAAAATGATTTTTAATACTGTCTTTAAAAAAAAAAGTATTTCTTTTAAAGTCTCAAATGCCATAGTATATAAAAATTAACATCTGTAAAATTTTTTACAGACTCTTAGTCAGAATGAATTTTAAAGGCCACTGAAACCAATGTCTACAAGAACAAGCCTCATATCTTGACAGACTGAAGGTCTCCAGTGACAGTAAATTTACTACCTCTGGAAGCAGCCCATTCTACTTTTGAATAATTCCAATTGTTAAGGTTTTCCTTACAAGTCTAATATTGACTTTCTGCAACTTCCACCCATTGTTCCTACTTCTACCCCATGGGACCAAGAAGAATTAATCTAATCCCTCTCTTTCCATGTGACAGTCACTCAAAATATTTGAAGACACTTATCATGTCTTCTTTTTAATTTTTTATAAAAATGAATTTGTTGATATATTTTACATAATCACAGTTTTCCCCAGTATCCCCCCCCCCAGAGAGCCATACTATATAAAGAATGGTATTTTTTTAAAGATCGAAAAAAAGGGGGAGGGGGAAAGAAATCAGTGCAACCCATCAACACACTGAGAAAGTCCAAAAACACGTATAACAAGCAACACTTCTCACATCTGGAAAATGAAGGGTAGAGAGTGGGGGTGGGGACAAGAGGGAAGAATGTCTATATAAGGTTGGGAATGTCTATATAATTTTACAATATTCATTTCTGAATTTTTTTTTGAGGGGGGAGCTGTTCTTTCCATTTATATTGCTGTAGTCATTATGTACGTGGTTTTTTTGGCTCTGCTCACTTCACTGTGAATTAGTTTATATAGATCTTTCCATGCTTCTCTATAGTCTTCACATTCATCATTTCTTACAACACAGTAATATTCCATTACATTAGTGTATGACAATTTGTTTAGCCTTTCCTCAATTGATGGGTATTTGTCTCCAATTCTTTGCTATCACAAAAAGTGTTGGTATAAATATTTTGGTATGTATGGGGGTATTCTTATCAATGGCCTCTTCGAAGAATAAGTCTAGTAAAGATATCTCTGCATCAAAGAGCATGAACATCTTAGTCACTTTATTTACATAATTCCATAATTACTTTTCAACAAGTGGTTGTACCAATTCATAGCTCCATCAACAAGACATCAGCATGCCTATCTTCTGACAATCCCTTCAAAATTGAGTATTGACATTTTTGTCATCTTACTCAGTCTGCAGGACGTGAAACAGAATCTCACAGGATTATTTTGATTTGCATTATTAGTGATTTGGAGCATTCTTTCATGTGGTTGTGAATAGTTTTTCATTCTTATTTTGAAAACCTTTGACTACTTATCTAATGGGAAATGGCTATTGGTCACATATATTTAGTAACTTTATGTATTTTGACATCAAGCCATTATAAAAGAAATTATGCGAAGATTTTTTTCTTGTTTGATTGCCTCCTTTCTTATCCTAGATGCCTGTGCAGAAACTTTTGTTTCATATAATCAAAATTACTTGTTTCATCTTTTGTAATTGCCTCTTTTCCTTCATCTGGTTAAGAATACATCTACCCACAGCTGCGAGTAAACAGAATCTGCTTCTCTTCTAACTTTTGAAAATAGTATGATCTCTAATATTAAGGCTACATATCCATTTAGAATATATTGTGTAATATGGTGCAACGTTTTGGTCTAAGCCTAATATCTGCCTGACTGTTTTCCAGGAAATATTTTTTTAAAAAATCAAATAGGGAATTCGTTCTTAAGGAATTTGTTTTCCAGTTTATTAAACACTTACTCAATTCCACTGTTCCTGATTCTCTTGTCTCATCTGTTCAACTGATCTATTTTTTAAAACAATGTCAGATGACTTTGATGACTGTTATTTTATAACACAGTTTGAGGTCTGGAAGTACTACTCATCCGTAAGTACGTCATCATATCAACAATAAATAGGTATAGCTTTATCTTTGTTTTACCATGTTCGTGCTTTTAATTTGTTTTTCTTGTCTTACTGCAGCTGCTAGTATTTCCAGAACCAAATCAAGTAAGAGTAGAGAGGCTGGGCACCCTTGCTTTACCTCTATATTTACTGGAAAAGGGTTTGTTACATATTATATATGATGTTTGCTTTTGTTTTTAAATGGGTACTTTTTATGATATTTATACACACACACCCTCCATACCTGTGGGGTTTTGTTTTCTTATCCAATCTGTCACTCCTTTTTGTTTCATTGGATTATTTAATCCATTCACACTCAAAGTTAAGAGATTTAGATTTATATTTTCCTCCATTTGTCTCTAATATTGGGATTTTTGTCCCTCTTCTATTATAACCACAGTACCACATTTTCAGTTATTATAGCCTATTATCATTGGCTCTATTTCCCCTCACAATCAATCCTCCACTCTCCAATCCCCATTTGTTACTACCTCCTTCCCTCTGGAGTTCTGCTTATTAGGTCTTTCTTCCTTTTCTTTGGTCATTTGATCCTTCTCTTTTGTCCCTTTCAGTTAAAGAGTCAAATAGAATTTCCCTTCTTCTCTTCCCCTTCAAATTTTTTTTTGGTTTGTTTTCTGGGCCCTTTCCTAGAAAGCATTTTCTTAAACCTCACTCTTCGTTATCTTCCCCCCCCCCATTTTAACTTTAATTATTTGATTAACAGCCCCTATATTCTTCAGTTCTTCTTTATTCTCTGTATTCCTAATGTGATTACAACTTCTGAGGTACCTATTTTGGGTTCTCTTCTAAAGAGTTGTTACTGCCTCGTTAAGCTTGCCCACTGGCCCTCTTTTTCGATTATGGCTCTTCAAAAAATGCCAATTCCTGTAGGTGATAGAGGATATTGCCTCAGGTAAGATTCTTTCGATGTCCCTGATAATGCAGTTCAATATTGACCTTTGGTGTCTCCTTGGCCATTTCCCCCTCATTTCCCTAATCTAATAACCACTTGGGTCACTATACTGCACTGTTGATGAGATGCATTTCTGTATAAAGATGAAGAGTAGAGGGTGATGTTGAGGGTGTCTACCTAAGTCAAATGCTGCTTCCTCGTTGAGTATCCTTTCAATGCCATAGCTAAGTAAACCTTCTTATGTTGCCTGTTAAATATTCCACAACTGTCGCATTCCATTCAAATCTTGAACTTTTAATTACCAAACTGCCCTATGTCAGGCCTGGCCTGTTACATATACTATCTTTGTATTTATCCAAGTCAGTTATAAATATGTTAAAAAGCACAGGGTCAAGGAACATACAAATCTATTAATTAACATTTAAATCAAATGCCATGCTGGTTCTTTGCAATTACTGTTTCCTTTTCTTTATGTTCACTAACTATCCCATTAATAAAAAAACAAGCATAGTATAGAGCATTTTGGTGAAAACAGATGAAATGTAGAAATAAAGGTAACATTAACATTAAAATATGTGATAATATTTTTTCTCAGCCTCTAATGATCGTCATCAAATGCGTTCCACAGTGGTTCTATCCTCTAGTTTTGGGGTTTCCTCACATGAATATATTGCAACACATGATGCTATTCTGCCTCCCTGACTTTGACCATGTTCAATGTGAGAAAAGAAGGAAAAAAAGGAAAGAAAAAGAGAGGAAAAGAAAGACATCTGAAGCAAAGCAAAATCCTGATCTATGACAAGAAGTTGTCTAAAAATGTCAGAGAGGAGGAATGACTGGAACACTGAAAATGTGAAGCTAGGAGGTAAATGAAGCTCTTTCTAAAAAGGAGCAAGATAGATGTTTGTTTGTTTGTCTGTCTTTCAGCCAAAGACAAGGTTTATTAGAACATCCGTCATATTGGGCAGACTCTTTCTGAACATTAGTAAGCTACTGTCTAGATTATAAGAATCTAAGCCAAGACAAATGATTTCAGGAGGAAGCAGTTGCTCATCCTTAAAATTATCTATGGGAACCCACATAAATCCATCAGCATTTCTTTTTTTCCCCCTGTGTGGTACCACTTTTTCTTTCTATTTTTTTTTAATAATTTCTTTTTAGTTTTCAACATTTACTTCCATAAGATTTTGAGTTCCAAATTTTCTCCCCTTTCTCTCCTCCCCCCTCCCCAAGACAGCATGTAATCTGATATAGGCTCTACTTATATATTCATATTAAGAATATTTTGACATTAGTCATGATGTATAGAAGAGTTAGAACTAATGGAAGGAACCATGAGAAAGAAGAAATAAAACAAAACAACAACAAAAGAAAAGGAGAACAAATAGTATGCTTCCATCTGCATTCAGATTCCACAGTTCTTTTTCTGGATGTGGATAGTTCCATTATAAGTCTTTTGGAGCTGCCTTAGATACTTGCATTGCTAAGAAGAGATAAGTCTATCAAAGTCAGTCACCGCATATTATGGCTATTACTGTATACAATGCTCTCCTGGTTCTGCTCACTTCACTGAGCATCAGTTCATATAAGTTTTTCCAGGTTTTTCTGAAGTCTGCCTGCTCATCATTTGTTAAAGCACAATAGTATTCCATTATATACATAGATCACAACTTGTTCAGCCATTCCCCAACTGAAAGGCATCCCGTCAATTTCCAATTCTTTGCCACCACAGAAAGAGCTGCTATATATATTTCTGTATGTTAGTCCTTTTCCCATTTTTTTTTGTTTTTTGTTTTTTGTTTTTTTATCAGGCAATTGGGGTTAAATGATTTGCCCAGAGTCACACAGCTAGTGAGTGTTATGTGGCTGAGGCCAGATTTGAACTCAGTTCCTCCTCAATCCAGGGCCGGCACTCTATCCACTGCGCCACCTAGCTGCCCCCCTTTTCCAATTTTTATGATCACTTTGGGATACCGACCTAGAAGTGGTAATCCCTGGCATTTCTCTGTATTACTAACAAACCCCAAAAGCAAGAGATAGAAAGAGAAATTCCACTTAAAGTTACTGTCGATATTATAAAATATTTGGGACTCTACCTGCCAAAACAAACCCAGGAACTATATGAACACAATTACAAAACACTTCACAGAAATAAAGTCAAATCTAAATAACTGGAAAAACATCAGTTGCTCATGGGTAGGCCAAGCTAATATAATAAAAACGAAAATTCTACCTAAATTAATTTACTTATTCAGTGCCATAACAGTCAAACTACCAAAAAATTATTTTACAGAGCTAGAAAAAATAATAACAAAATTCATCTGGTAGAACAAAAGCTCCAGAATATCAAAGGAATTAATGAAAAGAAATGTGGCCTAGTCATACCAGATCTTAAATTTTATTATAAAGCAGTAATCATCAAAACTATTTGGTACTAAGAAATAGAGTGGTGGATCAGTGCAATAGGCTGGGTACACAAGACACACTAGTCAATGACTACAGTAATCTACTATTTAATAAACCCCAAGACAGAACTCACTATTTGATACAAACTGCTGGGAAAACCAGAAAAGAGTTTGGCAGAAACTAGGCATAGACCAACATCTTACACCCCATAATAAGATAAAGTCAAAATGGATACATGATTTAGATATAAAGTCTGATACTATAAGCAAACTGGGAAAGCAAGGAATAGTTTACCTGTCAGATTTATGAAGAGCGGAAGAATTTATGACCAACAAGAGATAGAGAATATTATGAAATGCAAAATGGATAATTTTGATTATATTAAATTGAAAACTTTTTGCACAAAGCCAATGCAACCAAGATTAGAAGGGAAATAGAAAACTGGGGAACAAATTTTATAGCCAGTGTCTCTGATAAAGGCCTCATTTCTAAAATATATAGAGAAATGAGTCAAATTTATAAGAATAGAAGTCATTCCCCAATTGATAAATGGTCAAAGGATATGAACAGACAGTTTTCAAATAAAGAAATTAAAGCTATCTACAGTCATATGAAAAAATGATCTAAATCATTATTGATTAGAGAAATGCAAATCAAAACAATCCTGAGGTACATCACACCTATCAGATTAACATGACAAAACAGGAAAATGATAAATGCTGAAGAAGATGTGGGAAAATTGGAACCCTAACGCATTGCTGGTGGAGTTGTGAACTGATCCAACCATTTTTGAGAGCAATTTGGAACTGTACACAAAGGGCTATAAAAATGTACATATCCTTTGACCTACCACTTTTAGGTCTATATCTCAAAGAGATCATACATATGGGAAAAGGACTCACATGTACAAAAATATTTATAGCAGCTCTTTCTGTTGTGGCAAAGAATTAGAAATTGATGGGATGCCCATCAGTAGGGGAATGGCTGAACAAGTTGTGGTATATGAATGGAATAGAATACTATTGAGCTATAAGAAATGATGAGCAGACAGACTTCAGAAAAAACTGGAAAGACTTACATGAACTGACGCTAAGTGAAGTGAGCAGAACCAGGAGAACATTGTACACAGTAACAGCCACATTATGCAATGATTAACTTCAACAGACTTATCTCTTCTTAGCAATGCAAGTATCTAAGACAACTCCAAAAGACTCATGATGGAAAATGCTATCCACATCCAGAGAAAGAACTATGGAGTCTGAATGCAGATCAAAGCATATTATTTGCTCTCTCTTTTTTTGTTTCTTCTTTCTCATGGTTTCTCCCATTGGTTCTAATTCTTCCTTAAAACATGACTAATGTGAAAATTGGTTTAATGTGAATATATGTTGAGCCTATATCAATTTACATGCCACCTTGAGGTAGGGGGAGGGAAGAGATGGGGAGAAAATTTGGAACTAACAATCTTATGGAAGTGAATGTTAAAAACTAAAGATAAATAAATTTATAAAAAATAAAATAAAGAATCTTATCCATAAGAATGGAAAAAAAATTATCTCTGGAGTTATCTATTTCCATCCACCCTCCATATTATCCATAATAGCACAGATTCACTGGTATTATGATGGAGGGTAGCTGTTGACAAGGTAACAGAAATATAGGAGGTCTTCAATAAACAACAGAAACCACCAAAACCTTATCAAAACAGATGATTACTACCCACTTTAGGGAATTCACATACAGAAATAATACTTGCAAAAGGAACTTAAGAAGCACAGTGAAAGACTACTATGTCTTGGGCAAAAACCTGTCTTGAATGAACTACACCCTCAAGGTACTAAAAGAAATTGTTCGATCACTGTCACTAAACTTTGTTGAAAAATCACATATCTTTAACAGAGAAGTGGTTAAAGAACATGAACAAATAGTTCTCGAAAGAAGACTTGCCTGACCATATGAAAGAATGTTCCAAATCACTAATATCATTGTAAATGAAAATAACCCTGATGTTTCACCCCACACTCAGCAAACTAGCAAAGATAACAAGGCATGGGGCAAAGTCAAGCATGCTAAAGCATTGTTGATTGCTACAACCATTCTGGAAAGCAATTTGTAATAATGCAAATAAAATGACTGAAATGTCCACACCCTCTCTGATACAGAAATTTTACTGTTAGGCATACAGAAAGTGCCAAGAAAGTCACTGTCACACTTTTCATGGTAGCATAAAATTGGAAATTGGCCATCAATTGGGGAATGGCTAAAGAAATTGCAGTAAATGACTATGATAATGAAAAACAAAGACTTATATGAACTAATGCAAAATGAAGTAAGCAAAGTCAGAAAAACAATATAACAATGACTTAAATAATGTAAATGGAAAGAACGATCACAAAACTATCAAAACTGAATGATACAAAGGTATCGGCCCCTAGGAAGAGCTATTATAAGACACCTCACCAGACTATTTTGCAGAGGTGGGGGGAGAGGAAAGGACTAAAAAATCAGATTCTCTCTGTGTTGATTAATTTTAATGTATTGTTTTTCTCTTTTTCCTCTTTAAAATAATTTAAGCAGGAAGAAGGAAACAGGGAAATCAAGGTGCAGTAAGAACAAAAAATATTAAATATATTATTTTTTAACAAGAAAAATAGCAATGATAAAGAACAGAATAGGTAGCACTTCCCCCACTTCCTCAAGCCCTCTCCTTGTCTTATTTAACTTGATGACTCTTGAAGCCATTTGGATTTTGACAGGTACTACTTGACAGAATAGATCCTTTATTCTCCCACTATTATATATAAACAATTCATCCTGAGATAGTCTTTTCTAATTGATAAAATGTATATACTTTTCTGTTTCTCTTGTCTCTTGCATTGCCATTCTGAACTCTAATACTTCTGACTTTTTCATCAGGAATGACTACAAATCTTTTATTTCATTAAAGATCCATTTTTTTTTACTCATGGTCACATAACCAACAAAAAGGATTAGATATATTCTTGAGTCTTCACTAACTCTCCAAAACTCCCCGAAAAGTCAAATTATGCACCAGAGAAAAAGCAATTACAACTATCTCCACAGGCTAAGACATCAAGAAACCTAACAAGGCAATGGCCTTATGAATTAACAGCAGGGATTACTAAGTACTAACTCAGTCAGCAGGCCTCTTCCCCCAAAACCCTTACATTCTCAAAGGATGACCCACTGGTTTATACTCTGGGATCCCCACAGTGATCTTTTTTTTTTTGCTGCTGCTGCTGCTGCTGCTGCTGCTGCTGCTGCTGCTGCTGCTACAGCCTAACAGCACATCCTGCCCCTGCAACTCACCTCACTATTTAGAAAAATGCAGATGAACTCTGTCCACCCACTTGTGAAGAAGGGGAGGCATAGGAGGGTGAGAATTCCTTTGCCTTGGGTGGCAGTAGGAAAACTAGGGAGGACACCAGTAAACACACAGATCTTCATCTACAGATCTACTATATATAGTATATATAATCATACAGATCACAGATCTACTAGTCTACATCTAAAAGGGATCAGCATTCAGTTGGGATTAACCTGTACTGTTCCCTCAAGAGACTGAGGTCTGCCATCAAAGGAGAAGGTGTCAGAAAGTGAGTGATAGGAGAATATAAAGAAAAAAGACTACCAAAGATCTTAAGAGGAAGGAAATTCAGTTTAAAACCTAGAGCACAAGCAGATAAATAAACAGGGAAGATATTAATACAGAAGGAAGTTGTTCACTATGAAATCTCAATAACTGAAAACATCTCTAAGCAGATACTGTAAGACAAAGGAAGTTGAATCAACACCATGAGACAAAACACACTGTGGGGGCAGCTAGGTGGCTCAGTGGATAGAGCTCCAGCCTTGGAGTCAGAAGGATCCGAGTTCAAATCCGGCCTCAGACACATAACACTTACTAGCTGTGTGACCCTGGGCAAGTCACTTAACCCCATTGCCTAGTCAAAAAAAACAAACAAACCCCAAAACAAACCACACTGTGGATTCCTAAAGAAAGCATGGAACTGCAGCAAGATGTTGCTGACTTATTTGAGAAGAATCAAAATTTTGAAAAAAGTTAAAAAGAAATAAATGTTAGAAATTATAGCCTGCAAAACAAAATAAAAATAGAAAACTCTTAATCAACCAAAGCAATTCTCTCCAAAGAAACTAAGAGAAAACAACCAATTGGAAATACAAATATTCTGCAATAACCAGAAGAAAAACCTTCAAATACAAAGCAACACAACACTATTCTCAACCCGCAAGAAACAGAAGGGAAAGGAGTAAAACATTCTGAAAAACAAAGGCGCTCTAGATATACTTCAAGATGACATACCTTGCAAATCAACAATGGGGAAAAAAAAAAAAAGACCCAAGCAGATTATCTGACTTGCAAATACCTTAACCAGGAACACAAGAAAGATAAACAAACAAGGAAATAACAGTCACAAAATAACCAAATTTCTATAGATTATTAAAAGGAGGGGAAAAAACCTACTCAGAAATAGATAGTATGGGGTTTTAAAAAAAAGGAATAAAAAAGTGAAAGTTAAGAGATTTCTTTCTAAAAAATATACAAGGAAACAATTATGAAAATACACTTGAAGAGAGAGGTATAGACTTGAAACAATAAACCTCAGTATCACAGTGCCCCCACAAAAGTGAATCAATGTGAGGGGATGGAACTAAGATGGATGGTAAAGTGAAGTAAATATTTTTGCTTGGCTGTCCCAACATATTCCTCTCAACTTTTAAAAAGTGTGTCAAACGAAATTGAGGGGGATAACCAACAAAAAGTCACAGTAAAGTCATTTTCCCAACCCAGAGCAGCTTAGGAAGACTTAGAGATCTGAGGACACTAGGACAGGAACTTGCCAAGAGCCTGGCAAAGCAGAAGCAGAATGTGGCAGAAGATAGGCTGGGGACCTGGAATGTAGCATCAAACATCAGTAGAACCACCTAGGGTCCAAGAAGAGTAAAGGGACTGAATACCTGTTCAGAAAGAGGGATCATTTTGCTATTACCAGATGCCATTTGGCAGCCTCATCTGCCCATTACACAGTTCTGGGTCACAGTTCCAGGGCATAGAAGAGTGGTTGAAGTCTCAAGGAAGTAGTGGCTCTATCTGGGTAAGGATCTGAGTACAGACCAAGAAGGCAGTAATCAGATCTCTCTTTGGATCACACCATAAATGGAAGACTGCATATTTCTCTAGTCATTTAAGCCCTTTATTTAAGGAGAACGTTCTGCTTTTAAATGTTTGTTTTTCAAATAATTAACTATGTTCATTGTTTTCCTAATGTTGCACTATCTTTGCTTCTCTGGCATAAATCAAAATTAAGCATAATTAAGTTCTTGAATGAGTTGCTGTAGGTTGTTTTGCAGGATGTTGGTAGTTATTTTTCAGTCTATATTCATTAATGATTTTGGTCTGTAATTTTTTACTGTGCTACCTTTCCCTGGTTTAGGCATTAGGACTATGTTGGTGCATTGTCATTTTTTGAAAATAATTTATGTAGTGTTATTATCAATTTTTCTTTAAAAGTTTGATAGAAATGTCCTATAAATCTACCAGGGTTTTGCTGGTTTTCTCCCTCCTCTCTTTGCTAGCTCTTTTTCAGTTTGTTTTTGTTTTTTTTTTAAAGTGAGGCAATTGGGGTTAAGTGACTTGCCCAAGGTCACACAGCCAGTACATGTCAAGTGTTTGGTCTGAGGCCGGATTTGAACTCAGGTCCTCCTGACTTCAGGGCTGGTGCTCTATGCACTGTGCCACCTATCAGCTAGTTCTTTTTGTCCTTAGGGGGATCATATGGTTCTTTATCCAGCACAATGTGATATTACCACCCTAATGTCCACATTTGTACTGGACCTCAACCTCTGCTGTTCTTATAGGAGCTCCAACCTATCATTTATATGGTAAATGATTATTATGCTACTTCACTAGTATGCTAATGAAGTCTTTTATAAGTGCTATCATGACCACAAATAATTATATACAGTGGGAGGCATTGGCAAATCGTTGTAGTCCTTTACTCTCTAGATGCAAGACCACTTATTTATACTTAGTTATATTGCTGAGAGATTAGCGTAAATAAAAAAATGCCCTATACCTCAAAGCTCTCTCACATGCCAGCTATGCAATCTGAATTTCAGCCCACTTGAAGGTCTTGCCAGGACCCCCCATTTCATATTTTATGCTGACTTTTAACATGCTATTTCCATTTAGTAACAGAAACTTCTATACTCTACCCAGCTCTTTGCATGGCTTCCTGTGAATCTACTCAATCCATAATGGATAACTCTAAACAAAAGATGATTGTATGACTCTGCTTCTTCTGTTCGGTAGCAAGTACGGTCCAATAACAGGAACAGTCCATTCGCAGGACTGTCAAAACAAGCAGGGAATGCTGGACTTGCCTCTTTTTTTACCCTCTTAAGTAACCTCTTCTAGTACCCACTGAAATAATTTTCCCATCCAAGCAGAAGCCCACTACCTATCCCACAGAGATGACTCCCTATATTTGATCAAAAGAGCTCTTCTAATAAGATACCATGTAATGTCCCAAGATCACCCTACCTTCTGTATTTGTAGTGCCTTTCCCCAACTCTGATGATGTAAGACACAAAACCTTTTCATTTCATCTAAATTACCAACTATGCCAAATGCTGGAGGCAGGCTTGTCAGCAGTGCTAGTATCAAGCCAGTTCAGGTTTGAATGGGATAAAATGAGGTGCTCATAAGTCTTTGAACATTTAACAAAAGGAGACTTACTTACACAAGAAGGATACGCAACAAGGATGAGTGAGACTTAACTTCTTTAGACGAGGCCTTTCTTATCACATATGAAGCACATTTGGTAAGCAGAATAAGATATGGTCACTGTTGTTGTCTTCAGAAGTCTCCCAATTCATAGGGACATCAAAAACAATGTAAATGGATATTTTATGTCCTTATGTAACCAGGAAGCTGTGTCAAGGGAGGTAGTGGCCAATGAAGTTCCAGCCTACAGTTGTTCAGTCACATCTGACTCCATGGACCATAGCACACCAGACCCTATCCTCCACTATCTCCTTAAGTCTGTCCAAGCTCATGGTCATTGCTTCTATGACACTATCCATCTCATCCTTTGCCGTCCCCTTTTCCTTTCACCTTCAATCTTTCCCAGCATCAGGGTCTTTTCCAGTGAGTCCTGTCTTTTCATTATGTGGCCAAAGTATTTAACCATCAGCTTCAGTATTCTACCTTCCAGTGAATAGTCTTAGTTAATTTCTTTAAATATTAACTGATTCGATCTCCCTGCTATCCAAGAGACTCTCAAAAGTCTTCTCCAGCACCATAATTCCAAAGCATTGATTCTGTGGCACTCAGCTTTCCATAAAGTCCAACTTTCTTTTTTTCTTTTTTTTTTTGCTAGGCAATGGGGTTAAGTGACTTACCCAGGGTAGCACAGCTAGCGAGTGTTATGTGTCTGAGGCCAGATTTGAACTCAGGTCCTCCTGACTTCAGGGTCGGTGTTCTATCCACTGTACCATCTAGCTGCCCCCTATAGTCCAACTTTCACAGCCATACGTTGCTACTGGAAAAACAATAGCTTTGACTATACACCTTTTGTCAGCAAGTTGATGTCCCTGCTTTTTAATATGCTGTCCAACTTGTTATGGGGAAAGGTAGTGAGGGGGAGCCCTGGTTCTGTCACATGTTCCCTGAATGAACACTTTTATTACATTACAGTCTTTAAAGGATGTGTTTACTATTTCTGCCACTATTTTTTACCTTTATTTGCATTATATCTCCTTAATACATAGACAATTTTTTAAAAGTTCCTTGTGGTACTGAGTATTCTTTAGCATTCATGTTTGGAAAATTCCATTTGTTTTTTAGTTCCAGTTTCTTCTGTAATTTTTTCAATTCTGTATTTCCTTTTAATCTTTCTGTTAGATTTGACCAAACCAGAGCGTTTCAATAAATTTTCCTACCACTACTGCATTGCTCTCAATGTTTTCTTGTAATTGAGTTGTTTCATTTATGTATTGGATATAATGACATCTAGAGCACATAAGTTTAATATTAATATGGGTTTATCTATAGTTTCTTTCAGCATGTCATTTCCTTATTTATCTCTGTATTGTGAATTTTACTTGTTATTTCAACTACATCTTTCTTGGATTCACCTGCTGCATAATACATTTTGGTACAGCCTTTCCTTTTTAGTCTGTGTTTGTCTTTGCTTCTTATATGAATTGAACAACTGGTAAGCAATTGAGTGTGCAGTGCTCGTGGCTGGAGCTGAGCGAATATAATAAAAATAGCAAGGCTACAAAAGTTAATTTACAGCTTTAATGCTATATCAAACTATCAAAGTAATACTACACAGACCTCATAAAAAGAACAAAATTCATTTGGGAAAAAAAAGATCTAGAATATCTTGAGAAATAATGAAAAAAGGGAAAGGATAAAGGGAGAAATAACACTTCTAGACTTCAAACTATAAAGCAGCAGCCATTAATACCACTTGGTATTAATTAAAAAATAGAGAAATATATCAGTAGAATAGAATGGACAAGGGAGAATTAGAAACAACAGAACTCAATAATTCACTAATAATAATTCAATAATAAACTTGAAAACAAATTATTTAGGAAAGAACTGTCTGATAAAAAATTCCAGGAAAAGAGAAAGCAGTCAGTCAGAAATTAGGCTTAAACCAACAACTTACACCATATTCCACAATAAATTCAAAAAGCATACCTGACCTGAATATTAAAGAGCACAGCATAAGAAAATTAGAATAGAAGCAGATCACATGCCTTTCGTGGTATAGGTAGATGAATTTTTAACAAAAAAAAAAAAAAGGTAAATATAAAAGATAAAATAAATAATTTTGATTACATGAAATTGAAAAACTTCTGTGCAAAATTAATGCATCTAGGATAAGAAGTGGCTAAAAAGGGAAATTTTTTTTGGCATCAGATTTCTCAGATAAGGGTTTAGTATCTAAGATATGGAAGCAGCTAGGTTGTTCAGTGAATAAAGTGCTAGGCCTGGAGTCAGAAAGAACCAAGTTTAAACCCAGCCTCAAATATTGACTAGCTGTGTGACCCTGGGCAAGTAACTTAACCTCTGTTTCCCTTAACCCACTGGAGAAGGAAATGGCAAACCACTCCAGTATCTTTGCCAAGAAAACTCCATGAAGAGCACTGGCATGATACGTTTCACTGGGTCATGAAGAGTCAGACACAACTGAACAATAATCTAAGATATGAAGACAATTAACAGATATAAGACCAAGTGGTCAAAGGACAGAACAAATAGTTCTCAAAAGAAGAACTTAAAACTATTAACAACATGTATGAAAAAATGCTTTAAATCATATAAATGTATATCAAAACAACTTGAGATTTCATCTCAGTCCCAACAAAAGATGGAACAGTCAGTGTTGGAGGGATTATGGGATAACAGGCACACTTACATCGGACATCAACACAACCACTGTGGAGAACAATTTGAAATTATGAAAATGAAGTCATTAAAATGTCTGTATCCTTTGACCCAGAGATTTCACTTGCTAGGACATACCCCAAGGAGGTCACTGATAAGAAGAAAGTGTCCATTATACATCAAAATATTTATAACAATACATTTTGTGGTAATAATGAACTGGAAACAAAGTAGATGCTCTTCAATTAGAGAATGGCTAAAAAAATTGTGATACATGAACGTAATGGAATATTACTGAGATGTAAGAAACAATGAACACAGAGAAGCATGGAAAGATAATGAAGCAGAGTGAAGAATGCAGTCTAGAAAACAACAACAATATATACAACTACAACAATGTAAATGGAAAGAAAAACTGCAAGTGAATTTTGTAAAATTACAACTATAGTCCCAAAGAAGAGACATATAAGAAGAAACTGCCCCCGCAACTCCAAAGGAGTCATGGGAATTTATAGGTGTAGAAAACAGCATATATTTTCTTATTTTTTCAATGCATTTATTGGTTTTGCTAATTGTTTTTTCTCTTCCTCTTTCTCTTTAAAAAATATTCTTTGTCATATGGCTCTCTGAGAGGGACAAAATAACTTTTGGTATAGGAGGATATTTAGCCAATGTTAAAACAGAAGATATCAATAATAATAAAACCAAAAAGAGGTATCTATCTGTCTGTCTTTAATATCCGTCCTTCTCCCCCCTGCAGAATTATATTTACT
Organism: Vombatus ursinus; assembly: GCF_900497805.2. Lineage (NCBI taxonomy): Eukaryota > Metazoa > Chordata > Mammalia > Diprotodontia > Vombatidae > Vombatus > Vombatus ursinus. The sequence continues at coordinate 12,683,401 of NW_020954570.1, read as the reverse complement.
TTTGTTATCTAGGTTAATCTTGGTTATAAAGTCTTTATCTTTTGACTTTTGGAATACTATATTTCAAGTCCTCCTCTCCTTAGTCACATAGCCTCTAAGTTTTGCGTAATTCTGACTATGGCTTGTTGGTACTTAAAACTCCTTTTTTGGGGCTATAAGTAGTATTTTTTTTCTTTCACCTAGAAGCTTCAGATTTTGGCTATGATACTCCTAGGAGTTTTCATTTTTGGTTTCTTTTATGAAGTGCTGGCATATTTTTCTAATTTCACCTCACCCTCTGGTTCTAAGACATTTGAACAATATTCATTTATGATTTGTTGAAATATGGAATCCAAGCTTTCGGAAGGCATTATTTTCAGGTACTCTAATAACTCTTCCTTGGACCTGTTTACCAGGTCAGTTGTTTTTAATGATCTATATCTTATGTTTTGTTTTTTCAATCTTTTTGTTTCATTTTCCCCAAGTACTCTTGAAGTCCTTTCTTTGTGACTTCTTTTTTGCTAAGGCTCTAATTGTACTTTTTTGTAGAGTTATTCTCTTTTTCTAGGTTTACCCCTCAGGATTCTCTCAGTCCAAGGTTATTTCTTCATTATTCTTCAGTTCTAATCTCTTATCTTGGTTCAGGCCTAGGCTTCCTGGATGCTGTACTGGATGTACTTGGCTCCTTCTGCTGCAGCTGGGACTTTCTGAAGGGCTCTGCACTGGATGTTGGTGTGGTTCTGTCTTCTGTGATAGCTGGAACTCTTAGTTAACCCATGTTGGGCACTGTTCTCATCTTGTCTTCTGCAGTGAGACTGGGCTGCTTCACACTGTCTTCTACCTGCGCTAGCATGTCTCCTAGTCAGGGTTTCCAAAGGATTCAAGCACTGTTTATTTTTTTTATATGAGGCAACTGGGGTTAAGTGACTTGCCCAGAGTCACACAGCTAGTGAGTGTTATGTGCATGAGGCCAGGTTTGAACTCAGGTCCTCTTGACTCCAGGGTCGGTGCTCTATCCACTGTGCCACCCAGCTGCTCCTCCAGCACTCTTTCTGTGCTGTCCCGGATTGGATACAGTAATTTATGGCAGTCCCTCTTCAGTTTTCTTGATCACTGTTCCTTCTAAAGCATTTTTAGAGCCTTAATGGGGGTATTTATGGGGTGAGAAAATCAAATTGATCCCATTTGGTAAATGCATTTATTCTGTAATTGATTTCATTTTGTATAACCAATGACATTTTGTGCATCTACCTAAATCATGTTTCATTTGTCACTAAGTTAAGTTTGGAAGCTGAGCTTTCCTATAAGGCACTTAACGTCTCTTAAGTTTAGAAATTCAGTTAAAGAACCCTTTTAAACTGAATATGCTCCAAACTTTGTGCCTCAGTTTATCTTAATTTCAATTGCAATGGGGGGAATCCTAGGTCTCTAGGTTTTAACATAGTTATTTTTCCACAATGCTCCCTAATAAACTTTCAACATTCCTTCATTTAGGATAAAATATCAACTCCTTTATTTGGTAGTTAAAAGCCTTTAGAATCTGGAACCAGCCTACCTTTCCAGCATTATTATGTATTAGTCACTTTACAGCATGCTACTGTTCAGCCAAACTTGTCCTCCTGCCCCTCTTTACACTTGACACTTTGTCTACTCTATCTGTGTCTTTGCACTGGTTGTCTCCCATGCCTAGAAGGTACACCCCCCCTCTCCTTGCTTTTGAGAATCCATAATTTCTTTCCAACATCAGATCAGGTACCACCTTTCCTTCCTGATCTCCTTCCTCTTGGCTATTAGTACCTTCCTCAACAAAAGTTATCATCTTCTATTTATTTTGTACATGTGCACATGCTGTCTCCCTCACAGAACACAAACTTACATACACTCATAAACATATATACATACATACATATTAATAATTTTTTCCCAATTACATGTAAAGACAATTCTTTACATTCATTTTTAAAATTTTGAGTTCCAAATTTTCTCCCTCCCTCTTACTTCCCTCCTCCCTGAGATGGCAAGCAATTTGATATAGGTTTTGCAAGAACATAAACTTTTTAAGGGCAGGTACTATTTTATTAGTGTCTTTGTATCCCAACTGACCAGCACATAGTTAGTACCTAATAAATGCTAGCTGATTCATAATCCAAGTATATTAAATACAGATATGACTCCATTAATTCAAGAGAAAAATAGTAAAAAATAGTAAACAGGTTACCTTAGATGCAAAGTCATAATAACTATTAAGCTGCTAGTAGGCAGAGCTGGGCACTCAAGATCATAACACTAAAAGGTTTAAGGCAAAAGCTTAAACAATACTTTTACCATCAGACTGTGAGCTCTTTGAAAGCAAGGGCTGTTTTTTGCCTTTATTTGTATCCGTAGCACTCAGCAGATTACCTGGCACACAGCAGGCCCTTAAAAAATGCTATCTAACTGACAAGATGAGTTATCCTAAGCAAAAAAAAAAAATTTAATATTTCTCTCTAATCTTTTGAAAAATTATAATTATTCTTAAATATTATTTTATTATTTTTAAGGAAAGTTTAATAATGCTAAACATTAAATTTCTCCAAAAATGAAAGGAAAACTCCCCAAATGAGAAACAATCATTTACCTGGATGACTATCTGGCCACTTGGCAAATCCACCTACAAGTCGATCTTGAGTTGATAAGATATAATTTCTGTTTTTCTCAAAGTTTGTATATTGGAATATTTTCAGCAACTGAAATGAGATCACAGAAAGGACATTTACTGATAGACAATAGCTTAAGAAACTATTTTGATGCAAAATTCAATTTCTTACTATTTAAACAAGTTTGCTCCAGTTTTGTGGTTCTGAAAAATTATGAGGGGGCCAAGAGAACTGAAAAAACTTTCAAGAAATCAGCACCACTCCTATTAACTAAGCATCTCCCTTATTCACCATGTTCACCCTCACATCTTACCTTTCCATCAATTTAACTCTTATTAACATTTAGACTTGAAATAAAACTTCAAAACTCTCTTTTCATCAAACCAAATAAGTTTTTTTATAGCATGTTTACCTACCCAAAATTTGTCACTTATGACTTTAAGTTATAGCTATACCACAAACTCATAGTAGACTTTTAAAATCAAAACTGATACTGTGCGTAACAGAGAAACTTGACCCTAGGGGGAGAAGTATCAATAAAAACTGGTTTTTGAGATGAGTATAGTTTAGGTAAGTATAAAATGACATATTTAAGAAAGAAATAATCCAAATTTTAGTGAGACTTATGCACAAAATCCTTGCAATTAGGAGATATCCCTCAAAGCTTGACAGACTATCTTAGAAGAAATATAGGAAAATAATACTTTGTAATAATATTATGGAAAATGTCATCCAAGAGACTATGCAAGCTAATAATAACATAAATATTAATAAGTTCAAGAAAATTCTGGGTAAACTAATTCATGAATAAATCAATAATACATCATTAAGGCAAGATAAGGTACACCTTTAAAGACTGATAGCACAAGGAGGCAAAGAGGCTTTCTTATATAGCCTCCATTGGTGCAACTGTCAAAGACAAAATACTTGACTGATTATCACAGTTTGATGGAATAATTTATTTCTTATTTCTGATGGTTAATTACTTTAATTCCTTTTTTGCTTAGTTTGGACGGAGAATCACTACCATAATACTAGAAGCTCAGTATCCTTACTTTACAGTAATACTGAGAAAAAGCATGTGCTACAAAACCCAAACAATTTATCACATAGGTTATTGTTACATGTTTTATATATCTTTCCACATTAAAATTTTCATTTTATTAATTTTTATTCCTGTCTTACCTTTAAAGTTGCTCCCACCCAAAAAGAATAGCAGGTGTCTACAGGCTTATTGGGTCGTCCATGATAACCAGTTTGTTGCCTCATTATGCACCATCTCTTTATCCTGTTTAATTCTTTTTCAGAAAAAACTTCTTCTAATTTATCCATCAGACATAATGATGCAATGCCACAAAAAGTTGATCCTCCTGTTAATCATAGGCAGTCAACACTTTAAGTTTCAAATTAATTAACTATTAAATGTTTATAAAATGACTAGAGACCAAGCAATTCTAGAGGACAAAAAAAAAGACCAAATAAAATCAAATCATGAAACCATTACACTATGTACAGAAATCTGCAATATTAATTTGATTATATAGATCACAGAATTTTAGAGTTGAAAGGGAACTCAAGAGAGAGTTAAGAAAACTGAGGCACAGAGATTAACTGAATTTGTCCAAGGTCATAAATCTAGTTAGTGGCAGTCAAGACAAAGACTGAGGTGCTCCAACTTCCTAACACAATGTGCTCGCCTTTGTCTAACTTTAATTTCCTTAACTGAAGATATATTATTTATATTGCAATGTGGGGGGTTGCTGACTGGACAATTTGTCCGCTATTACAGCCCAATCAAATCAGAAACTGATTTGTCAAATCTTATTGGTAAATCAATCTAGTTTGTTGTGAAAGAAGCCTTCTAAATCCTCTGATGGCAGAACATTGAAAGAAATAAAACTGAAACCACAATTTGAAGAAGTGTATCTTATAAATAAAAGTAAACGACTTTTCCTTAATAAAAACAGTAACAGCTAACACATTTATATCACATTAAGGTTTACATTATCTCATCTATTCCTTACAACTGTCTTAGGAAATGGAAAACCAAACAAGATCTATAAGGAAAGAAAAAATCATTTTCCTAGACTTTCACTCAGAATTTGCTGATAACCATGTAAAACTTTTAAAGTTGTTATAACTTCACATAGAATTGATATTGAGATATATCTTACTCTCTTAAAGATTAATAATTTTTCCAAAATTATAACTGAATTATACACCCTTCTCTTGGATATGCTCTCTTGCCTTGGCTTTTATAACATTCCTCTCTCATGGCTCTCCTACTAGCTCACAATGTATTCCTACTCTGTTTCCTTTGCTGGTGCAAAAAAAAAAAATTTGTGTGTGTGGGGGGGGGGAGTACTAATACATAAATAAGAATAAGAATGAATAAGACCATGAATAATAACAGCCTCAGAGGCTCGAGAAGAAGGAAAGGAGGTAGCAGTAAAGGACTGCAGAGCCTTAGGGACAACAAACTGGAGCAGAGTCACTAGAAGTATGGTGCTAATTAAAATTAATATAATACAGAAGGAAACAGGTATCCAGTTGAAGGAAAAAAAGGTAAACCAGAGACTGAGGTGTTTAAAAATGGCTTCCTGGAGTACTACTCCCATTAGCGGATCCTCCTCCAATTTCTTCATAACCAGCCTGCACCTATCTCACACCCAAGGCCTGAAGTGAGTTGCAGAAAAGAAAGTAGAATTGATCAAGATGAAGAATAGGCCCAATTACCACTAGCACTATGAAGTGAACAGAGCTGTCCAAAACTGAGGATCAGAGAACTGGCAGCAAGGGCTAGGGGGGTAGGCTTTTTAAAAGAACTGGGCTTACAGAAGGGAAAGAGTCAGCAGTAGGCATGTTTATAAAAATAATGTCATAGAAAAATGAGCAGAGTGATTAAAAGAGGGAAAAGCTGAGAATAAATGAAAAAGCATTCAAAACCAAAGAAACTGAGTTAAAAGCCCATAAGGAAAGTAATATAACAAGTTTTGCAAAGCTCATGGAAATGACAAGGGAACATCTCCAATAACCTCCAGAATTGTTCAGAAAATCAACTGAAGAATAAATGAGGACAGGAATTAAGATTCTTGAGGAATGAATCAAAGTCAAACTAAAGATCAGTGAATCAGAGACTTTCTCCATAAAAGTAACCTCAGAAAAAGAAAAACAACAGAATTAAAATACAAAAATGTGGAGAAAAAAGGAAAAATTATGTAGCAAATTAAAAAAGAACAAGATTGGAACAAATCATGACAACATTGTGAACACTAAGAATAACAAATGTGAAATTAGAATCTTAAAGAAACAATCTAAAAATTATAGACTTTTCAAAAAACATGATGAAAAACTACCATATTCCAAGAAATCATGCAGAAAAATAAGTCAAACTATGATTCTACCCTTTGGGGATCATTTTGGATCCTGAATCTGTCATCTGATGTTTTATTTACCCCTCCCAGCTTCATATTATCTGAAAATCTTCAGCATAAATTTATCCAGGCCATTGATAAACATGCTGCACAGAGAAGCGCCACCACCTCCGCTTAGTGCCTTCATCTATAAAATGAGACAGAGTAAGGCTGCTCCTAGAACTGATATTCACTTTGTCATTCTACCTAAAAGCGTCATCACAGGAATACATGTTAGCATTATTTAGACGCCTACAGTACTATAATCTCAATTGTTAAACTTCATTCACATATGAGGGGAAGAAATAAAGGAAGCTGTGAAGACAGAAAAACTGATTTCCTTTTTTTTTTTTTAAGATTAAGTAGGCATAGTGAGAAAAAGGAGGTTCTAACTAGAAAAAGAAAGCCACTCACTAAGGAAAAAAGCCATTTAATAAACTGACCTGAAGCCCCAGAGAGATACATACACATCCCAGGAAGACCTTTTGATTCTAGGTTATGAGAAAAGGATAAAATACAAAGGAATATTCAAATTATTCTCTGGATCAATAGCAGGAATTGGAATTAAAGTGAAAAATCAAGCTATAGAGATAGGTTTTAAATTATACCTCAGTATTTATTTTCTTGTAAAGTTTAATACAAATCGATACATGTGACAATGCTATTTAAGTGACAATACTGTATGAATTACAAGGTCATGCCTAGGGCACCACAACCACCAAAGGGTAGCTTATTCTAACTACCTACAAAGCACTTTAAAAAATACACAGTTCCTTAGAGCTTTGTAACCAGAAAACTAAATTTCCAAGTTAAAACACAACACACTTTTATAAGGAAATATACCCTTACTTTGCAAAACGACTCAAAAAGTATAAGGCAAAAGGTGTTTATTTTTTTGAAGAGTACATACAGCAGTGCTAGAATGTAAATAGAGTCCTTAGTATTTTTTCATCCAGATTAAGAAAAGCCAACAGTATTAAAGGATTTTCATTTCCTTATGGTCTTGTCAACTGAAATGGACACAAAGATAATAACTTTTTCATATTAAAAAGTGATCCCAAGGTATTTGTACTTAGATATCACAGAATCACAGAATTATAGGATTGGAAGATACCTTAAAAGGTCACATAATAATTCAAAGCAGGGATTCTCTCAACAACATCCTTCCCAAGTAATCATCTAGCCACTGGAGCAGCTCCAGCGAATAGGAAATGTATCAGTAAGAACCACAACATGAACATCTGTACATTCAATGGTTTCAGAAGAGGTTTTCAATTGTCATAGGGAGGTGGAGGAAACAAAAAAGAGGCAGAGCAGAGACAGACTATTCTAAAAGAAGAATAAGGATGAAGTGGAAGCGTTTATGCCAACATATAGAATAAAATACTGTGATGCATCCCATGAAAGTTGTCAGAATGTAACATCGCTAATGATAAATCCCAACTTTTTTTATTTCTGAAAAACTTTTAATGCTCAAATATTATTTCGTAAAGTAATGCAATTTCACCTATGACACTGGAGACACTTTGAAAAGACAATACAACCCCAACTCAATATTGTTAACCTGTTAAAGATATCTTACCATGAGATTCTAGTCCAGCTCCCTGCGCTAGTCCATTGTCATAAGACTGAAAAAGAAAAATAATACTGTTTACTATAACACAGTAGTTGTTAAAAAGCTACAAGGCTTAGTGGAAAGACAATCAGACATGGAGCCATGAAGTTCAGCCTCTGATACAAACTACCTATGTGACTGTGGGCAAGTCACTTTCTCTCTCATGTCCCAGGTATTTCTTTAAGATCATATGGAACAGTTGATCATCTGCACTGGCAGAGAAAATTTCTTCCCTGAGATTTTCCTATACCAATGAAGTCACAACCTTGCACGAGACAAAATATGAGAACACACTTTTTAAAAACTCAACAACAGACAGAATTAAGTATTACTTTATCTCCTACCGTTATTCTCCTTCGCAATTCCAAAATAACTATTCCTCCTTACAAATGCAGGGCATGAAGGAGGGATGGGCAATCTTTTCACAGGTACCTGACTCTGGCACCAACAACCAGTGGCAAATTGAAAAAATGGATTTTTTTCCAAGTAGTGCACGTCTGAACTGATTTCCTATAAATGATCATCCAAAAACTAGCTATGTGAGTCTAATTTTCTTTTTTAAAAAATCCATTCTTCTTTCCCCTTCCAATTCTTAATTCTATGCATTTGACTAGTTTGCTGTTGACATTGTTATCAGCATGCCTACAAAATCTCACATAGCTATGAGGAAAGTGTTTTGAAAAACTATCAAGTTCTATATAAATATATACTATTATTGTTAGAGTTAAACGTTAAAATAACTAAATTATAAAATATATTTATTATCATAATTCAAGTTTATTGCTTCCAAAGCCTAATAATAAAACCAGTGATAGATGAACATCTGCATAAATAAACAGGAATAAAAATGAACTGAAAAGTAGATCTTACTAATAAATGATAGTCAAATAAAATAACACATTTTAAAATAACAGCCAAAAGGCATATTCCACCCCCACCCCCCCCACCTAATTATTAGAAGTATCACCTCACAGTATAGCAAAGTAGAAAGAACACTGGATTTGGAGTCAGAAGATCTGGGTTGGAATTCTGGCTCTGCTACTTATGACCTGTGTGACCTTCAACAGTCACTTTATCTCTCTAGATTAGTTGACCTCTGAGGTCCATTCCAGTTTTAAATCTATGACCTTATTAAAGTAACAACACCAACTCACAAAATAAGTCATTCTGCCATTAATGTAAGTTTAAGTATGTTACATTTAAATAAAAATATCCATTAGGACATAAGATTAACACCTATAAATTATTTCTTTATGGATGTCAATCTCTATTCCAAAGTCCTTTATCTAAAAGATTAAGATGAATATTTAAGATTCTTTGATTCAGATTTACTGCCTAATAAAAACCATAATTAAACACAGGATCAAAGGATTAGAACTAGAAGGGACCATAGATATATTTAGTTACAGTCCCCTAATTTTATAGAGAAAAGTGTGGCTTAGAGAGGTTAAGTGAAATGACAAGGCCAGGTTTTGAAACTAGGTGCAATGACTCCAAATCCAATGCTCTTTACCTCACATCAAAATATGATTAAATTTATTTACATTTTTTACAAGCACAATTAAGAATGTAAAAAGCATAAAATTTCACAAAATCCAAGACTGATGAGACCTCAGAAGGTCATCTAGGCCAACATCTAACCAGATGACCAGACTGCATGTAATTCTTTATGATTTTCAGATGAAATGTTGCTACTTCACAGATTCAAAGAATTTGAAGTCTGGAAAGGCCTTATAATCCAAATTTTGCTTAAAGTCAAGTAATTTCTAGGTTCTGATCCCTCCTTTGTTATAACACTGTATGCCTAATCCAGTATACGTTCTGCTATATAACAGTATATTCTTTGTAAACATGTTTCAGTGTGTAGAAATCTTTGTATGATTTATGCCTCACATATCTAATATAAATCTTTCTTTTTGGAATTAAAAAAAAATAAACTTCCAAAACTGTCTTCTTTGTAGACAGAACCAATCAATAAAAACCCACTTCATATATTTCTAACAGTCAAATCACCTCTCATGGCTAACTGACTCCTTTTTTAACACTAACCACTCTTGTCTTTATAGGTCCTATTTTCCAGTTCTCATGCCTCTTTATGTACCTATGAATTATCTTTATAGTTGTATTATTTATAAGCTTCATTAAACACACTCATATATTTAATTAAAAACAAACTATACACTATCTCCCATTCTTTCTAAACCTCATTCTGACATGTTAAAACTTTTTTTTGTCCAAACCTGCAATTTTATTGGTGAAGAGAAATTACAGGGAGTAAAATTCTCTCTACTTATGCATACTGCAACTGTTCTGCATCTTACAGTCTCAAGAGTGTCTAGGGCACTGAGAATTAAAGTGACTTGTCCAGTGTCAGTCAATATGTGTCAGAGATCCATTTTTTCCAGACTCCAAAGACAACACTCTACATCAAAATCTCTATTGACTTAAAAGCATATAAAAACTTCACATTTGGGAAATAATACATTTTGCAAAGTGTAATTATTATTATTTTGGGGGGGGGCAATTGTGGTTAGGTGACTTGCCCAGGGTCACACAGCTAGTAAGTGTCAAGTGTGTGGCCTGAGGCCAAATTTGAACTCAGGTCCTTCTGACTTGAGGGCCGGTACTCTATACACTGCGCCACGTAGCTGCCCCTAATTATTTTTTTCTAATTTTATTCAACATTATAAAAAAGGAAAAGAAAAAGGAAATTTGCAATGAAATTTCCTTCTTATTGGGACTCTATGGACTTTTTCAGTAAACTACTTAAACCAGAATGAAACTTTTCTCCTTAAAATAGTATCACTAACTGCTTCATTAGAAATACTTACAGTCTTTGCTTTGCAAGGAACCAACTAAGAAATACAATGACAATCCAACTACAGCAAAACAATTTATTTTCGAAACAGCAAGTCATTTAAAGACATTTAAAGATTAAAATTTTGTAAATCTACAAAAATCTAGTAAAGGCAAAAAATGGCAGAAAAAAAGAGAAACAATTCACGTTCAGGATTTTAGGAAAGGTAGCAAAGCAAAGGTTAAGTTAGCCTTAGAGCCAAGAAAACTCAATTTTAAGTTCCACCTCTGATAACCTACTGATCTTGTCATCCTGGGCAAGTCATTTCAATTAATCAATCAAATAGCTATTTAATACCTATGAGATTAATGAAAACCCCAAGAGGCAGAGTTTCTGGGTAATTAGTAATCAATTTATTAATTAGGCTAGCCAGCAATCAATAAATTGTGGTTTCTCTCTGTAACCAAAGAGAGGGAGACCCTGAAATGCCTTAAATCCCTTCTGAAAGGGGACTCCCTTGACAAGTGAAAATCACATGTGACTGGTGGATATTTAATAAGGAGGTGGGTTAAAAGTCTTTAGCTCCTCCTACTGAGAATATGGCATGATCAGGAGACTCAGAAGCTTCAAAGGATCTGGGCAAAGGAAAGTTAAATCCACGTGGACTTCTCTACCTAGTTTTCTCCTTCATGAACTGAGTGGCCCTAAACTTTAACGGAGGGAAACAAGGACAGGGGGCTCCTCCTCCAGACAAAGGCTTGCCCAGACCGGATTCAGTTTATACTTTAAATAGAAATTAGGTTTCCCAATTGGGTGGGCCTAGGAGTCTAATCTCATCACTCAGCCATGCCCTTCAGAGACTGACTAACCTTTTCAAGAGCTGGGTTTTAACAAAAACAAAAAAGGGTGGATCACAAATTAATAATTATTAATATAACAGTATAATATTAATTTCTCTTACCTACTATGTGCCAGGCACTGTGCTAAGCACTGGGGATATAAAAGGAGGCAACAGATACTGCCTGCCCTCAAAAAGCTTACAATCTAATGGAGGAGACAACACGCAAATATATACATAACAAGCTATATACAGGAAAAACAGGAAATTAACAGAAGGCAGGCATTAGAATTGAGAGTTTGGAGAAGACTTCCTGTAGAAGGCAGGATTTTAGGTGGGCCTTAAAGGAACCCAGGTAGGTCAGTAGCAGTTGACAACTCTCTAAGACTACAAGATTAAGAGGCTCTATCCTGAATATCTAGTCCTTAGCCTATTCATGATTTTATAAGGGAGAAGGAAAGGGAAAATATCATCAATTTCAAATTATTGTCATTAAGAACTGCTAAAGAAGATTTAACTCGGAAGAAAAATGACATAAAAGGGGCATCGAGGTGACACAATAGATAGAGCTCCAGCCTTGGAGTCAGGAAGACCTGAGTTCAAATCCGGCCTCAGACATTTGAAACTCACTAGCTATGTGACCCTGGGCAAGTCACTTAACCCCAAATGCCTCACCAAAAAAAAAAAAGAGAGAGAGAGAAACATCAAGGTAAATCCTATTAAAGATCATAGGAGTTGCAGCTGAAAAAAGGTCATCTAGTTGAAATCCTTCATTTTACAAATAAGGAAACTGGAATTAAGAGAGGTTAAATAACTTGCCCAATGTTACATAGGAAGACCTCAGTTCCCAGACTGCCTTCAACACTTACTAGCAAGTTACCTAACGTCTGCAAGCCCAAGTTCCTACCCATTCTCACCTATGGTATATATGGGGCGTTCAGGAGGACTAGCACCTCTGCTGCGGGGGCTCGCCAAACCCTTTTTAGGACTACTCATCCACCTTTAGTGTCCACCTGATTCAACTCTCACATGTGGCTCCAAGAAGCTGTGGCATGCACAGCAGTAACACCCTGGTAAACCGTCTCAGCAGATGGGCTAACCCAGATGGAGGGTAAGCGACAGGCTTCAAACCTGTCAGTATGTTAGGGGGATGACTACTCCAAGTAAGTGAACACTTCCCCAGGAGGAATGGGTGGATGAGAACAATTTATTACAATGGACATGAAGCATGAAGCGCTTAGAGCTTGGTCAGGTACCAAAGACACCAAGGTCAACCACTGCATTCCAGGATAGTGCCAGTCATCCTCCACCAGACTTCGATGACTCAGGAAGAGAGGCTGACAACTTTGTGCAACTCTGCCTCACTTAAATCCAATTCACAATCAAGTCAAGATGTCATCCCATGTTGATCGGTCCTCTTTAAAAATGAAAGACAAACAACAACCACCTATCTCACAGGATTGATGTAAAGCCTAATGGGATAATGTAGGTAACGAAATTTGCAAACTTTAAGATCTTATATGTAATTGTTTCTATTAAGTAACAGGGGAAAAAAAAGAATAGCAAAACTCACCATACTTCTTCTAATATAGTCTATGGCTTTCTTCATGTCCATGCCTGACCAATTGTTGAGCATATAGCAAATACAGGAAGCACAGTAGACAAACCTCATGTCATTCTCACTACCTTCAGGTATAGCACAAAAACTGAAAGAAATAGATTTTGTTCTTAGCATTGTATTGGCAGTTACTACATGCACTTTACTCCTCCTTTCACTAAAAAGATTTATTTTACCTTCTTACTCTCAGAAACTTTAAATGACAATCTATCTAGTGTAAACTACTGCCTTTACTAGATTATTTAGCAAATCTTTACTGAGAAACAGAAAATATGTTATCACCATTCCACATTACAGATGCAACGTGACCTAGCAAAAAGAATGCTAGACTTAAGAGTCAATTGACATAGAGCACATTCTGACACTTATTTGCTGTGTGTTATTGTTTAGTTATATCTGACTCTTATGACTCCATTTGGGGTTTTCTTGGTAAAGAGACTACAGTGATTTACCATTTTCTTACCCAGCTCATTTTACAGATAAGGAAACTGAGGCAAACAGAGTTAAATGACTTGCACTGGGTCACATAGCTAGTAAGTGTCTGAGACCAAATTTGTACTCAGTTCTTCCTAATTCCAGGCCCAGTGCTCTATCCACTGTGTCACCTAGCTGCCACTATTACCTGTGTAATCATGGCCAAATCCCTTATTCTCTTCAACCTCTGCTCTCTCACCTACAAAATGGGACACTACCATTGATAGGAGGCAGCACAGCATAGGGCACTATACTTGGGAGTCAGAAAGATCTAGGTCCAAATTCTACCTTGGACACTTAATAACTGTGTAACTACAGTCACTTAACAACAACAACTACTACTACTAACACTACTACTGCTGGTGCTACTACTTGTACTACCTAATAGGGATGTTGTGCAATGTTGGTGATACTCTCTAGGCAGCTTTACATTTGGCCACTGCTATGCCTCCTTTCCCAATACCACGTCTGAGAAACAGTTTTATCTGCTCCTATTCAATCCGTGAAGAGCTGTGGAATATTGTCAGGATTATGGAAGTGGTAGTCAAAGAACAGTGGTACTGGCACCAGTGGTTTTATGGAGCAGGTGGATAAAGTTGCTTTTGGAAAGCTACAGTAGATAAGATGCTAAATGCAGATAAAGTCACTTTGGGTGCTACAAGTACAGTACTAGGACACATTGGGACAATCTCCTAGAACAAGACAAATGATTCTCAGGTATAACTACATAATCAGGAGTTAAAACATTACTGTGGGCAGGTCTCTGAAATGGTTTGAAGGGAAAGTATAGGCTAATGATAAGGAACTGATTAGGGTTATAGGCAACTTCTTAATCCTAAATCTGAAAGGCATGGAACAGGGATTTTACTTCAAACCTGGCAGTAGAAAGAAGGTATTTCAAGGAACCCAGTGCTGAAGAGCTCCAATTAGCTACTTGGTTCATTTGGGTTTGGCTCTGCATTGTGACAGACCATCCACACATATGTCCTGCTTGTATGCCCTTGCATCCATGTGTGCTGGTCACAAATGTTCCCTACGTGCCCCTCCACACCCAAGTCCATGTTGTTTACTCTTCCTACCAATGTTAGGAATATTTGAGGGACACTGTGCCTCAAGTTTAAAAGCAAAATGTTCTACTATTACTTTTCTTACAATGCTATTTGTAAATGCCTTTGCTTTGAACAAATTCTGCCCTCTGGCTGACTCGTAAAAGCAAACATATTTGAGAGGACTTTTGTGATATGGTTTTTCAAGTGAATGTCAAACCAGTGTACCCTGAACCCATGCTCAAACTTTTTAGGATGGGGGAATATGTGTGAGAGCGCGTGCTACAGCCAGAAAGTTGTATTATGGGGATGGTTAGTGAACATACAGAAAAGGAAGCAGTAATTTAAATGAGCAGCATGCATACATGCAAAAACAAAAATAAAAACAAAAAAACACCCCATTATTGTGTTTTTATTTTTCCACCTATTTCAGGAGCTTTTTAGGGATGTATTTTTGGGAGTATCTTAGATCTGACTCCTCATTTATATACAAGTAACATGTGTTAAGTTTAATAATTTAAAAGTACTCTACAATAATGGGTAAAACAGGATTCAAGCACATATTTTCCTTATTAGCTCAGGTTATACTTTGTCTTCGAGTATTTCTAAATTTATTCCCGTCTTCCCATAGAGAGATGTGATCATTTGGTTATACTACAAGTTTCAGAGAAACTTCTAAGTACATATGTTTACCAGTAGTAACAGCATTAGTTTATTTACAAAGACATTTTTTTTTAAACTTTTTATCTTATTCCTGCCCACTTCATCTTGTTCTGCCAACAACCCTCAGTAATAGGCTTGGACAAATCAAAAAGACGAAGTTATTATCACTATCCGATCTGGACATTATGGAACATTATGGAAATTCCAGATATTTTCTTTTCATTAGAGAAGTCCTGAAGGGGATACCCTGAGCTGGAATCTAAAAAAAATTGAAGATTTTCAAGTCAGCAAAAAATGCATTTAAAGAACAGTATGCATAAGGAATTATTAGGACTAAGCAACCATAATCCCCAGTCTATCAAATGAGAAAATTAATACTGACCTAGAATGAATAAAACAAGAATTACTAGTCAGTCAATAAATATTTATTAAGTGCCTCCTATGTGTCAGGCACTGTGCTAAGTACTAGAGATACAAAGAATATACTGATGGTATGCTGGCATACAAACAGAGGCAAAGGATAGTCTCAGCAAGGAGTTTACAATCTAATGGGAGAAGACAACACAAAAAAGGAAGTTGAAAAGTAGGAAGGGAGGGAGGGGAGTCAGAGAAGTCCCAAAGTAGTACAGCCAGGTGAGAAATGAGATGTTCTGAGCTGAGCTCCCTCCTTAAATGGAGGCTAAGAGTTCACGGATCCATCCTGTAGCCAGAAGGTCAGTTATGAGGTAGAGTACCAAAGCTAGATGCATGAAGTTCTGGATGCAGGATGATGGAGTTTTATCCTGTTAGATGCAGGATGATGAAATTTCCCTAATAATGAATTCTCTGGGGCATAGTGGAAATGTCACAGAAGCTCCAAAATAGTGTGACCATGTTAGAAATGAGGTTATTCAGAAGCAGTTAAAGAACTTATTGAATTATCTATCTCTATACTCTTCCACCCAGACATTCTTATGACCAATGCCAAGCATCTAAAAAATGATTAAGAATAAGTTAAGAATGGTTAGGAATAAGCTACACTCTGTCACTAAGGAATAAAAGTTATTTTCTGTGCGAAATTCACTAGCTAATGAGGGACATAAGACCACTCTGAAGTCTTGACCAGACTGAAACAGAAAATCTCTCTTACTTCAGCAAGATGTAGGACTATCTTTAGCATAAAACCTTTCCTAATGCCCTGTGTTTAACTATTTTGCATGTATTTGCATTTATTCATTTCATTTTTATGCTACACATTATCACACACATAATTGTTGTTTCTCCCCATTAAAATATAAGCTCCTTTTGAGCAGAGATTCTTCATTCTTTGTACTTACATATTCAGTGTTTAAATACGGTGCCTGCGACGCTGTAGCTACTCATTGATAAATGCTTGTTTGGTATATTCAATCGAATATTTTGTACATATTGTGAACTCAACTCTAGAGGTGCTCAATCTCTTACGACTTTCTTCTACTTACATGAGCTGAAGCAAAGTGAAATGCACTGTGCACAAAGTAACAACAATATTGTAAGATGATCAGCTGTGAATGACTTTGCTATTCTCAGCAACACAATGATCCAAGACAACTCCAAAGGACTTCATGATGAAAAATGCTATCCACCCCAGAGAAAGAACTGATGGTGTCTGAATTCAGATTGAAGCACCTTTTTTACACTTTCTTTATTTTTCTTGAGGTTTGGTTGTTTTCTTTTCTTTTTTTTGGCCTATTTTCTTTCACAATATGACTAATATGGAAATTTTTTACATGACTACACATGTATAACCTATATCAAATTACTTGCCTTCTCAATGGAGTGGAGATTGGGAGGGGGAAAGAAGGGAGAAAATTTGGAACTCGATGTTTTAAAAACGAATGTTAAAAATTGTTTTTCCATGTAACTGGGGAAAAATAAAATACTAAATAAAATTTTTTAAAAAAGATTTTCTTCTCCCTCTATCACTTCGTGATCTCATCAGCTTCCATGGATTTAATTACCATCTCCATGCTGATGATTCTCAACCTGCCATGGTTGACCTCCAATCTCACATCTCCAGACATCTAGAACTGGTTGTCCAGTAAATACCTTAAATTCAACATGTCCAAAACTGAAATCATTATCTTTTCCCCTAAATCCTCCCCGTCTCCTTCCTATTTTCCCTATTCCTGTGGAGGACAACACTATCCTTTCAATAATTAGGCTCACAAACTAGGAATAATCCTAGAGTCCTCACAATCTCTCACCCTCCATATCCAATCTGTAGCCTGTTTGACTTCACCTTTGTAACATCTCTCGAATACGCCCCCTGCTGTCCTCTGACACTACCACCTTGGTATAGGACCTTATCACTAACACCTGGACTACTGCAATAGCCTGCTGATGAGTCTGCCTGCCTCAAGTATCTTCCCACTTTAAACTACCCTCTATTTAGACACCAGAGTGATTTTCATCCCCCTACTCAAGAAACTCCAGTAGCTCCCCTATCACCTCCAGAATTACATTTTTAAAATCCTGTTTGGGGTTCAAAACTCCTCCTTTGAGAAACCCCTCCTACCTTTCCAGGTTTTTCACATTTCACTCTCCATCAAATACTTTTTGATCCAGTGACGCTGACCTCCTGGCTGTTTCATGAACAAGACACTCCATCTCCTGGCTCCATGCATTTTCTTTGGTTGCCTGCCATGCCTGGAATGCTCTCCTTCCTCATCTCACTAGCATCTTCCCTGACTTCCTTAAATCTCACCTTTTACAGGAAGTCTTTCCAATCCCTCTTAATTTAGTGCCTTCCCTCTTTACCTATTTATTTTTTCTATTTATGCTGTATATAGCTTGTTTTTACATATGTTTATTGTCCCCTCCATTAAATGACTCTGAACTACTTGAAGGGATGGTCTTGTGCCTTTTTTTGTATACTAACACCTAGAATAATGCCTCACACATAGTAAGCACTTAACAAATATTTACTGACCTCCTTTTTCAGGATTAGTGGGTAATTTATAAGATTTTTAATCTGGCAGTCCATGAACATATTACAAAAAATATTTTGATAACTATGTTTCAAAATAATTGGTTTTCTTTATAATCCTATGTATTTTATACATTTAAAAATATTCTGAGAAGGGGTCCATAGATTTCACCACATGAGTTGCATGACACAAAAACGGTTAAGAAGCCCTCCCTGTTCTTGATAAAAGATGGATAATTGTCAGGGCAGCTAGATGGCGCAGTGGATAGAGCACCGGCCCTGGAGTCAGGAGGACCTGAGTTCAAATCCAGCCTCATACACACAACACTCGCTAGCTAGACTCTGGGCAAGTCATTTAACCCCAATTGCCTCACTTTAAAAACAAAAAAGGATAATTTTCTAGCAATATTCATGTGAAAAAACTCTATTCTAAATAACTAGGAATTAATAAGAGAAATATAAATTTAAAAAAACTAAAATTTCACCTTACACCTATCAAATTGCCCCAAGATGGCAATTTGATAAAACATGGTAATAATCAATGTTCAAAGAGATGTGAGAAGACAGGAACTTCATTAATACATTTTGTGAGCTGTAAACTGGTCTAACTATTCTGCAAAACAACTTGGAACTATGCTACAAAAATGACTAAACTCTTCATCCTCTTTGACCTGGTGATCCCACAACTGTGGGGATAAAGATAAAAGGAAAGTTCCATACATTCCAAAATATTTATATCTACACATTTTTATGATGGGAAAAAACTGGAAAAAAAGCAGATACTGATCAATTGGGGGACAGATGAATAAACTGTTACATAAATTTAATGGACTATTACTGTGCTATAAAAAATGAAAAATAATGAGGAATTTGGAAAAATTTGGCAAGATCTATATAAAGTAATAGAAAGCAGAACCAAAAGAATATACACTATGACCACAGTAATGTAAAAGGCAAATAACACTAGAGTTCTGAATTGGATCAACCATTCCGGAAAGCAGTCTGGAACTATATCCCCAACTATATCCCACGTCACTATACGTAGCCATATTCTTTGATCCAGAAATATCACTATTGGCTGATAACCCCGGAAGAGATTAAAACAAGAAAAAAATTCATAGGTGCAAAAATATTTATAGTAGTTCTTTTCACAGTAGTCCCAAACTGTAGACTAAGGGGACTCACTTCTTGTGGAACAGTTAAATTACGGTATATAAATGTAATATTATTGCTGGTCCACAATAAATGCAAAATGGACAGTTAAAGAGAAAACAGGGAAAATCTTTATGAACTGATACAATGAAATGAACAGTATTAGAACAATTTATACAATGACAATATTTTAGAAAAAAAACAACTTTGAAAGTCTTCAGAATGCTGACAGAATGCAATGATAAACCATGAAGACAGAAGACTAAAGATGAAGCACACAGTCCACCTTTTATTGTTTTGTTCTGCTTTTTGGTTTGTTTGTTTTTAGGCAATTGGGGTTAAGTGACTTGCCCAGGGTCACATAGCTAGTGTCAAGTGTTTGGTCTGAGGCCAAATTTGAACTCAGGTCCTCCTGACTTCAAGGCTGGTGCCCTATCCACTGTACCACCTAGCTGCTCCCTACAGCCCATCTTTTAAAAGAAAGGTGAAAGCTTAAAATGAACAATAAGACATACATCTTTGGGTATGATCAATGTGGAAATTTATCTTTCTGGCATATGCATATTTGTTACAACGGTTTTATTTTTGTTTTTTTAATTGTTCAAAGGGGGGATATATAAAGTGGGACAGAGATAAATAACAAATACATTGTTCACTTTTAAAAAAAGGAAAACAAACTAAAGCATTCTAACTCCAACTGATATAGCAACCAATTTCAACTCCTGAGGGTTAAGGATGAAACATATATCCCACTTCTTGAGAAATAAATGGCTAAAATGTTAATTTGCATGGTTTAACTATATTTCTTATATAGGAGAGGTTTCTATGGGAGAGGGATTATTGGTTAAGAATGATGAAAAATATCAATGAAATATAAAAAGATGGGCAGTTTTGTGGAAAAAATACATTTGAAACATTATTAATATAGAGAAATGAAAACCGAATGACTCCTATGACATTTTAAAATGAAAAGAAATTAGTAAATTAAGATTTGAATGTCCAAAGCATATTGCAATTACAGAACCACTTCATGGAATACTAGTAGCTTCACTTTCCCTACTGTAAGTGGTAGTTAAAGATTCTTGAGAAATGATAGTAGGGAAGGTGGTAGAGCAGTTAAATTCTCACCCGAGGACCCAAAAAGGAAATCCTCAAGAGCAATAAGACCATAGAACAATGTTTTCCTTTTAAAAAATAAAGTCCCTTAACTGCTCCATTTCAGTTTATTCACCTAGAGGGTTCCATTAGATTAACCCTTAGGTCCATTGTAGTTCTAAAAAGTACAATATATTAGTCAGAAAAAACTATTCTTTATTTGGGAATATCCTGTGGACAGTCAAATCTTAGCAGAACTGAACTGTTTTCATAGAAGGTTAACCACCTTCTATGGTAACAAAGAAAGATAACAAAAGCAGAGCCAAGAAGTAAATGAAAACTTGAATTTCTTGCTACTAAAGCAGTCTTGACAATGCTATCATAGCCCAAGACTACATAATATGCTATTCAGTTCTAATTTAACTTCCTCTTAAAGAAAGTTCCAGAATATATTAAATTATGTTTAAACTTATACTCATACATTTATTTCAATATTTAGGCCTACATTTTCATTTTATTCCTACTTCACTACTAGACTTCTTTACTATATTGGTTTCCTTTCTATTTTAATAATAATAATAGTTTAGTATTTATAAAATGCTTTAAGGTTTACAAAGCACTTTGTGTTCATCACATGCTTCAAAAATTGTTTAATTATTTGTATTTTAATTCCTAGAGCATAGAAAGTGCCCAGTACACAGAAGGCACCAAATAAATGCCTGACATTCAAATAAAAAGTATGTTTTCCTCAAAATGATCCACATATGGGGGCAGCAAGGTGGCGCAGTGGATATAGCACCAGCCCTGGAGTCAAGAGGACCTGAGTTCAAATCTGGCCTCAGATACATAACATTCACTAGCTGTGTGACTCCAGGCAAGTCACTTAACCCCAACTGCCTCACCCAAAAAAGAAAAATTTAATTTGGGGCAACTAGGTGGCACAGTGGATACAGCACCGGCCCTGAAGTCAGGAGGACCTGAGTTCAAGTCCAGCCTCAGACCAAACACTTGATACTTACTAGCTGTGTGACCCTGGGCAAGTCACTTAACTCCAATTGCCGGGGGGGTGGGGAGAAAGAAAAAAAATGATCCACATACTTCCATTCTGAAGGAAAAGATTATTTAATTAGGTACTATTCTATCTTGTTTGGAGCTAATAAAAAGATTAGTGCCACTACAACAATCATCATTTTAAATCATGAAAAAAATTAGGGGTAATTTTCTTTATTAGGAATTCAACTATAGGTTGTCATTCATACCAACCTTTGGTTGGTTCAAATGAGAATTGTTATACTCCCTATTTTTATTTTATTCATATCTGTTCAAATGAAGAAATTTATCTTAAAAAGTGACAAAGAATTCATCATACCTTCCATCTTCCAGCTGAAGTGCTCTCAACCCTGCTAAGCATGCTTCTTTATTTACTCTGCTTAAATCATCTCCAAGAATAACTAAGCATGAGAGACCAGTATAAGTCATTGCTATATGTCCACTGTCATAAGGATGAGCTATGCCAAGATCCTAAATTTAAGAAAATACAATTATAATTAGGAAACTGGTTATCATACATCAATAAACAATTCAATGTTAGATGGCTAGTGAATAATCAGATTCAATTTAATTTGCTAATATTTTACATGCAGAAAGCGTCTTAAGAGAAGTCTAAGAAAAACCACAATTCTCTCACGTAAACATCAATAACAATGGGCATTACATGTATTCCAGTATAAATTTAAAATTTATCCTGCGTAAGTTCAAAATTGCCAACATTATAAATATTTCCTGATTCCTTAGAATAAAAGTTTATTCAAACTACAGTTAAAGCAAATACTCTTTCTTCTGAATGATAAAGATATACAATTAACTATATTTTCTAAACTTAAGATGTAAAAGTATTAATTTTATGAAAATTGTTGCAATAACTTTAATAAAATCCAGGCCCCTACAATTTAACATCCTGGAAATGAGAAAAATATTTATCCAGTATTAAATGCTCCATTCTCCAAAGTACTTAATGTAATAAGTAATCAGATACAACACAAAGGAACAAAAGAAACTGAACGTATTTTAGACAATCTACCAAAGTATCAGCTTAATCCTGTCCCTCAAAAAATAAAAGGCTATAAAAAGGCCAGGAGAAAACCAAATATTAAACTGCCAGGAAAAGCAATTTGGTAGAAAAGAGGTTTACATCAACATCTTAGATTATATTTTATAATAAGTTCCAAATAGATAAATCACATAAATAAAAGATTATATAATAAAGAAATAAGAGGCTAACAGAAGGATGTATCTTGTGTAATTATAGCTAAAGGAAGAATTCTTAACAAGGGATAGATTACACACCACATACCAAGACAAGAACCAACAGGTACGTAAGTTAAACATAAAGGCTGACATAATGAAATTAGAGGAGCATGGAAGAAATTGCCAGTCAGATCTATGGACAGGGGAAGAGTTCACAACTGGGGGGAGGGTGGAAGGAGGGAGGGGAGCAGGGAGAGAGGACCAAGTAGGGGGAGAGGGTTAGCAGAAGATAAAATGGACAATTCCAATTACATAAAAGTATAAAGTTTTTGCCCAAATAAAACCAATACAGCTAAAATTAGAAAAGAAGTGGGAAATAGGGAGAAAAAATGATAGTGTCTGGCACACAGCAGGTACTTAGTAAACATTTTTGATTGATTGCAGCAAGTTTCTCTAATAAAGGTCTCATTTATATCTAAGATATAAAAGGGAGTGAGTCAAATTTATAATAAACCTAACTCCTCAAATGATAAGTAATCAAAGGATATGGATAGGCAGTTATCAGAAGAAATTCAATTTTTATATGACTATCAGTAGTTATATAGAAATGCTCTAAATCACTAATAATTACAGAAATGAAAATTAAAACAAATTTGAGGCACCAACTCTCATCCGTCAGATTGGATAGGCCAACAAAAAAGAAAAATGATAAATGCTGGAGGGGCTGTCAGAAAACAGGTACATTAATCCATTGGTGACAGAGCAGTGAATTGTCCAGCGATTCTGGAAAACAATTTGGAACTAACACAAAAAGTTTATGTTTTCGGGTAGCTAAGTGGTGCAGCGGATAGAGCACTGGCCCTGAGGTCAGGAGGACCTGAGTTCAAATCTGGCCTCAGACACTTGTGACCCTGGGCAAGTCACTTACCCCCAACTGCCTCACCCAAAAAAAAAGTTTACATTTTTAAAACTGTGCACATCCTTTGACCCAGTGATGCCAAATAGTAGGTCTATATCCCAAAGAGATCAAATAAAGAGAAAAAGGATACATACACACACACACACACACACACACACACACACACACAGACACAGAGACACACACACACACACACACACACATACATTTATAGCATCTTTTCATGATAGCAAACAACTGGAAACTGAGGGGGTGTCCATCAACTGAGAAATGATTGAACAAATTATGGAATATGAAGGAACTCTACTGTGCTATAAGAAATGATAAAGAAGATGGTTTCAGAAAAACTTGAGACAACATGTATGAACTAATGCAAAGTGAAGTGAGCAGAACCAGTAGAATAATTTATACAATAACAATATTGTAAAGATAACTCTGAAAGACATAAAAATTCTGATCAACACAATGCCCAACCACAGTTCCAGAGGACTCATGATGAAACATGAAACCTCCAGATAGACAGGATAGACTCAAAATGCAGTTTGAAGAATTTTTTTTTCACATGGTTAATGCAGTAATTTATTTTGCACAACCATACATATTTTGTAATGGGCTTTCTTTCTTTCCTTCTTTCACTTTTCAATGGGTGGGGAAGGACACAGAGAGAATTCAAACTGAAAATAAAATTGAATAAAAGCGAAGGACAGGTGATCAGATTAAAACAGACAATTTTAATTACATAAAACTGAAAAGCTTTTGCACAAATAAAATTAGTGCTGCTAGGTTTAGAAGAGAGACAGTAAAACAAGGGAAAATTGCTGCAGCTATTATTTTTTATAAAATGCTTTATGTTTGAGACTTATCAAAACAAATATATAAGATAAAAATCACTTGTCAAGGATATGAACAGGCCCTTTTCAAAAGAAGTCATCACTAATCATATTAAAAGAATGTTCCAAATCATTAATAAAAGAAATGAAAGTTAAGACAACTCTGAGATTTCATTAACATCGTACCCTGACTGAAAAAATAATCCAAGATGAAAATTGAAAATGTAGGAAGACATGCACATTAATGCACTGTTGGTGTAACAGGGAATTGGCCCAGTCATTTTGGAAAGGAATTTAGAATTATAATGAAGAAGTAACTAAAACTGTACTACTACTACTCTATGTAGTAAATGACTACTAGGCATATGGAGGCAGCTAGGTGGCTCAGTGGACAAAGCACTGGGCCTGGAGTAAGGAAGATCTCAGTTCAAATCCAGCCTCAGACACTTACTAGTTGTGTGACCCAGGGCAAGTCACTTAACTTTGTATACCTTAATCTATTGGAGAAGAAAATGACAAACCACTCCAGTTTCTTTGCCAAGAAAACTCCATGGACAGTACGGTCCACAGGGTCACAAAGAGTCAGACATGACTGAACAACACTAGGCATATACCCCAATAAGGTCAACAGAGGAAAAGGTCTCATACATAAATACTTCCAGTGGTGCTTTTTGGAGTAGCAAAGAACTAGAGACAAAATTGATGCCCAGGGGCAGCTAGGTGGCGCAGTGGATAGATCTCTGATCTTGAAGTCAGGAGGACATGAGTTCAAATCCACATGACACTTACTAGCTGTGTGACCCTGGGCAAGTCACTTAACCCCAATTGTCTCACCAAAAAGCTAAATAAATTAAAAAAAAAATTGTTGCCCAGTACCTGGGGAATAAGTGAATACTTTCTGTGGTATAGGAAGGTAATGAAATATTATTGAAAGCATCATAGCAAATAACTACAGCTAGGTCCCAATTAGTACAAATAATAAAACCCATGAAGGGGTTGCATTTTTTATGGTAACTGATTCCAGCCCAAAGAAATATGCAGTGCAAGTCTGAATAAGTGACCAGTTCACAGGATTCATTATTTAAAATAACTGGTAATTGGGGCAAGTAGGTGGCTCGGTGGATAAAGCACCGGCCCTGAAGTCAGGAGGACCTGAGTTCAAATGTGACCTCAGACACATAACATTTACTAGCTGTGTGACCCTGGGCAAGTTACTTAACCCCAATTGCCTCACAAAAACAAAAAACAAAATAATTGTTAATTAATTATTAGACTCCTATGAAACTTGGAAAGACAAACAGATATAAAGCAAAGCTAACAGATAACATTATCATCAGGAAAAATAGTTTACACAATGAACAACTGTAATATAAAAGGAACTATAAAAAACATAAATAAGAAAAATAAATGAAAAAAATACAAAAAATATATAAATGTTAAAAAAATTCTTATCAAGGCAGAATCCAATCATGACTTCAGAGAACTAAAGGTGAAGTAGGCTTCCCACTGCTTGGCAGAAAGGTGGTGAATTATAAGTGCAGAATGAATCAAATGTTTCTAGATATGACCAACGAACTGATTTATTTTGCTAACTGTTCTTATTTGTTACAAGGGTGGGGAGAAGAGTAACTAGAAAGTAACATGGAGCAGGATTTAGCCCTTTATTATTTGTAAGCCTTACTTTTTTTTTTTAATATAAAAGTGGTTCAGTTAACATCAAGGATATAATGCATGCCAAAATTAAGCATAGTAATATTTTAGTAGAAATCACCACATTTTATATTAAACTGATTCAAATGAAAGAGCAACCTAAATCATTTTAGGAGAGTTTCTATCTCATGATATCTATATTCAACTTTAAATTTTGACCTTTAGAACTAGGATATAAACCCATCTTGTGAGTTCATGCATTCAGCTGATCAATTCAACAAGTATCCTGTTAAGAATACCGAAATGAGTAATTATGAAGTATATAACTCTCAGTACTATTATGCTCAGTTATAGGAAGAAGAGAAAGGGGAAACATTAATGGCAAACCATCTAAGGTAACATTTTAGGTGTAGGCAGGATGGGATCAGATTATAGGGGAATTTGAAAGTTAATAAATAATGAAGCCATCCCTTTATGGATATCCTAGAGCAACTGCTGTACTTGTTTTGACTTCCTATTCTGTCCACAGATGCTTCTACTTCGTTCTGAGCATATTTCCCCTGTAGCAAAGGTTTTATAAGATATTGTGTGTATGCACTATCTTAAATTCTAAACTTTGAAGACCAAGTAACCTATCTCAATTCTGGCTTTTAAAAAATAACTCAGGAGTTAATGTGTTCCTAATTTTTACTCTAGCAACTTACTACCTTTAATTTTAAGTCAAAAAAGATAATTGGAAAAAGGTATGAGAGTTACACACTACATAAACTATTCATTTCGGTATTCTTAAAGGGATACTTGTTAAATTGATCAACTGAATGCATGAACTCACAAGATGGGTTGATATCCTAGTTCTGAAGGTCAAAATTTAAAGTTGAATATAGATATTATGAGATAGAAACTCCCCTAAAATGATTTAGGTAGGTCTTTCTTTTGAATCAGTTTAATATCATAATATGTGGTAATTATCATCATTATTTTTATGAATAACGATACTGAGGAAGAGGCATATGTTTTGCACTAAACAGCAGGAAGGGTAAATAACCACTCTAGAAACACAGCAAATAACAATAATAACAATACCTTTGCTGGACTGGAGATTTGCATTTTCAGGGGAAGGAAGGGAGGAAGAAAATTAGAAATAACCAGATTTTGGTGTATTCCAGGAATAATTCAGCTTTTACTGTTTTAACATACTCTATTAATACATGTAGCCTCGTTCTAGCTAGCAATGGATAGTTTAACACATTTCTCAACTTTTTTTGCACCATGCATCCATGCCCTTTTTTGTCCCCCAACACAGAGCTAAACTAACCTTAGATGGATTGAATGGAATTCCCAGGTATGAAGAACCTCGGAAACCACAGCGGTTTAAATTTGATCCTAGAAAATAAACATACATATTTACTTAAGTTAAAATGAAACCTTTATTTTTGCTAGGTAGTAAAATACAGCACAATATTAAATCAAGCCAAAAAAAAAAAAAAGGCTATCAATTGAGATATGTAGGGATAGAACTTGTATACCTTTTTTTGTCTGTACTTGTGATTTCACTGACATAGGGAACTCCCAGTGAGGTAAATCCCCCTATTAACACATATCAGCAGCTACTACTTACAGACTCTGAACATTTCCTAGAACACTGAGATGTTAAGTGATTCGCCCAAAGATACACAGCCAGTCAGTATGTATCAGAGGTGGGACTTGAATAGAGGTGGGACTTGAACACAGGTCTTAATTCTTAGGCTGGTTCTTTAATAACTGTAATATGCAGTCCTTCATATACATATATACACACATTTTAAGAAAATATACATGCTTTTCATATAGACTTTTCCACTGTGAGGTTAAAGTAGCTGTATAGTCTTTAGAACAGTTGGAGAGCCCTCAGAGGAAGACAATCATAATAGTCAATGTCCTTGGGATGATACTACATGAAAACTGTTAAATGTAGTGGAAATATTGAAGTTTTGAGATGTAAGTGATGACTGTCTTCAAGTATCTGAAGGACTAGCATGCAGAAGAGGGATCGGACCTCTTTTGTTTGGCCCCAAAAGGCAGAACTAGATTTTGGTTAAATCATTTCCTAACAGTAAGAGGAGTCTAAAAGCAGATCGAGATACTGGGTTCCCTCTCACTAGAACTCTATAACGTAAAGTTAGATGATTATCTGTCTGGTAGGTTGTTGAAAGGATTCTTGTTCCGGCATGAGTCAGTCTCTGAAATCCTTTCCAACCCTGACATTTTGTGAGGTTAGCAGTTAAAAACTAATATGCAAAGGCAAAATACTCAGCCTATATATTCACTCACTAAAACTCTTATTAAAAATGTTACAGATAAAACCAGAAATGAGAATTTGATTACTAACAGAAAAGAGAAGATGGAAAGGAAGTATGGCTATAGCAGAAACAGAAACAAACAAAATGGCAAGTGAGAAAACAGGAAAACTCAGTTGTGCCTATGCATTTAAAAAAAAAAAAGGCCTTTATGAAATTTGGCTTAAAACCACTCTGGTTGGAATATAATCATCCACACTATAAAGTCAAAGAATTCATATTAAATCAAAATTAGTATTTTTTCCTTAGATACTCCAACCCCCAAAACTGAAAAGCTTTTTCCTGGCAAATAATGTTGTATTATTCCCTAAATTTCTTTTTTAAAAAAGTAATGTTTTCCTAGACTAGACTCTTTTCTTTGCCTAGGAATTTAACAAAAAATACCTGTTCGTATTGGTCAGGTCATTCATTATCTTTTGTTTTGCTTTTCCTCATTTTGTTCCATGCCCCTATCTGATACTATTCCTTAGTGAACTAATCTGATTGCTATTTTTGGTGTTAATTTTAAAGTCTCATCAATTTTTAGCTTAACTAAATTTTTAAAAAAATTTATGCTGATACCAACTAAATACATTTATTATCTATTACCTACATCAAAGACAGCTAGAAGACTAAGGACCCACAAGGGAAAAAAGGAAATCTCCACTCTTGAGGAATTTCCTCATAGTTTTTAATAGTGTTCAAATTTTACCTATAATATTCCTAAGGAGATGAGTTCCATTTAATTGAACTCAATAAATATTTATTAAATACCTGATACTTGCAAAATCTGATATTAGTGAACAAAAATTTAGCACTCATATCTTTCAAGGAACCGTACATGCTCCTGAAAACAGGGATTGTTCTAATACAATGCCTGGGACATAGTAAGCATTATATAAGTGTTAGCTAGCATCAGCAGCATCACCATCATCATTATTACTTGTTGATTGACTGATTCTGACATTTTCGTGGGAGACTAAAGGAGAGCTATTAAGGATAGCTCTATTGAATCTACTGCTTTAGCTGAATTTTTTTTTGTTAGTACACAAATAATAAGAATAATGAGTGTTTTCTTGAAATTTTTGTCAATTGTGTAATGGTAAAGATTCAGTCAGTTTGTTAGTTTATTAGTTGGACTACTGTTTACAAAAGACATCCTCTTCCCTTCTAAAATACTCTCATCAACGATGCCCCAAAAGGTAATGGAAAAAGGCATAGTGAGTGTGAATAGATAGCAACACATTACAAAAATTATAAAAGGAGACATGGAGTAAAGGATGTCATCAAAAAAATACGATCGGAAAGACAGATTGACTGTGTCTTGTGATCAGAAAGAGGAAGTGTCAACTGGAAGCCCGTGGACTTGGACTCCACTAGTATTCTTGAGACCTAGGTAAAGAAGAAAAAAGGAATGCCCGTAACATATGGGGGTGGACTCCCTGTGATGAGCTCATGTAAGGCAATTGCATTAGATGGGAAAACATGAATTTGATGTGATGTTTATGAATGGAGAGACTATTCCACAACAATGAGATCATAGATCCACTTGACCTTAAGCAAAATACTGTGATAGGTAGGCCTAGTGGTATAAATATAAATCTTATGAAAAACTGTAAGGTTTACTCCAATTTAAAATGCCAATTTAATCATAACAATGCGGCAGATTTACTCTTCAGAAATTCAATACCAGTCAAATCTCTGCAAAAGTTAAAAAAAGCCTTAATTGTTCTTTTTTATTTATAACTGGTAAGGAGGACTATTATGCTAATCATTACAGCAAACTAAACATGTTCAAGGAAATTATCTCCCAACTTCTTAACTGTTAAAAGTATTATTTAATAGCACCATCTACTGTTCCAGTTTAAAAGTGTCAAAGCTAAAAAGTACCCAGTGAAGTCATTACATTTTAGGAGCTAGAAAAATTCATTCAGGCTACTCTGGATTCAAATTTTACTGTGTGCCATTAGGAAAGTCACTTAATCTCTTGGTATCTCAAGCAGCTCTCCAGACCATTGCTTTTATTCATTGGAATTGAGAGTTCCCTACATCAATAACATCACAAGCCTGAAGCAAAAAAGAACAAAGAAAAGTACTGGTCAAAATAATTATTTTCAGCCCATATCATTGCATAGCACTTGCCTGATTTGTAACTTTTGAAAAAATGGTTTTCATTATGCATAATCATATAGTCTTTTATAGTGTCATGTTGTTGTTTAGTACGTGTTCAATAATAAAACCCTAAACCTCTTCTTGACTGAGGCAGGCCATGTCACCTATCTCAATACTTTCCACAAGAACACATTTTTAATGTAAAAAACAATAAAAAGCACAGTAATTAATGGACTGTGGTAAACAGTATCTATCTAAAACCAAGAGCTAGCATTATCTGATAAAAATATGCTGGAAGGCTTTTCAGGTAAGATCAGGATAAAATGAAGATAGCTACCGTTACCACTTTTATTTGATATAATTCTACAAATCCCAGCTATTGCAATAAAGCAAGATAAATTGAGGAAAGAACTGTAAGTAAAGAGGAAACAAATTTATAGCTTTTTGCAGGTGACAAAATGGTTTAGTAAGAGAATCCTAGAGATTCTAGTAAAAATTAACAGAACCAATTAATAACTTCATTAAGTAGCAGGACATAAAATGTGCTCACAAAACCATCATCCTTTATGTACATTACCAACAAAACTCAGGAAGAGAAATAAAGAAATCTATTTAGAATGTATAAAATATCTAGGAGTCTACTTAACAAGCTGCAATAGGAATAATATGATAACAACTTCAAAGCACTCTTTACAGAAATAAAGAATTACTTAAATAACTGGAGAGATATTAAACTCAGAGATGGGCATTGCCAATACAATAAAAATGTTACTATCTATTATAACATCTGTAGGTCTCAATCCCCATCTATAAACTAGAATATCTCAAGATTCCTTCTAACTCTAAATCCTATAACTGCACATGATGATAAAGAAGGGGAGAGAAAGATGTTATATCTAAGGCATTATTAGCAACTTTTCTTTACTACTGAATATTTCCATCCACCTTTTAGTTAACTCTAAGCTAATTAATTTGTCATACAGAGAATTTTACATATTCCTGTACACAAGAGAATCCATAATATTCCTAAATATCTGCTCTACTACCTTTTCCTTCCTACAAGTCTACCTGTGTTGCCTAAGACCACTAACTATCTAGCTGGTCCCTACGGCACTTCACCCCTCAATTTGCTAAGAGCTCCAATACTGCTTATAACAGAGAACTGACTAAAAGAGATGAAATTAGCAATACAGGATAAATGAAAGAACTGGAAGGTTAGTGACAAAGCCTAAATACAAAATAACTGAGAAAGAAGTCCACTGGGCTCTACGATGTGGCTTGAGGGGTTCAAGGACCCCTCAAGGACCAAAGTACAGGATAGGGTTATCTGGAAAGAATTCATGGACTCAAGCAATCTTTAAATCAAGTTGGCAAAGGTTTATTGTCATACTAGTCAGCAGGCAAAAGTTCTTAAGGCACCTGCTACCTTAGAGGAGTACAATTAAAGTTAATATAGGAAAAACTGTAGTAAAACATGTGCCAAGAATGCTAACTAGGTGATTCAAGGAGGGATTAGGGAGTGGTTAAGGAGTGGTCAGTTCTTAAAGGAATATGCACTTTTATATCTACTGCACAGGCATTTTACCCAGAGTTCACCAGGCAATGCCCACAAAGCACCCCTTAGGTCTGCTAGGTCACTAAGTTAACTAGCCATCAGGGCTGACTAAGAATTGTCCAGTCTGCCACTAATCTCAACATCTTGTTTGACAAGACAGATGTAGGGAGTCTTAAATCTAGGATATACATAATAAGGAGTCCAGAATACATATGATGAGGTAGAGAGTTAGTATAGATAGTTTGGTGGTTACCGAGTATCTTTATGAGCCAATACAAAGTCAGTTAAAAATAACAATTACTAGAGGTGTGGATTAAGTGTTTTGCTGGGGCTCACTCATGAGTGATTGCTAGTTAGGCATAGTGTCCTTGGGCTGGGGAGAAACTGCCAGATAGTGTTTTTGAGGCTAGAGGGAAATACGGTCTTGGAACTGGGGTCTGAGCACAGGCATCCGGGCACCCCATCATCTAGACCAAGAAGCTGAACCCAACTGGCACAAAGGGACGTCAGCTTCCAACTCTTGTCCAAAATTTCTGAGACAGTCAAGACTGTGGGATAAGGGAACAAGATCTAGATGGTTGGCAGTCAGATTCATTAAGGGTCAGCTATGCAGCTAATAAGTTGGTAAAACAATGTTAATTTTTATAAAAGAAAAGATTTATGGTCATATTCACAAGAAGTCTCACAGAGGTAAGGAAGAGAGAGTTCTTCTCACTTCTATAACTACAAAATGATAAATTAAAATTAAACTAAACCCAGGCACATCCAAGGAACCAAGGTATAAGCAGAAAGACAGAATACTACAATCCTTGTTCACATAATTTGTTTCTTATAAGATCCAGAAAATGTATTAGCTTTGCTTATGCCTAACTGGTTGTACGTTACTAGAATTCTTCTGATATTCAAACTGAGAGCCCTCAAGTGGAGAAGGAATTAGATTTTGCATTGCTTTAAGCATGACTACTCAGCAAATACACTGCTTTAGGGGGCAGTACTCAGAGTAATGTGTGAAACCTACAAACAGGTATAATGGGTTTGATAAAATAAAAATTTCCTAATAAATTGGAAGAATCTCAAAGTGGAATGAAATGCTTCAAGAAACAGTGAATTTTCCCTGACAATACTAATCTTTAGTCAGTCAACAAGCATTTAAGTGCCTATTACATGCCAGGTACCATGCTAAGCATCAGTGATAGAAAGAAAGGCAAAAAGCAGTCCAAGCTTTCAAGATGGTTGAATGGGAGTCTAATGGTAGAAAACAACAGTATGTATACAACACAAGATATATAAAGAACAAATTGGAAGTAATTAACAGAGCCAAGGCAGTAACATAAAGGGAAATTAGGGAAGGCTTCCACAGAAGGTGAGATTGTGGCTAGGACTTAAGAGAAAAGAGAGGGGCAGGTGGGTGGTGCAAGTGATAGAGCGCTGGCCCGACTCTGGAGGACCTAAGTTCAAATCTGATATCAGACACATAACACTTACTAGCTGTGTGATCCTGGGCAAGTCACTTAACCCTATTGCCTAGCCAATAAAAAGAAGAAGGTAGAGAAACCTGGAGCCAATAAATGAGGGTGACTCAAATTCTAGGCAGTGATGACAAAAATGTCTGCAGTCAGGAGATGGAAACAGCAATGAAGTCTCTGTCACTGGATTTCAGAGTAAGGGGGGATCAGAATGAGGTTTTCTCTTCTTAGAAAGAAAGGACCAGATTATGAAGCTATGAAGTGTTTTGAATGCCACAGGATTTTATATTTGATCCTGAAAGTGAAGGGAGCCATTAGAGTTTATTAAATGGGAGTGGCATGACATGGTCAGACTTATGTTTTAAGATCAATTTGGCAGATGAGTGGAGGATGGAGTGAAAAAATTTAAGGAGGGAAACCAATCAGAAGGGTACTGCAGTGGTCCAGGTATGAGGTAATAAGGGCCTGCACGAGGGTAGCAGTGTCAGAAGAAAAGGGAGCATATACAAGACAGAATTTATGAGGACAAAAATGACAGGACTTGGCAAATGACTGAATGGGGGGGAGAACATCAGAGAGAGAGTAAGGAGTTGAGGATGAAAGATGGTGGGCTCTCATCAGTAACAGGAACATTATAAAGAGGAGAAGGGCTGGGGGGAGGGGCACACGAATAATGATTTCAGTTTTGGACATGTTGAGTTCAAGATATCTATGAGTCATCCAGTTCAAGTCCAATAGGCAGTTGGAGATGTAAGACTGAAGGTCAGGGGACAGGTTAAGGCTAGATAAGTAGATATGCAAATCATCAGTACAGAGATAAATCCATGGGACTTGATGAGATCACCAAGTGAAATAATAAAGAGGGAGAAGAGGGTCCCAAACATAGCCCTGTAGAACATTCGTGGTAGATGAAGATCTAGCAAAAGAGCAGACAGGTAGGAGGAGAAGCAGAAAAGAAAAGAGTCTCAAAAACCTAAAGAGAAGTGTGTATCAAGGAGAAGAGAATGCAAATGCTGCAGAGAAGCCAAGAAGGATGAGGATTGGGAAAATGTAATTAAATATGGCAATTAAGAGATCATTATTTGTAACTCTAGAGAGCACTTTCTACTGCATGATGATATTAGAAGCCAGACAGCAGAGAATTAAGAGAGAGTGGGAGAAAAAGATGTGGAGGCCCCAATTATATATGCCTTTCTGGATGAAGTTAGCCACCAAAAGAACAAAGAATATGGAATGAGAGTAGAATGGACAGATCAAGTGAGGGATTTTTGAGGATAGGAGAAACATGGGAAGGGAAAGAAGAATAAGTATTTATACAGTATTTACTATGTTCCAAGTACTCTAAGTACCTTTTAATATATATGGACAGATATAGATAGATATATGTATATATAATATGTGATAAATTATATATTATATATTTATGTGTTTATATAATATATAATTTCATTTGATCCTTAAAATCTTGGGATTTTACCTTGGGAGGCAGGTGCTATTATCACCAATTTACAGTTGAGGAAACTGAGGCAAACAGAAGTTAAAAGACCATCCCAGGGTCACCCAACTAATAAGTGTCTGAGGCTGGAACTGAACTCAGGTCTTCCTTACTCTAGGACCAATGTTTTATCTACTACACTACGTAGCTGCTTCCACTGTGTCACCAGCTGCCTCGATAAGCATGTCTGTAGGCAAGAGGGAAGCAATCAATAGAGAAAGAGTGAAGATCTGTGAGAGACTGGAGATGACAAAGGGGACAATCTTCTGAAGAAGACAGGATGAAATGGCATGACGTGTACATGTATAAAGGTGAGCCCTTACAAAGAGGACGGCTACCATATCATGTAAAAAAGGAGTGAAGGAGGAGATAGTGAAAGATGGGATCTGAGTCATGTCATGTCAGTCAATCAGCATTTATTAAATGCTCAAGATGTATCTGATTAGAGATACATGTAAGATGAGGAAAAAGAGGGAGCTCTCAGCAAATGGCTTCAAAATTTTCAGCAAAATCTGTGTCAAGATTCTCACCTGAGAGGTTTGGGAGAAGGATAGTCACTGGAAGCCTGAGGAATATAGAAAGGTTTGGAAAAGGCATTTTGGTGAGAGTGAATTTTTTAAAAAAATTCTTTTTTATTATGAACATAATCATCCCAAACAAAATTTCAATATATTGAAAAAATGGGGAGTGGGAGGGGCCTTGTTTAAAACCAGACTTCTATTTTATTCAGCTATCTGTTTTACAAGTGTAAGTGAATATATGCAGATTTTTACTACCTTGTTAAATTGCATATATGCGTTAATATAGATAAATAATTTAACAAGGTAGTAAAAGTATTATTCTATTTGTATTCCTTTCTGCATTTTTTCTGTGCATTAAAGTACATATATATAAAATCAATTTTATCACTGTTCATTAAGCTAGCCCACATCCAAAACTTCCTAAGTAGAAGTTCTCTCTTATAACAAATGTTTATCATACAGCAATATTTATAATACAGCACATTGGTCATGTCAACAAAGCATATTTTATTGGGCATCTCTTGTCTATTACCACTTTCTCAAGAGGTAGGAGGTATATTGCAACATTGGTTCATTGAAATTTACTATCCACTTTGATCAGAGTTTCCAAAGACTTTCAGTTATTTTTCTTCATTATATTGTTACTGTTATCGCATAAATTGTTCTCCTGGTTCTGCTCATTTTGATGGATGTCAGTCTGTACAAGTCTTTCCACTTTTCTCTGAATGTCATATTGGTTACATCTTACGGTGCAGTACTTATTTATTATAATCCTATATTACAATTTGTTCAACTATTGCCCAAATGACATGCACACATAATTTGTTTCCAGGTTTTTCCTACTACATAAGGTGCATAGTCTTGTACATATGGGTCCTTATCCCTGCCCTTGACCTCCTTGGGATATGTGCCTAATATGTTATAAGATTAAAGACTACATTTGGTTAAGTGCTTTTTGGTTGTTTCCAAATTTTTTTCCAGAATGGCCAAACCAATTCATAGCTCCACCAAAGTGTATTAGTGTGCCTGTTCTCCTACAACTCCAACAATTTTTTCCCCATCAAGCAAAGCTAGGCTACATGACTACTTATAGGGTATAGAAAGGATCCCTGTATGGATAAGTTAATTATATAGCCTCTAAGGTCCCTTCCAACTGTGAGATTCTGTGATCATATACACAAACACCTTAACTAGATGTGTTGGGATGGCTAACAAAAGCTTGAAAAATAACTATTAAATTAGCCCACAGTCATAAAAGGTTTAAATAGTTCACCTATAACTATAACGTGAGTTATAGTGAATACTCCTGTCCAAGAAACTACCTTTAGGATTCCTATAAACATTTGCTATTTTAACATACCATTCTACCCTTCAATTTAAGAAAGTTTTGCTGTATCTAATGTAACCACAGAGGAAAAACTTCCATTGACCTTATAACACTCTTACCTTGCGATCCCAACTCCCAGTAAAAGAAATAGACCCAAGTAAAGCTTTTACTTGGTTGGCAATATTCCTGATAAAGTGATAAAGTCTCATTTTACATGAGCAAATAAGTTTTGCTAACGCCATAGGCCAAGGGACCATACCAATAAGGAAGGTTGTGTGACCTATAAAAAAGCTGAAATATCCCAAAGCATAGATTCAGAAGCAGTAACAAGCTTCTTACCAACCAGGATGCTACAAAATCCAAAGTAAAGACTGAAAATTGAAGATCAGAGATAGGATCCCAAAAGCCAGGCCCTATGAAAATGAAATGCCACATATCAAGGCAGTCCCATCATATCTTTACTAGGTCAACTGTTTGCAGAGTGTATACCTATTGCAGGTATTACAAAAGAAAAATGGAAACAATTATCTCTAACTATGTGCATGGCTTTATTTCTATTCAAGGAGGAGCAGTGTTACAGAACAGACCTCAAAGGTGGGAGGGACAGATCACCTCAATTTACCTTGTGTTTGCCTGCAGCTCAAATACCAATGAACTAAATTCTCATCAACCAAAATCATAAGGAAAGAAGTAGTAACAACTTTCATTTAAATAGGACTTTTATTCCCATTTTACATAAGAATAGAACTTCAGTTCCAGATTTAGTTAGACTCCCTGAGGTTTTATACCTCCTTGTATGCTTGGGAGATAGCATGCTTTGCATACAGAAAGATGATTAAAGAATGTTTTGTACATTTTATAAAACCACATTTTAATGAATTGTTTTTACACCTCATAAAAACTATAATTATGGTAATTAGTTAATTCTATGTAGAATATACAAACCTATTCCACAGTCACTTCCAGAAAAATGAGCAAAATAACAAAATAAGCAAACAAACAAACAAACAAAAAAAACCTATGAAATTCAAGAAGAGCTGCAAAACTACAGACTAGGTCCAAGAGCCAAAAGCACTCAATATTAAATAAAATATATAAAAAATAAAGATGCTAAAAACTCACTCACTGTCTTCTGTGGGAAGAACCTGCAGGGAGTAAATCCATTCTATGATATCATCTTTGTTCACCACATCTAATGAATCCAACATATCCAGCCCAGAGAGTGCAAAAAATGCAATTGTCAACCTAGAATGTGTAGGGAAAAGGGCAAAATCCACCATAACTATCAAACCATTGAACTCCATATGATCACAGACAAAGATGAACTCATTCTAATTTTGCAATAACTTTAATAGTAATTTAATTCTGTTTAATACAATAAAAATACTTGCTTCTCCTATGAATCACATGATGAAAAAACATAGAGGGGCATGAGGGAAAACTGAGGAATGGGCACCTGAGAGCAAAACATGAGTTAAAAAACGCAAAAGTTGAAAAATAAGAGTCTATATAATCTTATTAATAAAAGAAAAAAATTATAATACATAATTACCAATATTTATTGAGAAGTTATAATGCATACAGAACAAGTCAATTTCTGTCCAATCAGCCAAAAACACTTTTATAGGGGAATGTTTCCTTCTTAAAAGTACAAATTAGACAAAATAAGTCACTTTTGGTGTTCATATAAACATACCAAGAAAGTTCTTCCTGTAAAATATATTTATATAGTATAAATTACATATCATAGATTATAAATTATCATAAAATGAACTGGAGCAATGAACAGAAACACTTGATGACTTCTAAAAAAAACTTTGATTCATCAAATACGAGCATTATCTCAGAACAGAGTAAAAATATTTCCCCAAATTCAACAATTAATCAGTATTACTTTTTTTGTGCAGAGCTTAATATAGCTAACTTCATCTCCTACTACAAATAAAATTAATATACAATATTATTTGCTATAAAACTATAGCTTCATTTTAGAATTTTAAGAATTTCTATGCATTTAACTTTAACAGAAAAATTTCTACTTCTTTATACACATTTTTCTGGTACCATCTTATAAGACCCTTGTTTTCCTCATTTTAAAATTAAAATGGCTAGATGATTTAAGGTCCCTTCATCTAAAATACAGAAAGCTAATACATG
Source organism: Vombatus ursinus (assembly GCF_900497805.2). Classification (NCBI taxonomy): domain Eukaryota; kingdom Metazoa; phylum Chordata; class Mammalia; order Diprotodontia; family Vombatidae; genus Vombatus; species Vombatus ursinus. The sequence goes on along the minus strand of NW_020954570.1, from coordinate 12,644,534 downwards.
TTTAGGTAAACATATGCAACATTTCAGTTGACATTTTTTTTTTTTGGTGAGACAATCAGGATTAAGTATCTGAGACTGGATTTGAACTGAGGTCCTCCTGACTCCAGGGCCAATCTGCTCTATCCCACTGTGCCACCTAGCTGCCTCTCAGCTGACAATTTTAAAAATAGATCATACAATTATAGATTTAGAACTGGAAGGTATTTCAAAGGGATTTCAAAGGGGTTAGTGTAACCCCTTCAGTATACAAGTGAGGAAACTGAAGTCCTGAGATCACACAGGTAGTAAGTGTCAGAGGGAGAAGATTAAAAAACAAAAAATAGGAAAGAAGGAAACAAAAGAAAATAAGACCCAATACATAGTTTAGGGCAGTATAATAATCATTCACTAAAACCCTCGCCACTAAAAAGAGAAAAATGGTTGACAACAGGAAGGTATAAAAATTTATTTTTGGGAAGAGAGTATTCCGAAGTTTGGGGAATTAGTTGCCCTGGTCAATCCCAGGACTAGCACCTATATAGGCTCTCGGTCAAGACAAATCAAAATACACAGAGAATAAGGTTTACAAGTTTACCTTCTGTAGCAACTTAAAGGTCAAATCCTTTGAAAGGAAGTACCTTATTAAACAGCTGTTTATGAAGTACTGATGACATTACCTCCATTCATAAACTAATCCAGTCTAAACTTTATCAAAGTATTACTTTATTCAAATGATTCTCTTTCTACACAATGATAAAATACTGACTCATGATTAACAGTAAGGAAAAAAAAAAACCAGCAACTAGCAAAAGTGATTATTAAATTTCTAAGGTCTTGGAGGCCACTTCAAAATCTTTTCTTAAAAGGTATACGCTCAATTTAGTAAGTCAGTGTTTTTATACCTTACTCCATACCACCTGTATTTCAATTAATAGTTGATTTCATCTGGTATATTATTATAAATGCTAAAACACCTCCCCCTAAATGAACTTCCCCCAATAGCTGGTCTTCCTGTCAGAATGTCCTAATACCTATTTATAATACCCAGAAATTTTTAGCCACAAAAGAAATAGGACAATGGAGGCTAGGGCCAACTGGATGTTCTACAAGGTCTACCTTTTCTTTCCGTTATCAGAATACAACAGCAAAAAAATACAATAATAATAATACAGTAAAATAAAACAGATCCCTCAACCATTCACAGAAAAGAAACTCAGCTCAATATCATGATTTCAATAGCTATGTTTTTTTTTACTTAAATTTATTACAAGACATTTTAGTTAACCAACACATTTATGGCAGAAAAGGAAATCAAAAGGAATTCGTATTTGTATGAGATCTCAGATTAGTGGGAGCAGAATAAAGCTAATAATAACCAACCTACATTTCAATAATTTCCTTTTTTTTAGTAACTTATTTGATTAATCCTCCCAAAGTACTTATTAAAGGGACAGAATAATATCACTTGCCAAACTAAAAGAAAGGTATAGAGAACTAGACCAAAATCACACACAGGAAAGCAGAAAAATGAGACATTATCAAAAGTTTAGTCTGGGACTCCCCCTAGAGTCTCTCTGAAAACAAAGTCATTTCATTTGTACCAGCAAAAACACAGGAACACAAAGATTACTATACTAGGTAAGATCTTTTCTTTGACGAGTGGCACCTGAAAGTGCTTAGGATATAGAGCTGGTTGCTCTCTAATCAACTTAACAAAGGTTAACAATGTATCTTAAAAAACCCTTCTTTCCTTTATTAATCATGGGCTTCTCAACTATCAAGATCTATTTACTCTTCCACTACACCTCAGATACACACTTGGGTGATCACACTCCTGACCTTGCTTTATCTATCAATCAATCAATTATTTATTAAGTACCTACTACGTGCCAGGCACTATGCTGAAGTCCTGAGGATCCAAAAAGAAGCAAAAGACAATCCCTGTACTCACAGAGTTTATAATGTAAAGAACCCAAAAGCTTTGCATTTCCTTAATCAAGAACACTGATCATAACCTTCTACCATTCCATCTATTATCTCTTTCCCCTAAACCTATACTTCATCTTCACAATGACCACCAATTCTTCTACTTTTCAGTTCTTTTCCATGTAATCACTACTGGTCTGGCTACCCTCTCTTCACTCCTTAATCTTACTCTTGTAGTGAATCTGTCCAATTATACTCCTCTCTACTCTCAAATGCCACGTGTGCTATTATTGTTCATCCTCTGCCAAACCCCAATTCCTGGATTACTTTCAGTTTGCCACATGTGCTCCTACTCAAGTATTGATGAATAGAATTGAAGTCATGAAACCAAGCTGGCTGGGTCCACTAAACATTTGTATTATCTAATTTCAAAGGGGGTTCACTATAGCAAAGGCAATAATTTTACTTCTCCCTGAGTCTCCATCTCACTCCAGTGACAGTATCAAACTGTCCCTTCTCTCAAGAGTTCCATAGCATTCCCTCTTCCTGCACTTTCAGCTGTAAAACCTAACCTCATCTCACACAGCCAACACATGAACTATTCCAATAGCTTCCTGACTTGAGATTTCCATGCCTTCCCATACCAATCCATCCTCCACAAAGCCACCAAAATAATTTTCCTAAAACACAAATCTGACCATGTCATTACTTTACTCATTAAACTGCAGTGACTTCTTATCACCTCTACGATTAATTATAAACCACTGTATTTAGGTCTTTTTACAACTTAATGGCATGAGGTGAAACTATGGATAGTATTGGATATGGAGTCAGGAAGACCTAAACTCAACTTCCATCTCAGACACTTATTAGCTGTGTGACTGCAGGCAAGTCACCAACCTAGCTCAGCCACAATTTTCTTATCTATAAAATGGAGCTACAAATAGTACTTATTTCCCAGGGTTGTGAGAACCAAATAAGATAACAAATTGCATAAAGACTTAGCAAAACTTAAAAGTGCCTTCCTCCAAATAACTTTGTATTTATTTTGCATATTTACATTCTGCACGCTTATGTCTTTATCTTCGAACAAGTAATATATTACCAGTAAAAAGTAAGTTTCTTGAAAGCTTGTATTTGTATATTTTGTCTTCTATACTATTTCACTTGGTGATCTCATCAGCTCCCATCTCATCATCTTTATGCAGATGACTCTCAGATCTACTTTAGTCTTAACCTGTCCAGTGCTCCAGTTTCACATCTCCAACTGTTTTTCAGACATCTTGACCTGAATGTCCGGTAGACTTCTTAAATTTATTAGTTCAAAATTGAACTCATTATCTTTCCCACCAATCTGCCCCTCCCTATCCCCTCTTTCTAACTTCCCTATTACTGTCGGTACAAGTCACTCAGGCTCAAAATGGTGATGTCATCATCCTCAAGTCCTCTCTCTCAACTACTACGAGCAATCAGTTGAGTCCTGTCGTTTCTAGTTTTCTAGGGTCTCTTCTGTGCCCCCTTCTCTCCTTTGACATCGCAACCACTGTGAAGCAGGCCCTCAAACCCTCCCCACACCCGCCTGGACCGCTGTAATCGCCGGCCGGCCGGCCTCGGGCCTCCCCGCAGCGGTCAAGCTCCTCTTCCTGACCACGGCCACTCTTCACCTCCCCTTCTGACCACTCTCCTATGTAATAAACTCCAGAGACCCGCTACTGCCTCCAGGCCCCCAGGTAAAATCCTCTCGGGCTTTCAAAACCCTTCCTGCTCTGCCAGTCTCCAGGGACCCGGCCCCGCCCGGCCTTCCCGCACCGGCTCGCGGCCTCCTCATTGGCTGGCCGTCTGCCCGCATCCCAGCTTCCCCAAGTCCCGCCCCAGTGCCCCTCCCGCCGTCCCGCACACACCCCGCTGCACACAGCAGTCTGCGCGCCGTCTCCCCCCTGACGTGGGCTCCGGGGGATCAGGCGTTTTCTGGGCCTCTCTTTGTATCCTCAGCGCTTGGGCTCCCGTAAATACGTATCGAGTGGCCTGAATCCCTGCACGCCTGACCAGTGCCTGACACACAGCAGGTGGCCTGCCTAAGGTCACGTCGCTGAGACGCCGCAGAACCGAGGCCCTCGCCCAGCTCCACAGCCTCTTCCCCCGCAGCGCTCAGACCCAGGAAAATGCCAACCGCGGCCGCCAAGCCTCCCTCGGGCAGTGATTACCTGCTCGTTTCGAGGGAAGAATAGCGCTCGGGCAACACCTGGAGACAGCGCTGGAAGAATCGGACATGCCGGTCCCGTAAGAAATCGAGCCGCTCCACATCTCCGTCAACCAAGGTCAACCGCTCCCCCTCCGCCGCCATCTTGCTCCGTATCAAGTACCACGCCTCTCACCGGAAGCTTTTCAACCTCGGCAGAAGTCCCGCCCCTCCCCCCCAGCGCCGACCCTGCCGTCACATGACGCCCGAGGAGCCGGGAAGGTGTCTCATTGGTTGCCTTTGAACCGTAGAAAGTTTAAAACTCTCCCGACCGAGCACGAGGTGCGAGGCTGGGGCTTCTCCCCCAAGAATTTCAAGCCCTCGGCCCACGTGTGGAGAGCTGGGCGTGCGAACTGTTGTGTAACCTCATGAACAACACCCCACCCCACCTCATTGGCTGGTTTTTGCCCCAAGCAATTACAGGGGCCTGAAAATGTTAACAATTCTAGTCTTCGAATTAAGTTAACCACAGAAACGATTTTGAGAAAACTCCATCCCATTTTAGGTAGCTCCTCCCGTTTACAGACATGCTCAGCTAGCTCTCCCTTCCCTACCATCCCCCCATGTTCCCTCCCTCTCCCTTCTTCCAGAGTCAGTAACTTATGCAATTTAGAATTCTGAGGGGGAAGTGACTTGTCCAAGGGCACCAAGCCTGTGCTGATCTTGCCTACTCTAAAGCCAATTCCGCCATTCTACAAAGCACACACACACATTTTTAACAATCTGGACTGCTAAATTAATGGGAAGCTAGGTGTCCCGGTGGCTAGTGCACGGGACCTGGAGTCAGGAAGACCTGATTTCAAGTCCAACCTTGTCAGACATTTACTATCTGTGTGATCTTTCCAAAGTCACTTAACCTCTGATTGCCTTAATCCACCGAAGAAGGAAATGGCAAACCACTCCAGTATCTGCCAAGAAAAGTTCATGGGCAGTATGGTCCACAGGGTTGCAAAGAGTCTGACACACTGAACAGCAACAGCTGACCTCCCTGCCTTCCCCTCCTCCCCAGCATTACCTCCTCCATCCCCAGCAATCTGACTTGTCTTTCTACCACTCTTTGGAAATTGTTCATTCTGAGGTCAGCAGTGATCTGATCACCAAATACTTTGCTCAGTCCTCATCTTTCTTGTCAAAATAATCTTTCTAAGGCACAGGTCTGACTATACCACTCAATACCACACCAAAAACTTGCAGTAGCCCCCCATTATTTTTAGGACAAAATGCAAATAATATAAAGCCCTCCACAATTTGGTTGTCATCTACTTTAACTCATACCACTCCACTTCCTGAACTCTCCCTCCCATTTCTTGCCTCTGGGACCTCCTCAATTTCTTGATTGTACTCCCCCACCTCATCTTCCTGTCCAAGTATCCTTGTCTTCCTTCAAGAATTAGCTATTTTACCACCTCTCTTAGGCTTACCCTGATGCCTCCAGTTCATGTTTTCTCCTCAATTTTCCTTGTTTTGAATTTCCACCTCATATCAGAACATAAATTCCTTGAGAAAAAGTATCTGTTGCATTTTTGTCCTTCTTTGTCTAGCATCTAACACTGTGCCTTACATATAATGGACCTTAATTAATGCTGGATTGAATTTTACTCTTCTGCACCACGAATGTCTCTCCTGCCTGATATTTCTACCTAACAGCGTCTTGATATCTTTTATGGGTTCCAATCCCATTAAATACAAGTGTCCTCCAAAGCACTATGGTCACCTTCGATGTCTTGGAAATATCCTCCATTCTCACAACTAACTCCATATAAATGACTTCTAAATCTATATATCCATCTCTTTCCTGAGCTCCAATCTTGCAATTCCAGCTAAATGCTGACAGAAAGAATTTCTCTGGGCCTCAGTTTCCTCATCTGTAAAAACAGGGGGTTGGCCTAGACATCCTTAAAGTCCCTTCTCAACTCTTTTTATGATTCTGTTATCTCCATCTGGATGTTACGGATTGTCTACAACTCAAAATGTCCAAAATCTGATGCTCTTTCTCATGGTATTTTCTGTCACTAAGACTTGGAACTGCAGAGACTTTATTGAATCTTCCCTCTCTCTTCCTTTATACTCATATCAATCAGTAAGGTTCTGTTCCCACCACAAATCCATCCTCTCCACTCTTTGCCACTATCTTTTAATCAAAGGTTCATCTTTTCCTACTTATGTTAAGTTTCCTAACTGTTCTGACTCCATTCTTTCTCCTCTCCTTCAGACAACTGTTAATCTTCCTAAAAGACAGACGTGATTCCTGCTTAAGAACCCTGTTGCCTGAGATGAGATACCAGGTACAGGGACTAAGTCTGCAAAAGGTCTTGGCCCTCTTTTTTCCCTACACACTCTTGACTTGTTGACCTTACCAACTTTCATGGTTTTAATTATCATCTCTATGCAGCTGACTTCCAGAGTGCTAGTTCCACATCATCAACTGTCATACATTTCAAACTAGGTGTCCTGGAGTTACCTCAAAATCAACTTGTTTTTTAAAAACAAAAATTCATCTTTCCCCATAAAACCACTAACCCTCTTCCAAACTTCCCTATAATTGTCACGGGGACCTCTATTCTTAGTTAGTCACTCAGGTTCACAACCTTAGTGTCACTATGAACTCCTCACTCTCCACAGCTAGGTGGTACAGTGGGGCTACAGTCAGGAAGACTCATTTTTCTGAGTTAAAATCTGGCCAGACACTTACTGTGTGACCCTGGTTAAGTCACTTAACCCTGTTTGCCTCAGTTTCCTCCTATGTAATCTGAACTGGCAAAGGAAAAGGCAAACCATTCCAGTTATCTTTGCCAAGAAAGCCCCAAATGGGGTTATAAAAAGTCAGACACAATTCAAACAACTGAATAACACCAAAAATCCTCACAAAATTTCACAAATGTCCCCTTCACTCACCTCTTGAACTACTATAATAATAGTCTCCTGATTTATCTCCCTGACTCAGCACTTCCCCACACCAACTCCAATTCATCTTACCCAATTACCAAAATGATTTTCATATAGTATTAATAACAGTAGGATCACAGAATTTGAGAATTGGAAAGGACATCAGCAAACCTTCTTGTCCAACCTATAGGTGAAGAAATTTCTGCAATAACATAGCAGACAAGTGGTCATGAAGCCTCTACTTGAAAACCTCCAAGGAAGCCACTGCTTCTCAAGGCAAGCCATTCCATTTTTGGACTCCATTTTGGGCTCTAATTGTCTAAAGTTTTTCCTAAGATTAAACCTAAATTTGCCTCTTTGCAATTTCCACCCATTATTCCTGGCTCTGCCTTCTGAGACTAAACATATAATCAGATTCCTCTCCACTGGGCAGTCCTTCAAACACTTTAAGTATCATGTCTCCCTTGAATCTTCACTTCTCTATTTCCCAGTTCCTTCAATTAATCTGCATATTACAAATATTCAAGACCTTTCACCAACCTGATTGCCCTCCACTGCAGACTCTCTGGCTAATCAATGCTCTTCTTAAACTGTGGTCCAGAACAGAATGCAATGCTGCAAGGGTTGACAAGGACAGAGTACAGTGAGACTATCACCACCCTCATCCTCGAAGCCAGGCCTCTCTTAATCTAGGCCATGATTATATTAATTATTTTTTGGTTGCTACATCACATCATTCACTCCTATTGAACTTACAGTTCTATAAAACCCTTAAATCTTTTTTGTAACAAATGTTAACTGAATTTCTCCTATCTTGTACCTGTGAAATTAATTGTGACCAATTATAAGTGCTTATATTTATTTCTTTCAAATTTCATCCTTTTTCAGTAATCATTTTTATTACAGTGAAGAAGTAGACAACAAACTTGGCAGGAAGATTTTTTGAACTTGTGCTGTCTGTCAAAAAAAAAAAAAGTCCCCTATTCAAAACTTAGTGGAAACACCTCCCAGAATTTGTGCTTCATCTTCAAGAACTCATGGACTCTTGCCTCTACTTGTACCACTGGCTTAGATCAACACATTTTAAAATGAAATTTTATCTTTCAAGGCAGCAACAGATTTTTTAAAAGGATAAAGTCCCCAAATGACCAAATGTATTTTCTTATGACCGAGTTAAGTCCTCAAGAGGCTGTCTTTAGCATCCCTACTTACTATCAGCCTGCATCTTTCTCAGGAACAGATTTTATCCAAAATTTTTCTGATAGCCTTACTGTTACTGCCATGGCCTGAATTGGTTTTTCTCTATCATTCCCCTCTCTTCACCCCACTCCCCAACTTATTTTCTCCTATTAGAATGTGAGTGGGCAGGGACTGTCTTTCTCTCAGCTTGCATTTGTATTCTCAGCCCTTAGCACAGTCCCTAGAACATGGTAAGCACTTAATAAATGCTTGTTGATTTGATTTGGATCAGAACAGCTGAGTTTGATACAAGTTCTTATCATTTCCTTCAAGAATTAACTTTTGGGGCTTGAGACAAACAATAGGAGCAGGTAAGTAGCACAGTGGACAGAACACCTGCCCTGGATTCAGTAAGACCTGAGTTCAAATCTGGCCTTAGACACTTGACACTTACTAGTTGTGTGACCCTGGGCAAGTTATTTAACTCCGTTGCCTAGCCAAAAAAAAAAAAGTATATGAGACAAACAATACCTGGTCTCATGTTGGGGTACTCTTCAGATATATTTTTCACCCAAGGAGCTTCTGATTTAAATAAGTGAACCATTCTCTTCAATAACAATATTAATAGGAAAGTGAGACCTTATCTTGAATGAAAAATCCATGGTAATGCCTTTGATCATATTTGGCATTTTACTGTAGATTGCACGAACTGTTACAAGTTCCCTGACTTCTGGGCCACATGTGGTGAACTGTTTTCTGTTCTTACCAAGGAGACTAAGCTCAACACTGATCAGATGGAAAAATTGCTATGTGGGATTCTTTCAGAGAGATGTCAACATTTTCTGGGATGTCAACAATCTGGCCACTTAGAATGGTCTTCATTTGTTTGAATGGGCTGAAGAGAGCTGATTTTCACCTTATTAGATTCTGTACAGTGCTCAAGACTGTCAAGATTTTTTTTCTGGATCTGATCATCTTCTGTGTTCACTATCCCTCCCAACTTTCTGACCATATTGTATATGTCTGAAAATGCCACCTCTACTACTCAGTAAACTATAGTGACTCTCGGATGATCAAATGAGATAACGTAAGTAAAGCACTTTGCAAACCTTAAAGCACCATATAAATGCTGGTTATTATCATCACTATTGTTATTATTATTACCAACAAGATAAAATAAAAACTCCTTTGGCACTTAAAACTCTTTACAAACTGGCCCCATCCAGGTTTTGCATACATTACTCTCCTCCTTCATACACTGTTATTCAAACAAATTGGTCTTGCTATTCCTTGAGCACAACATTCCTGTCTCTATGACTTTGCACTGGTTCTTCTCCATGTCTAGAATGTACTCCCTTCTAACATTCACCTCTTGGAATATCTAGTTTCCTTCAAGACTCAATTCAAGGATCACCTTCAATATGAAGCCAATTCTAGTCACCCCAGATGCTAGTATCTTCATACTATCACAGATTTATAGCTGGAAGGGACCTTAGAGATTATCTAGTCCCCACATTTTACTGATTAATCAACCATGGTCCAGGAAGGTGAAGTAATTTGCCAATGGTCACACATGCAAGTAAGTGGCAGAGCTGGGATCTGAGCCTCAGTCCAGTGATTCCAACTTCAGCTTTCTTTCCACCATACCACACTTCCTCCCATCCTTTGTACCTGTTTTGTATGAATTTATACATATGCTCATGTGGTTAAGAATGTAAATTTCTTAAGGAATGAGACCGATTTGTTTTTGTCTTTGCCTTTCTCTCAGAGTGCCTGGAATATGGTAGTGTAGCCGCTTAATAAATGTTAATTGAAAGAAATTAACAACCAAGAGAAAGATTATAATTTAACAATAGGCCAAATATTCTTTACTCTAAAAGGAATGTCACATCAGTAGTTAGCTATGCATATCCAAACAATGACTTACTGATTTGGCTTCACATTAACTGGGTACCTACTGGTAAAAACGTCCTTCCTGGGGAACACAGTACAAGGTCTTAAAGTCCCTCTACCTAAGAATGCCCTCACTCTGAGAAAATGGGGCAGAAAGATAGCTGAGAACCTTCTACTACTCAGGGTCTCATCCTCATCCACTAATTCTCAACAAGGAGAAAGGCTTAAAGGGAGGATTGGAATAGCTAAAAAGAAAGCCAAAAAAGAACAAAGCACAAAATATTGTGTCAGACATTAGACAAATCTATAGATTTTTTTAGCCAGAAGTGACCTTTGAAGCTGTTAAATTTAATCTCTTCATTTTACAGATAAAGAAACTGAGCCTGTTTGTGGTAGTTGTTCAATCATTTTTCAGTTGTGTCTGACTCTTTGTAACCCCATTTGGGGTGTTCTCGGGAAAGATAATGGAGTGGTTTGCCATTTCCTTCTCCAGCTCATTTTACAGGTATGGAACCCAGCCAAATAGAGTTAAGTGACTTGCCCTGGCTCACACTGCTAGTAAGTGTCTAGTAGCTAGCTAGTAAGGAGTCTTCCTGACTTGAGGCCCAACACTATCCACTGTGCCACTTAACTACCAACTTAGCCTGAGGGAGGTTAAATGACCTACACAGGGTGACATAGCTAGTAACTATCTGTAGCATAATTTGAACTGAGGTCTTCTTCATTCCAAATCCAGCACACTATATACTATGCCACCTTGCTCATAATTGGTCACTATTTCAAATAATTTTTCAAGGAAGCTTTTTAAAAATGTAATGTCTTACTGTCAAATACGGGCCCAGACCTTTGAGCATACACAGTCTGATCTACAGGGTGCCAAACAACCCACATGAATCCTTGGGGAAGCTGTTTTCAGGAATGTGTAATGGACGGTCCTGATCTCCTCTTGAAAGCATACGCATGTAGACTCTTACTATTTCCTGCCTGTCCCTTACTACAAAGTGAAGAAAAGCCTTTTAATTGAATGATGAAACAGCTGAATGTGCATATAAAATTAGGGTTAGTCCTATTGTTATATTCCTATCTCCTGGACAGCAGGAAGAAAAGCTATTTTGTCAGTCTGTGCTTTTGGTATGTTCCAATTCCAACTCAGCAGCCAATTAAAAGATTTTTTAAAAAATATCACAAAGTAGAGGACAGTCAGAGATTACTTGCCCATGCTCTGAAGTGGAAGACAGGGCACTCCACTACACAAGCCTGCTTAGAAGCAGGCTTCCAGAATATTAACTTATGATGGTACTAAGCAGGAGAGATTATACATACTCAAAGTAATGGATCCACATTGTCTAGGTCGCAGTTATAATAACAATGAACATAAAACAAATATTAAAACTTTATTTCATAAAAATGCCACCTATTTATTTAAGATATCCAGGGTAGAAGTCACTACATCAGAGGTGGAAGGAACAGTGCGGGTTATTGAGTCTAGCTCTATTATTTTACAGATGAGGTAAATGAGGCCTAGGAACATTAAGGGACTTACCTTATTACAGACTTACATTACAGAATGTAAGTGGCAGAACTGGGAACCCAGCTCCTCTCATTCCAAATTTGCCCTCTTTTATCTCTGCTATGTTGCCTCCCAATTTTAATGCCTTCCTTTGCATTTCCTAAATGTGTTAATAATATAAGCTAGCATCCATTTAAAATGTATTAAAATTTTTCAAATAGCCATACAAATATAGTTTTCCCATTTTGCATAATGAAGACATGAGATGAAAAGTCCACTTATTTATTTCATGTGCTTAAATTACAATAATTTAAATTTCTATTTTCCCCTTTCAATCTGCTGTTGCAAAATAAAAATTTCAACAGGAACACAATTATCTTCCTAGGATAAAACAGTAAAAAAGGTAGTTGCCAGCATATACCTAAAGATCTAACAATCAAGCACTATACAATTTATACTAACTGTTAAACAAGGAAAATGATAATTTCTGAACATAAGTGGTCACTTTGTTTATAAATCATTTATTTTCCTGTGTAAAGCATTATACCAATATTCATATTAATTGGATGGTAATTTTTATTTGTTAAATTCTCTTCTATAATCCTTGTCTCCAGGTGGGAATAGCCCTGTGGAGAGAAGTAGTACATACATTATAAGGAAATGAAAAAGACCTTAAGAAAAGCCTTAAACTTCATTTATATATTTTTTACCTATGTGGTAAATGCAGAAGAGGCCCTGTGCCTGTTGAACCTCTCTCTTTTGTACGTTCTTCCCATCCTTTGGTAAGTTTGTACAACCTGGATGGATCCCGACTAACATTAACTTCAACCTGTCAATAGGAAAATAAAATTATGACCTATTAAATTATATTAACTACTAAATTTATAATTATACATTTATAATAGGATATTAAACAGGGAAAGCAATTTCATAAAAACTAAACATTAATAAAAATTCAATAGAAGCCTTTCAACAAGTAATCACTTTTATGTTCTTCAAGTGACTACTTTATTTTCCTAAAGAAGAGAGGCTACGATTGTTTATTATTTTGAAAATCAAGGCTTTCTAATTATACAATAGCAACTTAATAATAAAAGTTACCTTTAAATACCTGGTATATTTCTTCTACTTCTCCCTCAAAATAAAGTTTAAGGCGTTTTTTTTTTAAAGACTTTCATTTCCTTATAATTTATCTAGTACCTCTAACCACAGGGCTATTCCAAATTGGTGATAAGGATCACAGAAAAGAGTTTTGCAAATAGAAATTGACATTGATGTGAATATAGCTATATTCTTTACATAGGAAAATAAGTGATGACAGGACCAGAAATCAAATTTCCCTTTTTTTATGTACAAGATTAGAAAAGTCCTCTTCTTTACCCACTAGCAGTTAGTAATCTGATTAGTCGACAGTAATATCAGAGGAGCTAAGCAATACCATTTATATGGCAAAAAAGTATGACTGGCAAGTCTAAGGTATGGGTAAGTATGGAAAAAAGGAAGGAAAAAAGGATGTTGCCTCCTTAGTTGCATTATACTATGCTTTTTCTACTTGGGCAAGCAGTTAAAAACTTTAAAAGCAGTACAATAAGGAAATAAAGCCAAAGAAGTAAATGTGAGTTTTAAGTGTTTTATGTCTACATCTTTATAAAGGGGCAAAAAAAAGGATAACATTGCTTAAGATTTTTATAAAGTAGAAACTCAGATATAGTCCTAGGATACAGTACCTTTTTTCTTAATTTTGCCAATCTTCTTTCTTTTTCTGTCATTTCCTTTTTCTTTGCTTTTCTCTCCAGAATTTTTAATTCAAGTTTATGTAAATCCTGAAGAACAAATACAAAAAAAAAGGAGATGAGTTCTGAAGGCAAGGAAAATTACAAAGAAATTTGGCTTTAAAGTCTAGTTGTTTGCTGCTTGAACTAGAAGTTAAGGGTTCTCTAATTCTGACTCCTACACTTAATAGCTGAATAATCTGTCGAAGTCAGTTCCTCTTTCTGGGTCTCAATTTCCTCCTTTGTAAAATGAGAGGTCATTTAAATCAAACCTCTCATCTGCTCCTAGCTCTAATATTACATGATTCTAAGATTTTTAAATGACCTTCAAATATCTTTGGAGATTAATGCTTTAAATTTTTGATACATGGATATATTGTAATGTTTTCTAATGAACCAAATTTTGTCAAAAGAATTGAGCAACCTAGAAGGTATACTATAAAACCATTGAGATCTACTTGGAATGTGACAACCACCAATGAAATTAACATGCTACCAAGCTAAAATTACCTGTCCCTTTAAGGTTAGTACTTGTACAACTAAAAAAGTTCTCCCTAGATTCCTAATCTAATGGTCTTGTTTCATTCCCACATATATCTTCAACTTCATGGTAGGGAAGTTATCTTTTAGGTGATTTCAAAGTTATCATTTAACAGGCGGGCAATTTTAACAGAACCAGATGGCAGCACACAATTTTTAAACTCAATTGAAGATTTTTATTTTAGTGGACTAAGTAACAGTCTAATATAGATTATAATGTTTCTGGCTATCATGTAGAGTCATAATTAGTTTCAATTCACAGAAAACTTATTTTTTTTCTTCAAAGTACCAATTATGGTGTTTGTTTTCCAACTAGAAGTAAAAACAAAAGGAATTCTATTTTAGACTACTAAGAAGCAAATCGACTTAATTTATACTGATTTTGGTAAGTAGTAATTCAAGGGTACAGTCAAGAACAACTTCACAGATCAATATCGTTTCCAGTGTTAGCTAACCATTCAATCAAATAGTAAAACCTATTAGTAGTCAAACAGGATGATGCATGTTTGTCAAAGGTATTTATCTCTGTGATGGAGTTCAGTACAGAGACTAGGTCAAAGAGAAATTCCCTGTGGATGGGGAAATACTCCTGATGATCCTGTTTGTGGATGACATTGAGCTGATTGCATCAAGTTCCAGAACCTCAAGAGATTCTTGGAAGAGATTGATAATCACACAAATAAGTTTGGCCTATGTAACCACAAAGGAAAAATGAAGTAGAAGGTCTATTGTCCATATTTCAACTTGCATTGGTATGAACTTCCTATAGAGTAGATGGACCTGGGATTTAATTGATTTGGAAATTCTCTCCAGTGATGTAATTTGAAACTCATATATGCTTTCCTGTCCCATGCAACCAAAAATAGAACAGAAGGGGCAGCTAGATGGCGCAGTGGATAGAGCACCAGCCCTGGATTCAGGAAGACCTGAGTTCAAATCTGGCCTCAGACACTTGACACTTACTAGCTGTGTGAACCTGGGCAAGTCACTTCATCCCACTGCCTAGGCCAAAAAAAAAAAAAAAAGTAGACCAGAAGAGGCTGATCTAACACACGGGAGGAGTCCCTTTTTTTGTCCCAATGGTACTAGTGAAGCAGTACTTGGCAAACCTTCCTCTTGCCACATGATCAGCCTGTCTTCTCCTCCTATCATAAAAATCCCTGTTTAATCTTATTCTCTAAAGTCACTTCTTGGTTACGTATTGTAGTTTGCTCACATCCATGACGTACCTCTCCACTGCCCTCAATGTAACACTCATCTTCAGTTCTTTAGATGTAGTGGTATTCCATGTCTTGTTGCCATACAGCAATACCAATAAAATGTCAGTATGGAAAAGATGGATCTTTGCTTTCACAGGAAGCTTGGGTTTAGTAAAATAACTTTGTAATTCCCCAAAAATAATCCATCACACTCTCCTCTCCTCCTATTCAACTCTGGGCCCAGCTCATTGTCTATCTGTACTGTCTGTCCCACAAATATGTATTTTTGGACAAATTCTATAGGGTGTGCATCCAAATGCATTATTAGTGGACCTATCAATTGGTCCAATCACTATAGAAAACAATATGGAATTATGTAATAAAAGTAATTAAGATGTCCATCCTTTGACCCAGAAATCTCATTAAAAGAATATGCATGACTGTGACAATGTAAATTTAAAAATCACTAAAATGAAATAAAAAACCAATGATGGGCCTGAAGCTCAGAAAATTAAATACCTCCCTCTGTATAGTAGAAGGACAGGGGACTAGTAAGGCAGAATTTATATTTATATATGTATGTGTGTGTGTGTATATACAATATATAGCATATAATATAATTACATGTGTATATAACATAATTATAACATATCATTTACACACATATACATACGTGTGTGTATATATATTTATATATAGTCAAAAGAGGTATGACTATTGGAAATAATGGGCATTTTTTCTTAGATTCCTTTTTTAATAGGGGAGAAATCCCCCCCACCCAGATTCTGATGTTAAGACAACAGGTATCCACAAAAGGTATTTCGAAAAAAGAGAACATGATAATGAGGGGGAAACTATTTAGGAGAGATTTTATCTACATACACACCAAGTGTGCATACACACACACACATACATACACACACATATATTCACACATATACATAAAATGTAAATATATGTATAAATACACACATATATATATACTTACTCTCTCTTGAAACCTAATAATTTCGTTTGTAGCCATTTTTCTTCTTTCTTCCCTTTCAGTCTTCTCCCTCATCTCCTTTTCAAGTTTCAACAATTCTTTCTGTTCTTTCTTCTGCTGAGTATATTTTTCTAGCAGTAATTTTAGGTAAAATTGGCGCTGATGTTCTCTCTGTTGTTTTCTCTCTTTTTCCTCTTCTTCTTTTAATTGAGATGCTTGTTTCATAGATAATTCCATCATTTTCTGCTTTTTCCAGGCTTCAACTGCCAATTTTTGTTTCTTTCTCTGCTCCTCTTTTTGTTTTGAGGACTCTTCTTGCTGAAGATCATTAGTCATAAGTACTTCCTCTGACTTTTCTTTCCACGCCAACATTTCTTTTTTTTCTTGCTGCTTCTTTGTTTTCCATTTCTGAATAGCCTAAATGGTTTAAAAAAAAAAGTAAATGTATGTTTACTTTAAATCTCAGGTGATCAAACTATAAAGTCTTACCCTGTATTTCCGGAAAAAACTACACAGGATTCTTATTTGGTTGAATTTTAGAATTATTTTGTGGGCTTTTATTTTTTAAAATGCAAACTTTTTTCATAACCATGTTGAGAACTTGTCTTGTTTTACTTTTACAGTACTGATTATAAATTCTGTTGGTTCTTTGGGCCACCTCTCCTAATAGACTTCATACTTTTCAATTCTTCTTCAGTTTGCTGTCTACTACCTTAGCTAGGTTCTTCTATGTTTCTGCTTGTTCCTTTTGCACTTTATAGGCTATACTCCCTTCATCAAGTCATCTCACTCCTATTTCCAAATCTCTTTTCTGGAGTTTCTTTTCTGTGAGTGTCTTCTAGTCTGATGCTGTATCAGGAATCAATAGTGAAATAACTCAATTATTATATAAAAGTTTAGTATTAACCCAACCAATGTTAGCTTTTAATTGAATAGAATACATTAAACTCTCTCCGGATCTTTAATATTGCTTTCTAGATCTTTCTTCACGGTGTACAACATGTTTACCATTATTTGAAGAATGACTGTTGACAGTGAAAAAGCATTGTCTCTGGAAATCAGAGGACCTGGATTCATCCTAACCCTCTGACATGTCTTGTAACTATAAGCAAGTCACTTAACCTCCCTGGGACTCAATTTCCTGGACTTTAAAATAAGAAGGTTGAACTCAATGGCGTCTGAGGTTCCTTCCAGTTCTAGATTTATGATCCTATGATCTCTTTTCTCATTTTAACTTTATGTTATAGTTCATGTTCAGTTTTGAGACAACTACTTAAGGCTTTTGAAGACTACATCAAATACATTTTAGTCTGAAAAAACTATGAGTAATTTATTTAGAAGTCAGATTCAAAATCATTCAACATGATACCTGAGTAACTGCTGTGTATAAGTCACTCTGATAGGCATTGTAAATGTGACTTTTATATAAAATTAACAATCTTTAGCATCTTTAAAGATCCAAAATTATTGTATAGGATGGTTCCAGGTTCTGAAAACTCTGGAAGACCCCTTCCCACCCCAAAATTTTCAGCAACTTATTTAAGTATTTTAAAATATTATGTTTATCAAAACATTTTTAAAATATTGAAAGTTGATCTTCATTTAATTTAGCTACTTTCCTAATAATTAATAACAAAATAAGCTATATTTTCTCATAACATTTCAAGCAATTACTCATAGATACAACATAATTACTAACATCTGAGTCATCATCATAAAACAGCATTTATTAATGATCCTTAATATTCTTTTCAGAAGCTTAGGTACAACATACCCATTATCCACTGAGAAACAACCCAAAGGCCTTATATAGATACTGAGTAAAAGATGGAACTCACTTCAGAAGTCCATTGTGTACGAATCAGCGATATTCTGAAACTTTAATTAGAGTATTCAGACAAAGTTAAAATTTGTTCTGCCTGACTTCTCTAGACTAGCTGACGAATATCATGAACTTACTATATCATCATTTACAATGACTTTTGCTGACAATTCTGAAGTATTTTCTAACCAGTCTTTGACTAATAAGGAAAGAGGTTTATTAGTTATTATCACCAAGGAGGCAAACAGAAGAGAGTATTAAAACTATATCTTTAAGAAAAAGGAGAAACCGAGAAACAAAAAGGAACAAAATCTGAAGCAATAGGTCAGGCAACAAACTACCCAATAGACAAGAAAAACATGTTTTAATATCCAAGTCTATGACAAATATTTAACATTCCAAAATGGGCATATGTGTTGGCAGAAACAGGCCATAAGCTGAATTTTACCAAGTATTTTTAAAGCATTTTATTTTTTAAAATAGGAACATTTGAAAAATATATGCTATAACTATTTAAAAGTTATTGACACTAATGAAGCAGCCTTCAGAATTCATTAAGTTCACATATACACATAATCCTCCCCCAGGGTAAGCTAGATGATACAATGGAAAGAGTGCCAGGCCTAGAATCAGCAAGACCTCAGTTTAAAACTAGACTCAGACAATTAAAAGCTGTGTGACCCTGGACAAGTCTCTTAAACTGTTTGCCTCAGTTTCCTTATCTGTAAAATGGGGATGATAATAATAGCACTTTCCTCCTACAACTGCTGGGAGGATAGCACAGTGCATGGCACATAGTAAGCACTAGGTAAATGTTAGCTATTATCATTATTACAGCCCAATTAAAAATACCCATGCCCGAGCCTGGCAGATTACTAAAAACACAGGACTGACTAGATTAGAAATGCTACATCTCATAGAAGAAAAGTCCACCTCGATTTCCTGAGATTAATTAACAAGGAATTTAACATAACTGGCCTTGCTAATTTGAAGTGAGAAACTAAAGTCATTTCTGAGAAGTAAGAAAGTTTCTTCAACTTTGTCATCAAAAATACTTTTTAAAAAAGATAAATATCCCACATCAAATATCTAGTAACTAAATGCTTTATGGCTATTGGTAACTACAGATGGATTTTCCAAGATGGTCCTGATTTGAAATAGTCTGTTCTACTGTTCCCTTCTTATGCCCCACAACCTCAAACCAAATGACCAAAAAAAATCCTTTGTCACACCATGTGTCCTGATTTTTGGTTCAGAAGGCTTGGTAATAATCATATATATAAATAAATATTTCATGAGTGTCCATCAAGATAATCTTTTTAAAAAGAAAAATACTATTGAACCTTCAATCATAATGGGCATTATTCTTATGAATTTAAAAAACTAAAATTAACTAAACTTAATTTAAAAAATTAACAAACTTTAAAAATAACAAACTTTTAAAATGAAATGCGAAATATCATATTTTTGCTTTGTGATAAACAAGTCATCCAAAGACAGTCAATTTTCAAGATCTTTATCTTTAATAAGATTAGCCAATCCAAAGTGACCAAAACAAATTAAAGTTGCTTACATTCCTAACCCACCATATTAGATGTTGTTCAAGTATTATTGACTCTCTGCTTCCCATACACTTTCCAATCAGCTCTGTTTGGTTTCCACTCTACAGAATATCATGCCCCAGTCAGGATAAACTCATCACCTGAAATCTCATCATCATGCACACTGACTCAGTTTTGATACCAAATACCTTTTCAACTCCCTCAGTGCCTCTCCCCTCTGATTGGTGGGATTGAGGATAGAACAATAACCTTTTCCCAAAGTCTCCCTTTTTAAAGGGCTGGAATCCGAACTTTCCTAGTAATTCTCCACTTTCCATCAGCAGTTCTGTTTGGTTTTGGGCACACAGGTTACCCCATTGTAGACCCACCCCACTTCCTGAAAGCCCCCACCACTTTTTTGTGTGGTCTATCCCCACTAGACTATAAACTTCTTGACTGCAAGGACTTTCTTTTTATTATTTTAATTCCTAGGGTTTAGCACAGTGTCTGGTACACAGTAAGCATTTAATAAATGTTTATTGAATTGAATTGACTTAAATTCTTCAATCACATCATTATGATGAATTGATGAAATCAATTCTTGTTCTGGGCACAAAATTACAAGTGAGTGAATTTATGGTCAGTACAACAGGAATAATTAGCCAAAGGGAAAAACTTGAATACACAGTAGTGTATCTCCAAAGAAGCAAAAGAGAAGACAACTGATTGGGAATACAAATATCCCAAAGTGAAAGACAATCTGGAAAAAGAAAAGCAAAAAGTAGTAACATTAAAAGAATAAATGATATCTAAATAAGCAAAACACACTGACTTTGAAGAGAGGATATGTAGAGACAAATCAGGTAAGGAAGAACATAACATGTAAAAAAATCTGAACACCATAATGCAAGAAATAACAGCAAAGCAATTGCCCGGAACTTTTAAGTACAAATATATATATATGTACACACACCAATCAAAAGAATCCACAGATTGTCTCTGGGGGAAAAAAATCTTTGCTGCAAATAGTTGTTAAATTTAACAATTCCAGTGAAAAACAAAAATTTTTGCAAGTGACCTTGAAAAAGATTTTCCAACATAAAAGAGAGGAAATTCTATTAATAGAAGAGTATTCTGTACTTATCAGATACAGGAAAAGGAAAGGAATCATATATTCCCAAAAAACAAAAGTTCAAGATGCAACCCACAAATGACATAAACTGCAAACCAGATGTAATTATCAAAGAAAAAAGACATTTAGCAAAAGAAAGGGATTTGAAACATTCCTGAAAAAAAAAAAGACACGAGCAGATTATTCAACTTACATACGTTCCAAACAACAGGAACATATGAAAGAAAACGAAATAAAACAAAGGACAAGAAAAGAAATAAATTACCCTACCTCTAGAAATTATTTTTAAAAATCGAAGTGAAAGACATTTATTGAGTTAACAGAACAAAGGACAGACTATTAAGAGATTTCTTTCAAAAAGACTTTCACTTTCACTGCCAGGGTGTCCAGCCCCACAATCCATTGCCAAGGCCTGCTGATTTCACCATTGTTAACCTCTCTCAAATATACTCTCTTCTCTCCTCTAACAAGGCCATCATTCTGGTCCAGGTCAATTATTAATCATGCTTAAATAGTTGCAATAGCCTGCTGGTGGGTCTGCCTGTCCTAAGTCTCTCCTCACTCCAATTCATTTTCCATTCCACACACCAAAGTGATTTTCCTAAAGCTCAAGTCTGATTATCTCTCTGTCTATCTCTGACACACACACTCTCTCTCTCTCTTACACACATACGCACACGCGCCCTACTCCCCACTCAAACTCCAGAATCAAATACAATAAAAAATCTCATTTGGGGTTCACAGTCTTTCATACCCCGGCCCTTTCCTACCTTTACAATCTTCTTACACCTTACTGTTCTTGCTGTATTCTTCAAACCAGTAACACTGTGTACAACCTACAATTACAGAACCTACAGTGACAGAATGATAGGCTCTCCCTTGGTTTGAGCCCCCTGTCCTGGTTACTCAGCTATGAGCTGTGGGCTAGATGTGAGACCTCTCTCCACAATTAGTCCCACAGCTGCTGCTCCCTTCTGTTCCCGCTTCCTACTCAGTACACAGCCTCAGGCCTGTAAATCACTCCTTACTCTGGTTCCCCATCTCTAGGGGAAGTCCCCTTCTCAGTTCACACTGGATCTGATGTGCAGCTCTAGAGTATGAGCAATAGAGTTGTCAAGTGGTACTTGTTCCTGCACCCTGCACTACATCAGGCCCCTCTCTTCTTACCGTAATGCAGTCTGGGTGGCGCCCTTCTGTCTAGACCTGGTTCCCACTGCTGGAAGATCTCCATCTGTCTCCCTGTGCTGACATGAGATGCAAAAATGGCTCACTGTGATTTTTCCTTGGGTTTCCCAATTAGGAGAAGGACTATTGCTTTTCTAGGGCTGTGATGGAGCAGCTCTTGCAGGAACCTGGACTGTATTGCTTCTTCCTACTCTGCTCTCTCGGTTGGTCTTTCCATTACTCTGATAATAGCACCACTCTTCTTGATTAGACAAATAAACCTGCTTGCCCTCATCTAACAATACGATAAAGAATAGTGCAACACATGAGATTTTGACAGTTGGTGTTTTTAAAAACATTAGTTCTAGGCTAGTTTCTAATTCCCTTATCAAAAAATGGTAGATCGCATGTGACCCTGGTTTGTTGTATAATGAGAGGAGATGAAATGGCAATAAAAGCAAAATGCTGGGTATTCTTTGATGGGCTATGTATACTCTATCTGTATTTTTCATATCAATTGGACTGAAAACTTCTCTGTTTCTTATTTTACTTCTAGAAAACATGCTCAATTTAGGCTGATAAAGACCTCTTGTGAATCAAGACTTATGTTCTAATTAAATTTTTTTAATATAAACCAAGGATCAAATGGAATGTTTGATGAGTCTGAATAAGACCTACAATGACCTGAATAAAGGCTGTTTCTGTTGGTCATTACTCAGTTTGCTGCAGGCACTATACCATCACTGATCTTCAAGTTTAAGTGCTCAACCAGGAAGTCTGAGGTATCTGCACTATTATAAGCACACTCATTAAATTTTGGTTTGTCGGTTCCTTTTTTTATCTTAACAATACACCAATACATATGTTAAAATTAAAAGAGTATCAAATGATTAAATTTAATTACAAAGCCACTTCTTAGCCCTATTTCAGTAGGATACATGTGATAAAGATTATGTATATTGGACATGCCTGATGTAGGAGTCAGAGGAGGAGAGGACCAATGGTAAAGAACTAGCAACCTGCAATAATGGGGGTACAAGCTGTGAGCAAACATGGGCTTTCTATACATTTTTATAATATCTAGAGCACATGATTTAGCCTTTCTTCCATAATAGATGGTTGTTTTTTTTAGGGGTGAGGCAACTGGGGTTAAGTGACTTGCCCAGGGTCACACAACTAGTGAGTGTTATGTGTCTGAGGCTGGCTGTGAACTCAGGTCCTCCTAACTCCAGGGCTGGTGCTCTATCCACTGTACCACCTTGCTGCCCCCATAATAGATGTTTTAAAGCTAAAAGAACATAGCATGCAAATAAATTAAAATGCAAAGCAATTTTGGGGGAGACATTAGGGTATGCTTGGGCATACATGGCAAACATATATAGTATGTTATACTAACGGGATATTAATTAGTATGAATTAACCATACTAAATGGGGTTTTCTGTTCATTTTAATTCTAATGCTTTCCTTGATAATTCAATATAAACTTTATTTTATGTAAATATAAACTTATATTAGTTCCTAGGTTTTAATATATTTAGCATTTTAATGCTTTAATTTTACTACTTTGAGTGCTTTTGGGTGCTTATAGACAGGTGAGGTGAAGGAAAAAAAAAAATCACAGACTGACCAAAGGTCACTAAAGAGAAATATATCCAAAGAGTAAAAGCTTTACAAAAAAAAAAAAAAAACTATATAAAAAAAAGTTTTACCTCTTTTTTTCTTTCTTCTAAAGATAGATATTTTTGATACCATTTCTCATGCAGCTGAACCTCATCTTCTGTCCTTCCAGGTAGATACTCTAGAACTTCTTTCAAATAGCTGGGCTTCCCTTTATGCTTATTTCTCACTTTTAGAAAATACTGGTGATCATAATCATCCCATCCCCCTTGTCGTCCTCCTGCTTGCTGAAGGAACTTTTCAAATTCTACTACTTCTTCAGGAAGATTATTTGGCATCACTATATCCAAGGGAACTCTGCTTGACGGTACTTTGAAAAGTCTCTCTGTTCCTGAATTACTCAATGTCCAGGTCTCTATTTTTCTCTGTAAAGCATTTAGTTCATTAGTAGTTATTTTCTCTTCTTTAATAAGTTCTTCATATCTAAAATTAAGAATATTTGAATAGTCAGCTTTTAAAAAATTTACAAGTCAATCCTCCAACATGGTGATAAAGAAAGAGCAATGAATTTGCACTCTTGAGGAACTGGGTTCAAGTCTTGAAGTCACTTAACATCTCTGAGTCTCAGTTTTCAAAAGTATAAAACAAGTATACTTGTACTACCTACCTCACAGGGCAGTTAGATGGTACAGTGAATAGAGTACTGGGCCTAGAGTCAGGAAGACTCATCTTCATGAGTTCAAATCCGGCCTTAGACACTTATGAGCTGTGTGACCCTGAGCAAGTCACTTAACCGTTTGCCTCAGTTCCACATCTGTAAAATGAGCTGGAGAAGGAAATGGCAAACCACTCCAGTATCTTCATCAAGAAAACCCTAAATGGGGTCATGAAGAGTTGGCCACAACTGAAAAATGAATCAACAACACCTCAGAGTTGTTGTAAATAAATTACCTTGTAAATGTAAACTCCACATATGTTATTTTTATTATAAACTAACTCTCGGTTTCCCTATACTTCACCTAGCTCTCATGTCCTCTTGCTATTTATTTTCCTTGACTGAGAGGCAGCATGGTGTAGTGAATAAAACACTACACTTGGAAGGGCAGCTAGGTGGCCCAGTGGATACAGCACTGGCCCTGAAGTCAGAAGGACCTGAGTTCAAATCCGGCCTCAGACCAAACACTTGACACTTACTAGCTGTGTGACCCGGGGAAGTCACTTAACCCCAATTGCCTTAAAAAAACAAAATAAAATAAAGCACTACACTTGGAATCAAAAGACTTGGGTTCAAATTTGACTTCATCCATGTAATACCTGTGTGATCTTGAGAAAGGCTCTTGACCTCAGTTTCCTCATCTGTAAAATGAGTGGAGTTAGACTAACTGGCTTCTAAGGTCCCTTCCAACTATAAATCTATGATAGTGATTTTTTTTTTTTTGGTAAGTTCCATTACACTAGCACGCTCCTGCTTTCCATTTACTTTCCTTTATTCTAATTCTTACCTTTCCTCTCCTCTTAACTGTCCTCACCCAATCTCTGTATAATTCTTATCCTGACAAGCTCATAAACCGAGAACTAGAAGGGACATCAAGGGTCATATAGTCTAACCCCTTTATTTTCTAGATGAGGAAACTGAGGCCCAGGGAGGTTAAGTGAGTTACCTAAGGTCACACAGGTAGTAAACATCAGAGGCAGGATTTGAACCCAAGTTCTCTGACTCCGGAGCCAGTGCTCTCTCTTCATAAGACACAGTTTTCTTCTACTTCCTTGGCTCAACCCCCTTCCCCCTCTATCCCACCACCCCGATCCCATTCCCCTCCACCCTTACATAGTTCCAGGTTGTTATCCAGATTTAATTTCAGAGGTTTATGGCAGGGCTGGGTATAACTGCTTCTATTTTGTTGTTTCCAGCAATATTTGTTCCATGTGTCTACATGCATCTCTGATGAACTAGATCTAGTCCTAGCTCCATTCCCAGACCAGCAACAGACAAAAAGGAAGCAGAGAGAGAAAGTTGTTGCTATTGTCAATAGCAATGACAGTAGAAAGAAGTGAGAGCTAACACCTTAAGAGTGAAAGAGACTGAAAAAATAAAAATAGAAAACAAGAACTCAAAAAGTATTGCGGTTTGAAACTGCTTAACATAGCCATAAATCACTCTGTAAACATCAATAAACCCTGATGACATTGCTGCATTAGAGAGTAAAACAATGAAGACTCATAGTGATAAAACTCAGTCATCAAAAGAAGATGGTTACATTCAGTATAATCTGTTTAAGAAGACAGAGAAATATATAATACATTTTAAAAACATCTACGAAAAAAGTGATTTTTTTAAACTCAGTAATTGGAATTTTATAGGTATAGGTTGAACTAGCTCAACTCTGAGACCCAGAGGTAGAAAGGACCATGGGATATCAAAATCTATGCCAGGGGAATACAAAATCTGTCAGATTCTGCCAACCTGGAAAGGTTTTAAGAATAGGCTTCCGGACAGACTGTTTACTCTCTGAGTAGCAGGGTAGATAATAACAATAACCAGCACTTATATAATGCTTTAAGTTTTGCAAACTGCTTCAAAAACTATCTCATTTTATCTTTACAACAAGTTGGGAAGTAGGTGCTATTTTCCCCATTTTACAGATGAGGAAACTGAGGCGGGAATAGGTTGAATTGACCAGGGTCTGAGGCCATATTTGAACTCAGGTTTTCCAGACTACAGCAGCACTCGGTCCACATATAAGCAAAAAGTTCATCACCTAAAGCTTGGCTACTGGGTATCAAATTTGGGCCTTTGCAACACAGAGGAGAAAAGGAAGAAAACAAGTATTTATTAAGCCTCTATTACATGCCAGGCACTGTACTAAACACAAATTTATCTCATTTGACCCTCATTATAACCCTGTGAAGTGCTCTCTTTATCCCCTTTTAACAGTTGGGGAAACTGAGGCAGAAAGCGGTTAAGTGATTTGCCCAGAATCACACAGCTAGTAAGTATTTAAGATGGTATTTGAACTCAGGTCTATTGGACTCCAGACCTCTTGAGCACTCTATCTACTGCATCACCTATAAAATGGCCCTCAAGCCTATATTGTATCCCCCTTCTCCTACAATGATAATGGCAGAGTAGTGGGACAAGCAATTAGGTTAGAATCATACAGTTATCTATCTACAAACATTGTTAACTGTTGGTGCTCCTAATATACAATCTTTGCCAATGATAATTTAATACATTCCAAGAGGAAACAAACCCAATCTATAGTGACATTATAAATGAAAAGAGGAAATAAAAGACTTCCAACTAAGTTCAATGATTGATACTAGATTCTCCTTGGAGAGGAGAACGAAAGAAAAAATCACATTTTAAACTATTATTTTGTATACAAATGCAACAAGAAATGTCATTTCAGTGAACATTTGGTCATTTTGCCTCTTGATACAAGAGGCAAATAAACTTAATACAAGATAAAGAAACAGAAATTCTATATTCTCCAAACCAAGTCAACATGTACTTTAATATCCAGTGGCTTCAATGTAAGGATGGGTACAGAGGAGAACGGCAAAAAAAATGCTGGAAACATAAGTTGGAGTGAAGAAAGAAAGATGCCAAAGCCTTCTAGAGTACTCAAAAGCCTAATGTCTGTAACACATGAATAAACTTTCTTCAAGAAACAGGTAGGTATTTCTTGAGTCTGTACATTGTGCAGAATGTATTTGTTGGATGCTTCTGTTTGTCAAATCAAGGAAAGATGTTTTGTTTTACTTTTAATTTTAAAAGAAACGAATAGGAAAGTGTTGGACATGGAAAGAACTCAGAAGCATCATGAAAAATAACTACATCTTACAGAAAGAAAATTCGTGGTTACTGATTTGGGGTTTTGTTGTGTCTGTGTATAAATGAAATGAGGAGAAGATTTACATTTTAAGGTCTCATTAAAATGTATCTTGCCTTTTACAAATTCACTCTGAACATATGTGCACATTAAAAGTGATCACTAGAAAAAGGAATAACAATCTAAGTCATGCCATATTGCTTTTGTATAGTCTTAAAAATAACATTAACAACAGAGTGAAAATAAACCTGATTATTTAAAAATATTTTAAAACATACATCAGTCTCTGCTCTTCTTTAAAAGTATTGATTGCATTTTCAACTTCTTCCATCATTTCTCTCAGTTTTTCAACAACTGTAAAAATAAAAAAGAGGAAACAATGTATCACATTTACTATACTTCAACATAACTAGTATATATGAAATTATAAGAAAAAATTTGACTTTCATTGCATTTAAAAAGTCTTAATTTAAAGTACAAGAACAGTAGCAAAAGATAGCAATCTTAAAAAGTAACATAGTGGGGAGCAGCTAGGTGGTGTAGTGGATAGAGCACCAGCCCTGGAGTCAGGAGGACCTGAGTTCAAATTCAGCCTCAGACACATAACACTTACTAGCTATGTGACCCTAGGCAAGTCACTTAACCCCAATTGCCTCACCAAAATAAAAAAAAAGTAACAGTGGAAAACACCCTGACCTAGTAGTCAGTACTCAATATATTCATTTGTTCACTAATTATCTTGAGTAACTCATTTAAACTAACCTGTATGTACTTCAGTTTCCCCATCTATAAATTATAGAAAAATACCTGCCTTGCCTTACCACATAGGATGATATGAAAGCATTACTATTAGTTGTAGTAAGACCATTATCATAACTAACAATAAATGTTCTGTTACACTAATAAAGATACGATAAACTATAGCATAATTTTCACACACATTAATCCCACAACTTTTCTTTGTTCTTTCCATTTTGTTTACACAATGGGTCTTTGCTCAATTAGTGCTAAAAAGAAAAACATCTGATATCTCAAAGTATAAATTAATCTCTCCCCCCACCCAAGATAATTTTTAATACACAAAAAGTACAACATAAGTCACTTACATTCTGGTGTAGATTTTACATCTTTTAACTGCTGTTGAAGCCTCTTTACATGGTTATGTATTTTTGTCAGGTGTTGTTGGATTTTAGCTCCTACAGAGATGACATGTAAAAATTAAGTAATTCTATTAGAAACATTTTTACAACTCAGAAATTCTTTAAGGATTGGAAAAGTCATTTTAACATTGATGAAATCTATAGCAGAGTCACATAGAATAGAATTTGATGTTTTGGAAAATTTTTGCTTACCACTGATAATAATTTTGCTTATGAGCAACACTTAATGTCCAATGTTAAATCCTGAATAAAGAACTCCAAGAGCTTGTCCAAATTTTATTGTACTGAAATTTTGTTCACAAAATAGTGCATTACAAAAATGAAAAACTAGCTACCTTGGGCTTGGGGTTCTTTTTTTAAAATTATTTATATTTATTTTGTTACACATTTCCCAATTAATGTGAAAAATTTTTAACAATTGTTTTTAAAATTTTTGAGCACTCCAAATTCTCTCCCTCCCTCTCATGTCCCCTCCTTGAGAGACAGGCAATTTTATTTCGATTATATATATGATACTATGAAAAACCTCTCCATACCAGCCATGTCACATCACACACACAAACCCCAAAAATAAAGGAAGTTTTGTTTGGTTTTTTTTGGTTAGGCAATGGGGTTAAGTGACTTGCCCAGGGTCACAGAGCTAGTAAGTGTTATGTGTCTGAGACCAGATTTGAACTCAGGTCGTCTTGACTCTAGGGCAAGTACTCTATCTACTGCACCACCTAGCTGCCCCTTCAATTTTTTTTTTAAAAATGCCTTTTCAAAGCCTTTCATATCAAATGGGGAATGGCTTTTTTTTTATAAATTTCACTCCGTTTCTTATTTTTTGAGAAAGGAGGCCTTCATCAGATAAATTTGCTATAATTTTTTTTACACTTTCCTATTTTCCTTCTAATTTTGGCTGCTTTTAGTTTTGTCTATGTAAGGTTTTTTTGTTTTGTTTTGAATTTTTTTAAAATTTTATATAACTACTTCCCATAATTCCCTCTATCTCTTCTTTGGCCATAAATTCTTCCCTTATCTTATATCTTATAGGTACATTTTTCCAAGTTCCTCTAATTTACTTACGCTATCACCCTTTATGTCTAAATCATATATACATTTTTACCTTATCTTGATATATGGTGTGAGATGCTGGACTAAGACTAGTTTCTTCCAAACTGCTTTCTAGTTTTCCCAGCAATTTTCATCAAATGTTAAGTTTTTACCCCAAAAGCTTAGATCTTTGGGTTTATCAAATACCAGATTACCATAGTCTTTTACTAATGTGTATCATGTACTTAATCTATTCCACTATTTCACCACTATTTTTCTTAGTAGCAGATTGTTTTCATGATCACTGCTTTGTAATATAGTTTGAAATCTAGAATTGCTAGGCTACCTTCCTTAACATTTTTTTTCATTTACTCCCTCAATATTTTTGATCTTTTGTTCTTCCAGATAAATTTTACTATCTTTCCTAGCTCTATAAAATAATTCTTTAAGTAGTTTGGTTGGTATGGCACCGAATGAGATCGTTTTAGGTAGAATTGTCATTTTTATTATATTGGCTTGGCCTAAACCATGAGGAATTAACATTTCTCCAATTGTTTAGATCTGTGTTAAAAGTATTTTGTAGTTGTGTTCATATAATCCCTGGGTTTATCTTGGCAGGTAGACTACCAAGTGTTTTATGCCATCTGCGGTTATTTTGAATGGAATTTCTCCTTCTATCTGTTGCCACTGGGTTTTGTGGGTAGTATACAGAAATGCTGGTGATTTATATGGGCTTATTTTGTATCTTGCAACTCTGCTGAAGTTGCCATTTCAACTAGTTTTTTAGGGTTCTCTAAATATACATCATATCATCTGCAAAGTGAGTTTGTTTTCTCACTGCCTATTTTTCTTCAATTTCTTTTTCTTGTCTTATTGCTAAAACTAGGGCTTCTAGCACAATATCGAATAACAGAGGTGATAATACACATCCTTGCTACAGTCTCGATCTTATTGAAAAAGTTTTAAGTTTATCCCTGTTACAGATAATGTTTACTCTTGGTTTTAGAGAGATATTACTCAAAGTTTTAAGAAAGGCTCTATTGATTCCTTTGCTTTCCAGTGTTTTTAATAGCAACAGGTGTTATATTTTGTCAAAGGTTTTTTCTGGATCTCTTGATATAATGACATGATTTTTGTTGTTACTGTTATTAATGTGGTCAATTGACAGTTTTCATAATACTGAACCAGCCCTGCATTTCTTCTATAAGTTGCACCTGGTCAGTGTATGATTTTTATGATATGCTGCTATAATCTTCTTGCTAGTATTTTATTTAAATTTTTTACTTTAATATTCATTAGGGAAATTGGCCTATAGTTTTCTGTTTTTGCTCTCCCTGATTTAGGTATGAAAACCACATTTATTTCATAAAAGAATTTGGTAGGACTCCCCTCTTTACCTATTTTTTCAAATAATTTACATAGTATTGGGACTAATAATTCCTTAAATGTTTGATAGAGTTCACTGGTGAATCCATCTAACCCTGTGGATTCTTCTTAGGGAGCTTACTGATGGCTTGAATTTCTTTTTCTAAGATACAGGTATTTACATATTCTATTTCCTCTTCTGATAAACTGGGCAATTTATATTATTGCAAATATTAGTATATTTCACTTAATTGTCAGTTTTATTGGCATATAACTGGGCAAAAAACTCCTAATAATTACTTTAATTTCATCTTTGTTGGTGGTATATTCACTCTTTTCATTTTTGATATTAGTAACTGGGTTTTCTTTGTATAAATAAAATTAACCAATGGTTCATCTATTTTGTCCCATAAAACCAGCAATTTTATTAATCTCTCCTTTTATTTTCAGGATTTCCATTTTGGTGCTTAATTAGAATTTTTAAGTTGTTCTTTTTCAAGTTTTTTTTTTAAGTTCCATGCCCAAATCTGTTCTCCCTTTTACTGATATATGCATTCTGATATAAATTTTCCCTGAAGTACTCCTTTGGCTGTATCCCACAAATTTTAGAATGTTGTCTCATTGTCATCATTCACTTTAATGAAATTATTATTTCTATGATTTGTTCTTTGACCTATTCATTCTTTAGTATTATGTAATTTCCAATTAATTTTTAATCTATGCTTCCATGGACCTTTATTAAATTTATTTTTTATTGCATTGTGATCTAAAAAGGGTGCATTTAATTTTTCTGCATTTGGTTGTGAGGGTTTTATGCCCTGATAGTCAATTTTTGTAAAGGTGTCATGTGCAGTGGAGAGAAAGATATACTCCTTTCTATTCCAATTCAGTTTTCTCCAGAGGTCCGTCATATCTAACTTTTCTAAGATTCTATTCATCTCCTTAACTTATTTCTTATTTTATGTTTAGATTTATCTAGTTCTGAGAGGGGCAAATTGAAGTACCTTACTAGATAGTTCTGCTATTTAATCCTATAATTCATTTAATTTTTCCTTTAAGAATCTGGACGCTATGCAATTTGGTGCATGTTAGTTACTGATATTACTTCATTGTCTACGGTGCCTTTTAGCAAGATGTAGTTTCTCTGTTTATCTCTTTTAATTAGGTCTATTTTTGCTTTTGTTTTGTCTGAGATCATGATTGTTACCCTTTTCAATTTAGCTGAAGCATAATAGATTCTGCCCTAGTCCTATATTTAAATTGTCTGTGTTTCTCTATGTGAGGTGTTTCTTGTAAACAACATATTGTTAAATTCTGGTTTTTAATCCATTCTGCAATTCATTTCCATTTTATGGGTGAGTTCATCCTAGTCACATTCAGAGTTATAATTACTATGTGTTTTCCCTCCATCTTATTTTCTTCTGTTTATCCTTCTCTTTTTATCCTGCACCTCCTCTAAAATCCGTTTCACTTCTGACTACTGCCTTCTTTGATATGCCCTCCCTTTTTTCACACCCCCTTTCACTCATCCCCTTTCTCTCCTACTTCCCTATTGGTTAAGATAGATTTCTATTACCAATTGATATATATTTTCCCTTTTGGAACTAATTTAGAACAAAGTTCAAGCATTGCCTCCCCCCCCACCAGTTTCCCCTCCACAGTAAAAAAAAAACAAAAAACTCTTCCTTGTGCACCCATTTTATGTGAGATAATTTTCCCCATTCTTCCTCTCTCTCCCCCCTTCTCCCAGGGTATCCCTCTTTCTCACCTATCTTTTTTTTTAACTTCATCCCAACATAACTGACTCAATTCTGTACCCTCTTTCTATATAGAATCCTTCTAATTGCCCTAAAAATAATAATAAAGGTCTTAGAAGACACATGAATCATCTTCCCATAAAGAAAGGTAAACATCTTAAACTTACTGAGTCCCTTATGATTTCTCTTTCATGTTTACCTTTTTATGCTTCCCTTGAGTCTCGTATTTGAAAGTCAGATTTTCTATTCAGCCCTGGTCTTCTCATCAGAAATGCTTGAAAATCCTCCATTACATTAAATATTCTTTTTTTTTTCCTCGAATGAGTATACTCAGTTTTACTGAGTAAGTTATCCTTGATTGTAATCACAGCTCTTTTCCTTCTGGAATATATTATATTCCAAGTCCTCTGCTCTCTAATGTGGTAGCTAATGAGTCTTGTGTGATCCTGACTGTAGCTACAAGTTATTTGAATGATTTCTTTTTTGATGCCTGAAATATTTTCTCTTTGACCTGGAGCTCTGTAATTTGGTTATGATATTCCTGTGAATTTTCATTTTGGAATCTCTTTTAGCTGGTGATCTATGGATTCTTTCAGTTTCTATTTTACCCTGTGGTTTTAGGACATCAAGGCAGTTTTCCTTGATAATTTCTTGAAATATGATGTCTAGGTTCTTTCTTTCATCATGACTTTTAGGTAATCCAGTAACTCTTAAATTATCTCTCTTTGATCTATTTTCCCAGTCAGTTATTTTTCCAATAAGATATTTCACATTTTCTTCTCTCTTCATTTTCTTTGTTTTTATTGTTTCTTGAAGTCTCATGAAGTCATTAGCTTCCACTTGCCCAATTCTAATTTTTAAGGAATTATTTTCTTCAGAAGTTTTGCGCCTCCTTTTCCATTTGGCCAATTCTGTTTTTTGAAGTTTTTTTCTTCAATTATTTTTTGTGCCTCTCTTATCAAGCTGTTGTCTTTTCATAATTTTCTTCCTTTGTTTTCATTTCTTTACCTAATTTTTCTTCTACTATGATTATTTGATTTTGAAACTTTTTTTTATTTCCTCCAGAAATTCTTGTTGGGCTTGGGTCCAATTCACATTTTTCGTTTGAGGAGTTGTTTGTTTTCACTTCATTGTCTTCCGAGTTTGTGTCTTGTTCTTCTCTGTTACCACAGTATTTTTAATAGTCAGCTTCTTTTTTTATTGTTTGCTCATTTTCCCACTCTATTTCTTGATCTGGATCATTATGTCAATGTGGGTCTTTGTTTCCAGCATGGGGGATGGGAAGAGGTGGGGAAGGGAGGGTCTGTCTCAAGCTGCAGGCTTTTTGGCCCTCCTGTGTTCAAAACTTGTTCTGAGGGTTTGGAAATTTTCAGTGCTTCCAAGGTGGTGTGATCGGGGAGAAGTAAGGAAGGTCACTACTCTTTTGGTTGGCACTCTGGTCCTTACCCAAGAAGGGCCACTGAGTCCTTGGGATTGTAACTGATGCTTCTCCTGGGTCCTCCTCCCTTGGGACCAGAAACAGTGTTCCTCAGGGTCCTTGGGCCCTTAGGGCCAGAAGTGACACTGCCCCTCAGGATTTCCATTCCCTCTTGACTGAACATGCTCCTCTCAGCCTTTGAACTACGACCCAGAGACGGTTATAGATAGTGGAGTGGCCAAGCAGTTGCCTGTCAGAGTTCACACTCCCTCCTGACTGAAAGTGCTCCCCTCTTCCCTTGAACTATGACCCAGAAATGGGTATAGGCAATGGAGTTGACAAATAACATCTGGTTCTGCATTCAGTGCTAGCACAAGGTACCCTATAATCTCTTTCTGACCAGATGCAGGTCTCTGCTTGTCTCTGGCTTGAAAGC
Organism: Vombatus ursinus; assembly: GCF_900497805.2. Lineage (NCBI taxonomy): Eukaryota > Metazoa > Chordata > Mammalia > Diprotodontia > Vombatidae > Vombatus > Vombatus ursinus. The sequence goes on along the minus strand of NW_020954570.1, from coordinate 12,610,146 downwards.
TCCAGAAGTTGCTGCTGCTTCTGTCACCACCACTTAGTCCCACCAATGGCATCTTATCCACGGGGGCTCCCGGCCAGCCTCTCCTCCTATATCACAGATCTTTTGAACTGCCTATGTTGTCTTGGGCTGGAAGAATGGCTCATTCTGACCCTTTGTTTTCTCTGCCACTCCAGAATTCAACTTGAGGTAGTATTTTAAAGTTGTTTGGAAGGGAATGATCAGAGATTTTGGTTGAGTGCTTCTCTACTCCACCATCTTGACTCCCCCCAGAAGACCAGGATCTTCCGTTTTAAAGAATTTTGTTACAGTGTAATTTGTTGTTATGGAATTTGACTTATATACTTCATTATTATTATTCCCTAACACTTCATCTGGGGATGAACTTCATCTATCAGTGTGAGATCCTCTAAGAAAGGCTAGCAACTTTTTTGTGAATGTTATTAGTGGTATTAAGCAATGCCCTTAGGTGTCAGTGCTACAACTTGGATAATAAAGAAAGGAGGATGGAGAAAAAAAAGTTAAAAAGTACGTGAGTAAGTGGAAGATACAAACAAAAGAAAAAGATTGCCTACCTATGTGTTATTACAGCTTGAAATAAATTTTAAGAACACAGTGAAGTCCTGAGTAATAGTAAAGGGACTTCAAAAAATCCAAGTTAATATTATCACACTGAAGTCTAATACTATGACTTCAGCAGCAGCAACAGAATAATTCTTTTGTTTTTTGTTTTAGATTACAACTAATTTTAAGCCTTATTTTAATGTTCATCTAAGTTAACAAAGGCTGAGGTCCTACATATATTTTCACACTTAATAACATTTATCATATTCCTTCTTTCATGACTGCTACAGTGTGAAACGAAATTTTAAGAATTCCCCCAGACCGACGACCACTAGAAAAGGCACAGAAAAATCAAAAGGATTTGCTTACTCAGTGTATCCAATCTCAGCAAAATGCAGTACATAAAATGCTGTCTGCAAACACACGTGTATTTTGGCTCAATTTACATTTATTTACATCCAAAACCTCCCATGAAAAAGGTCAGTTAGTTAACCTTTTAATCTGGAAATGACACCTTGATATAAGTAGTTCATTTGGGGGGGTGTGCATGCGAATGCACGCATGCACACCAAGACTTCTGAAATACCCAATATAATCATATTTTTTCCTAGATCTGTGATTTCAATGTGGAACTCACAGAGTAGCCATGGTTCTGAAACTTAAGAGTTTTACAGAGATGGGGTACTAAGACATCAAGTGACTATCTCTAGGTCACAAAGCCAGTTAAGTGTCAAAGGTGGAACTCCTATCCACTATATCATGCCATATCTCAACTTGTAAGTGGAGGTCTATATACTCTATCCTGATGACAGTAAGTGGTCTGGTAACTACAAGATCCCCAACTGCTTCTGGCATAATAGGGATCCATGAAATGGCATTCAGAATAGAAGGTGAGGTGAACTGATTTAGACTCACTGATGTGTCATCTGGAACCCTATGGCCATGTCAACAACAATTATTTCCATGGACACCATACATAAGCATCTCTTTAGCTTCCTTTGCCTTCAGGATGTTCATGTTCTAGATTGGGAAGAAATAACTGAGCTATAAGTGTGATGCTCTGAAACAGCATCATTTTAACAACTAGAGCAAGGAGATGTGATATACCTAAATCTCAAGGACTCAGCCTCCAGAGACACTTCTTCTACTCACACCTATTAGATAATAAATATTTAATCTTAATAAGATACCAAATGAAGCACTGTGACATGCTATATGTGACTCATTTGTCTTACATTAGGAGACAGGCCTAGCTTAGCTTTTTGCCTCAGGTATAGGCCACTTAGCCCTGGGGGTTCTTGTTTTTAACTGTGATGTTCCTGGAGATCAAACCATGTTGTTAGTGTACATTATACTTAACCAAGGAGTAGAATTATTTATTCAGCAAGTACTTAGGAGGCACAGGCCTATATGCCTAGCATTTTGATGCAGAGAATAAGTTAAAGATTGTGAAAGAACACACCACAATCTGCATTTTTCCACAACCTTGTCTTTGCTAGCTAATGCTGCACCCTTTATCTGGAACACCCTTACCTTGCCAAGTATGCTATCTAATTCCAAGTCTCAGATCAAGTGCTATGAAGCTCTGATCTCCACAGCGAAAAGTAATCATTCCCTCCTTTGATTTTCTATATTTCTTTGAATATTTCTTATTGTGCTATCACAGTCTATTTTGTGCTGTAATTATTTGTTTTCATTTCTCCTCTCAGACAATAATCTTTAATATAATAGAGATAGTTTAATGGCGGAGCCAAGATGGCGGAGTAAAAGCAGTGACTTGCTTGAGCTCTCTCCCAAACCCCTCCAAATACCTATAAAAAATGGCTCTAAACAAATTCTAAAGCAGCAGAACCCACAAAAAGACAGAGTGAAACAAATTTCCTGCCAAAAACAGCCTGGATGATTGATCAGAAAGATCGACATGCTTCAGCACATTAAGATTTCCCCAGAAAGGTATATCACGACAGGTGAGGAGAGGAACGCAGTTTGGTGTGGGCAAGCAGGCCACAGCAAATCTGGAGCAGGCCTCAGAGGACTGAATTGTGGGCAGCTGTGGTGGTTTCCAGACTTCTCAACCCATGAATGAACACCAAAGACAACTTAGAAGGTCAGTGGCAAAAGTCTGTTTCTGTGGTGGTAAGAGAGAAACACAGTGGGGCTCCAGCCCTATTTCCCGAGCTCGACCCCAGGGCAGCAGCTGCCTCCTGAGCTTCTGGCCCACAGACTGAGGGGGAATAGAGTGGCTCATCAGAGGGGGATTGCAGGGATCTCTCTGCTGGTGCAGAATTCTCTTGCTTTGCCTGTGCTTGGATCTGGGTCACAGTTCTGGGTGGTGGTCCTGGGGCGAGGAGGAGTGCTGGCATGGTGGAGCTTGTAGTGGCTATGGAGAGGAAATCCTCCTCACAGTTCCAAGACAGAAAAGAGTGCTCATAGACCAGAGCACAGGCCAGGAAAGGAGTTTTCAATTTTTCAATACCAAAAATTATCAATAATCAAAAATTATCAAGGAAAATTGCCCTGATATTTTAGAACCAGAGGGCAAAATAGAAATTCAAAGAATCCACCAATCACCTCCTGAAAGAGATCCCCAAAGGAAAACTCCTAGGAATACTGTAGTCAAATTCCAGAATTCCCAGGTCAAGGAGAAAATATTCCAAGCAGCCAGAAAGAAACATTTCAAGTATTGTGGAAACACAATCAGGATATCGCAAGATTTAGTAGCTTCTACATTAAGGATCCGGAGGGCATGGAGTATGATATTCCAGAGGGCAAAGGAGACAGGACTACAACCAAGAATCACCTACCCAGCAAAAATGAGTATAATCCTTCAGGGTAAAAAATGGTCATTCAATGAAAAAGGGGACTTTCAAGCATTCCTGAGGAAAAGACCAGAGCTGAACAGAAAATTTGACTTTCAAATACAAGACTCAAGTGAAATGTGGAAGTGGTAAACAGGAAAGAGAAATCATAAGAGACTTATTAAGGTTGATCTGTTTACATTCCTGCAGGGAAAGATGATATTTGTAACTCATGAGTCCTTTGTCATTATCAGGGTGGTGGGAGAGGAAAAATTATATGTATGTATAGATAGAGAAATAGATAGAGGACACAGGGTGAGTTGAAGATGAAGGGGTGATATCTGGAAAATAAAATTAAGGGGTGACAGAGAATTATACTGGGAAGGAGAAAGGGAGAAGTAGAATGGGGTAAATTATCTCACATGAAACAGACAAGAAAAGGCTTTTACAGTGGAGGGGAAATGGGGAAGGGAATGAGTGAATCTTATTCTCATAGGATTTGGCTCAAGGAGGGAATAACATACACAATGGGGTATGGAAATCTATCTTACTCTACAGGAAAATAAGGGAGGAAGGGGAAAAGAGAGCAGGGGGTTGATAGAGGGGAGGGCAGATTGGGGGAGGGGATAATCAAAAGCAAATACTTCTAAGGAGGGACAGGGTCAAAAGAGAGAACACAATAAATGGGGGGATAGGATAGGATGAAGTGAAATATACTTAGTTTTTCACAACATGACTAGTATAACCTGTACCGAGATGCTAGCCTTTTCAATGAGGGTGGGTGGGGAGGGAGGAAGGGAGAAAATCGGTAACCCAAAGTTTTAAAAAAACACGTTAAAAATTTTAAAAAAATTCATAAAAATAAAAAAATTTTAAAAAACGTTTGTTATCTTCCATAGCAGCTCATATAAAGTGGATGCTCCATAAACATTTAATTAATGACAGTGGAAATTAAGACATTCCACAAGGAAACCTTAATTCCATTATGAATTACAATGTAGTGAAGGAATTGGGTTTTATGGTTCCTACTAACCCAAACCTTTGAAAGGCAGTTTTAAAAACAGTGCAAACTAATACTACTGTGCTCTAAGAAATGATGAAAGAGACAGTTTAAGAGAAACCTTGGAAGAGTTGTATAACCTAATGCAGAATGAAATAGGCAGAATCAGGAGTACAACTTATAATATAACAACAATGTAAAAATGAAATAAATGACTTAAATCTGATTAATGAGTTTAATTAAATTAACTAATTAAATCTCAGAGAGATGATGGAATAAATATGGAGAATGAGATACATTTTGGAAATGGCTAATATAGGAATTCATTTTTTAACAAGGTATATTTATTATAAAGTTTTTTGTTTTTCTTTTTTTTATGGAGGAGACATGAAGGGAGAAAAATACATGATAAATGAAAAAAATTAATTTTCAAATGGTTCAAATTCATATACTGGGGGGAAATAAATATACTGGTAAATTCTTACTCTTTTTTTGCAGGGGAGGTGAGGCAATGGGGGCTAAGTGACTTGCCCAGGGTCACACAGCTAGTAAGTGTCAAGTGTCTGATGTCGCATTTGAACTCAGGTCCTCCTGATACCAGGACCAGGGCTCTATTCACTGCACCACGCAGCTGCCCCTTAAATTTGGACTCATAACAAACTGCAATACAGCTTCTTATACCATGAACTCTCTTTATAATAATAAGTCCTTTTGTTTGATTTAGAACATTTTACTACATAATCAAACACTATTTCTCCCAAGAGCACTATTTTTGTTACTAATTAGTCTTCCAACATGTAGTTCTTATCAATTAAGTTCAATTCTCTACTGTCATTCTCCGATAATATTTCTAAGGACAATATTGATGTGGTAGCATTCATTCATTCAATGAATATTAATTGATCACTTACTATGTACAAGGAACTATGCCTAAGGAGGATAGCACTAGATTTGACATCAGAAAAAAACTGGATATGGATCTACCTTTCTCACAAGTTGTACAAGTAAGTCACTTCACCTCTGTGAACTTCAGTTTCCTCATCTATTCAATGGAAGTAATACAATGAATGTAGTATCAACCTCACAAGACTGTGGTGACACAGATCAAATATACGTAAAGTGCTATGTAAATGTCAGATATCATTATGACAATGATAATCAAGACGTTATCCTTTAATACAGGAGTACACAGAACAATTAAGTAGGTGGTGTGACTCCAAGAATCAATTTCTGTTCATTAATAGAAATTATTACTAAGTCATACTTTTTTTTTTTGGTAAATCATAGGATAAGTGTATCAACATCTCTTGATGTCTGGCCATTTTCTCTGGCTGTCCCCCAGGTCCGGGATGCTCTCCCTCCTCATTGTTACCTCCTGACTTCCCTGGCTTCCTTCAAGTCCCAACTAAAATTCTACCTTCTACAGGAAGTTTTTCTTGATCCCTCTTATCTTGTGCCTTCACTCTTCTGATTATTTCCATTTTGTCTTGTATACAGTTTGTGTGTATATAGTTGTTTACATAGTCTCCCCTATCCAATTATAAGTTTCTTGAGGGCAGATGCTGTTTCTTATCCCTTTCTTTGTATCCCCAGCGCTTACCATAGAGTCTGGCAAATACTAAGAGCTTAATAAATGCTTACTGATTACTGAATCAACAGGCATTTATTATGCATGAACTATGTCAGGTACTGGTGATATGAAAACAAAAATGAAACAGTCCCTCCTTATCCTCAAGGAGTTGACATTCTATCAGACAAGAAAATATTTACAAATATAAGTTCATACAGAATACAAACAAAATAAATGAGGTAATACTAAAAGGGAAAACACGAGCAGCTGGGGAACTCAATTTCATGCACACTCAAACACTGCACCTGTGAAGTGGACCGTGTGAGCAATGTTGTTGGGGTAGCAACATGATTAAGCAACCGATTGGAAATCTGGGGTAAGGGAGAGTAAGGAGCTGAGAATAACAACAAAGTAAAAACTACCAGCTAGGATAAACATAGTCTATACAGTATCAAAGCACAAGAAGACAACTATACAATTTTATTCTCCATGAGAGTTTTAGTATACAAAGTGCTTACTTTCTGTTTTCCTGCTGTTAACCAGTTTATGTTCAAGTTCTTCCAACACGATAAAATCAATTCGGAAGTCATTTTTTTTGTTGTAGAGATGACCATTTTTATCTTTTTCTATATTAGCAACTCTTAAGGGAAAGAAACACATTGTGAGAAGTTTAACTTGAAAACATTTTTAATTAGTTCAAGTATGAAGATACACCAGTTATCACCCTTATAGTTATCTGTCTTGATTCCATCCAGTACTTATTAAACAATATTGTTGAATTTAACAAAAAGTTTATACATATATATATATGTGTATATATATATATATGGAATTTAAATTATAAGAAAATTTAAATTCAGTAAAATGTCCATTTATCAAGTTATAATTCCTCACATTTACCTTTCTATGACAGACAACGGAAGTGAGGCACAAACTCAAATAACTTGTTCAATCTCTCATTCCTGACCTCTTTCATCTTCACTGCCTCCCACATTGGCTTAAAGTGAGGTATTCTGTAAGGGTTATTTTGTTTTGTTTTTTTTTAAACACACCCATGAATCATTTAATTGGGAGTTTTTTTATATGATGACACTTCTGTTTTCAACATAATGATTTATTTTATAAATAGCTAACTCGATTAGGGACTAGTAGAACATCAGCAAGGTATTTTAAAAAAAGAATAATTTTTTCTAATATTCCTATAGTGGGTTAAGAAATCCTAATTAACACAATAAATCATTAAACAAAACATTTGATTACAAAGTGTCATTTACTAATTTGACAATAATTTACTATGTGATAGCCATTAAAACAGCCAAAACCCAACAATCTAACTATAATTAGGTGAGTATATTTTGATGATTAAGAAAAAGAAAATTATTTATTTCCAAATTCTCACTCCACGAAAAGAATATATTTAAGATAAAAATATTATATAAAAGCGGTAAAATTTTATTTTACCAAGGGATTTTCTATAGCAGCATTTTTCACAAACTAGGAAATACTTTTTTTCCTAAACAAGTTCTATCTATAGAATTGCAATACACATACACACACACGTAATGCAATTTTAAATAAACATGTTTAACAAATAAATGAGTTATTTGAAGAAAAAGCCCCTATCAAAATTCAAAAAGGTTTTATTACAAAAGTCTTTGGAAACTAGTGCTCTATCTTCTAACTCTTTTTTTAAAGTATCTCCTCACTGCTCTGTATATAGCACCAATCAGTCAATGACTGTCAGTGACTACTTATTAGAAAGACTACATAAGCATTAACAAACAAATCATTATTGATTATAGAGTTAGAACACACATATTACAGCTCCAGAACCAAAGACACATTAGAGGCCATCTAGTCCAAACTCCTTTTTTCATACATAAGGAAACCAATGCCCAGAGGACTTGCCCAAAGTCACAAAGGTAATAAGCATCAGAGATAGGATTTGAATTCAGCTCCTCTGACTCCAAAGTATACTTCCTTTTCCCCAGGATCATGCTGCCTCTCACTTATATTATGTGAAGTAGGCTATTTTAAAATTGTCATCTTTTCTACCTTTGACCCATACACTCTTGCATATTTCCCTTAAAAAAAAAACCACAGGGATTACAGGAATATGAGTAAAAGAAAAATCTTAAGGAAAATAAAATGTTCCATTTAAAAACAAAAAATGCACTGTTATGATTCATTAACTTTATGTGTATATTTTTGTGAACTAACTCCCAAAAGAGCTCAATTGTCTTAGTTTGGAAGTAGCAAAGTTAATTTCTAATCATTTTCTTAAACTTACTGATTTTTCAATTTTTCTGCTGTACGTATGAATTCAGTTTTCTTGGCCTGATCAGCTTTCTGCTTCCAGTTATGTAACTGAAAAGGTCGAACTCCATCTTGAGTACCTGAATAGCTGTCATTCTTCAAAGAATACACACAAAAAATTATTGTACACTTCTAAAAATGTAAATTCATCTAAAGCTTAATTATGACTTCCAAGAATTATTTTAAGATAAACTAAGAGTTCAACAAGCCTATGGATAACAACGATATAAGGGTAACAATTTCCTATTTGACAAAAACTTCAGAGAAAACTAGAAAGCTGTCTGAGAGAAATTAGGTTTAGACCAACATCTCCACAGTATACAACAATAAGCTCTAAACAGATTCACAACCTAATATAAAAGGCCACATGCCACATCATAAACAAATTAGAAAAGAAGGAATGGCAATACCTTTTACAACTATAATGAATTCCTAACTAAACAATGGATAGAAATGATCATGATAGGTAAAATGTACAATTTTTATTACATAAAATTGAAAGCTTTTCTAAATTCACTTTAGTTAAAAGGGAAAATATTTGCAGCAAATCTTTCAAATACATATTGTTATCAAAATATGTTAGGAATTGATATAAATATATAACAAGAGCCATTCCTCAATTGGTAAATAGTCAGGATAGGAACAGGCAGTTTCCTCTTCTTTTTTGAAATGCTTGAATTTTGGATGCCAAATTCTTTCCCTCCCCCATCCTTCCCCAACTCATAGAGAAGTTAAGCAACATGATATCAATTATACACACAAAATTTTACAAAACATATTTGCATATTAGTCATGTTACCAAAAGCAAGAGAGATAAAGTTAAAAAATTATACTTCAATTTGCACTTTTAGCCTTTTTTATCATTAGTCTTTTGGAATAGTCTTAGATCATTGTACTGATCAGAACAACTAAGTCTTTCATAGCTGACCATTGTACAAAATTGCTGTTAATGTGTACAATGTTATCCTGGTTCTATTCACTTCATTCTGCATCAGTTCATGTAAATTTTCCCAGGTTTTTCTGAATTCCTCTAGTTCCTCATTTCTTACAGCACAGCAGGATTCCATCTCAATCACTTACTATAACTTTTCAGCCATTCCCCAATGATGGGCATCCCCTCAATTTCCAATTTTTTTGCCATCACAAAAAAGAGCTGCTAAATATTTTTCATTATTTTTGTGCAAATAGGTCCTTTTTCCCTTTCCTTTGATCTCTTTGAGACACAAGTCCTAGTAGTGGTATACTATCTAGTAGCAGTCAAAGGGTATGCACAAATTTACAGCCCTTTGGGCATACTTCCAAATATTTCTCTAGAATGGCTGGACCCATTCACATTCCACCAACAGTGCATTAGTGTCTCTATTTTTCCACATCCCCTCCAGTATTTGTCATTTTCCTTATCATGTTAGCCAATCTGATAGGTGTGAAGTGGTGCTTCAGCACTGTTTTAATTTGCTCTTCTATTGTGATTTAGAGCATTTTTTCATATACCTATAGATAGCTTTGATTTCTTCTGAAATCAGAAGAAATGTCATTTATCAATCCCATATGAAAAAATGCTCCAAATCACTGAGAGAAATGCATACAAAAATAACTGTGAAATCACACTTCACATCCATCAGATCAGCAAAGATGACCAAAAAAATAAAATTTGCAACTGTTAGAGGGACCTGTGGATGGACAGGCACACTAATGCATTGTTGTAGGGCTACAAATTGGGACAATCATTCTGGAAAGCAATCTGGTGCTACATCCAAAGTCATTAAACGATCTATGTTTTTTTGACTCATTTTTGACCATCACCATTAGGCATTTTGCCCAAAGATGGAAAAAAATTAGGGAAATGACCTACCTGTATAAAAATTTTGTCATAGCTAAGAACTGGGATGTAGATTCATATCAACTGGGGAAAGGCTGAAAAAGTTGTGGCATATAGATGTAATGGAATACTACTTTGCCATAATAATCAAAAGGGGGAAGCCAAAGAAACCTGAGGAGATATGTACAGACTAACAATGATTTCATTTTTCTCCTGGCTGTGCTTCTCACATGCCAGATTTTAACAGCATGCAATCAGCTCCTGCCTCAACCTCCTTGAGGGCTGTCTAACCTGAACAATCTAACTATCCCCTGAGGTCTGATCACCCTTGTCTTCTATATCCTTCTGCCATGACACCCCCCTTCTCCCCATCCTCCTCGTGCTTGCATTTTGGAGAGAAGCCCAAGCCGAGTAATCTTCATTTCCCTCCTAGCTGTGCTAGTGACTCTACAGACTCTAATACCATGCCTCTCTAAGTACTTTAACCCCTTTTTCAGTTCCCTTTTGTGTATTTTCTTCCCCAGTTAAAACATAAGTTTCCTGAGGGAAGAAATTGTCTTTTTGTTTGTATTTGCATGGCACATATTAAGTGCTTAATAAATGCTTGCCGAATTGTCCTGCCTTGATGCAATGAAGCAAGTAGAGCCATGAGAACAATGACCAAAATAATGTACAGAAAAACAATTCTAAAAAGACTTTAAATTTTGAGAAATGCAGAGGACAATCTAATAATGATGAATCATGTTTCCCATTTTCTTACAGGTGGGTGTACTGAGAAATGCAAAATGAGACATAAATTTACATACAATTTATAGATTTGCTTTGTTTAAATATCCTTATACTACCCTTGGGCAGCTGGATGGAGAAGTGGATAGAGTGCCAGGCGTGGAGTCAGGAAGACCTGAGTTCAAATCCACCTTGTTTTTGCCTTAGTTTCTTCCTCTGTAAAATGAGCTGGAGTATCTTTGCCAAGAAAACCCCAAATGGGGTCACGAAAAGTTGGACATGACTGAACAACAACAACAACATATTCCCCTCATACCACAGGGGAAAGCTTCTACTGGGGGTAGGGAGAACTAAATAGCATAAATAAAATATTAAAAATACACATAAGAAAGGAGGAACTTCAGAAGCGGACACAAGCAGAGCAGTTTTGTTACTTACAATCCACTTAAAAAACTGTAGTAACAAGTTCAGTTTCGTATAATTGTTAGTATTTAATAGTATTTTAAGGTTTGCAAAACACTTTACAAATATCTTTTTTAGCTTTACAACAGCCCTGGGAGGTAGGTGCTATTATTATCCACATTTTACAGATAAGGAAACTGACCTGGGTAGAGGGTAAGTGACTTGCCCTTGAAATCTTACCATATTGAGTGCCTTCCTGATTCTAGGTTCACCCCTCTTATCCACTATACCAACTAACTGCCTCTCTATAATTGTCATTTCTGTTTTTGCTTTGGATATTGAAATATGGATGTTAAGCTCATTTAAAAAAAACTTAAAAGAAAATTCTAAGTGTAAATATTAATTTAACGTTTTTAAAAATTCTCATTTTTCCTTAAGGGGTTATAGGGGCTTTGAAATTAATCACTACATAATTTTATTAAAATATAACCTTACTCTACCACGCCTTCACTTAATGTTTTAAGTATTTTACTCCTTTTATAACTGCTTAACAGAGTTACTAAATGGCTTGGTCAAAAGCAAATCAGCAGCTGGGTCTGAAATGTCAATATTTCAATGGATGTGTGATATGTATCACTGATGTGGGTACTCCCTTTCTCAGACTACAGATTTAAGTCCATCCAAGTTGCCTCATCTTGTGAGTCCATATTCTTCCATAAATAGTCCACACAGGATTCATAATTTGCGGAGTTTTCCTTTTAGGTCTAATAATATTCCAGTGGTGTCAAATTAGAACTTATTTCCACTCAGGAATAAAGAAATGTTATCTAAAGTGTCAAGAACTAGGGTACTATCAGAAGACTACTCCATTTGGCATTATTTATGAACTCACAATTTTTTGAAAACAGGGAAGGATCTCAGAAGCTAAGAGCTGGCCGAAAATGGTGGAAAGCAACAAACTGTACTGGTATGCAGGAAAATAAAAGATCAGTCAAGAAAATGGTATTGAGACACATTTTTAAATGCAGAATTTTTAACAGTGCCTTTGCTTAAAAAGTTTACAGCTACAGTTTACAGAGTAATAGTAAAGGGTGTGGGTCAGACAGTTTCCCCCTTGGTCACCAACTAAGCACCATAGGCCCAGGACAATTTGATTACTGTGTAGAGCAATGTAGTGAACGTAGCTTCAAAGTGCGTAAGGAAGAAGCAATGCGGAGACTTAATTGTTTATATGTACCATAAGAGCCATAAATGACAGATAACAGATCTGAAGCTAGAAGAGATATCAGAAACAATTCAGTCCAACCCTATCACTTTACAGATGAGGAAAATGAGTTATGCACTTATAATTCTGGCAGCATTTGTATTCCATTAATTGCAGAGAACTGAACAGGGATTTTTGACTATTCAGGTGTAGTACAATTCACAAAATAAACCTTTCTGAAAAATATGTAAAGTTTTAATAATGTGTTAAATACATTAACAAATACCGTAAATAATACTTTTGTGACAGTTAGAATCATTCTTTATTTTACATCCAGATTTTAAGGTGTGTTTGTTTAAAGTAGATTCACCTATATTTGCAAGATGGCAAATATGCCCAAAAGTACAATCATTTGCATAATCGGGGCAAAGTTAAAAGAAATATCTATCTTTCTCAGAGGCTGACACAGGATATTAAACTTTTTTTTTTTTAATGGAAGGTGATGGAAGGAAAAAAAGCCTTGGATGAATTTATTAGATACGCTTACTAAGGATGAAACAGGAAATTAGGCGGTGAAGTGGATAGAGTGCAGGCCCTGGGGTGAAGAACACCTGAGTTCAAATTCGGCCTTACGCACTTACTAGCTGTGTGACACTGTGCAAGTCACTTAACCTTATTTGACTCAATTTCTTCATCTGTAAAATGAGCCGGAGAAGGAACTGTCAAACCACTCCAGTATCTTTGCCAAGAAAACCCCAAATGGGGTCAGAAAGAGTCGGACGCAACTGAAAAACGACGGAACAACAAGCAACAACTAAAGGATGAAAACATCGATGAAAACAACACTAATACTGAAAAGTGCTCAGTCACCAGACCAAGGGAGATCTCCCCCTGCAACCGTGGAGCCCACTTTCCTTCACCTTTACAGTGTACCAGGAGTAAATATGCATTAATCTATCGGTACAGTGCCTCTTGCAATTCTTCCTTGAGTGATCAGGCATCTCTACAAGAGGCGCTGGCAAATGTTTGGTCACATTTCTACCAAGACGCCTTTTTTAATATCCCACCTTCCCCAAATTCCAACCTGTGCTTTCGAAGCAATCTCCCTAAAAGCAGAAAAATAAAAAGCCTGCAAAAAGAATCCATCTACTCAAGGACAAAATGCACCCTCTGCCCCCATCCCCACGCCCCACCTGGTCAGGCAGGTGGGAAAAAACCCCGTGTCCGGAGCGCCCCTCCCGCCCCCACCCCACCCCCGGGGGCCCACCCTCGATCTAGCGGCCTAAAGGCCTCCCCCCCAACCCACGACCCCGCCATGGGCCCAGCGACGCTGAAAACCGGCAGACTGCTCAAGCAAAACAGCGGGATTTCACCTGCGATAGTCCCGCTGCTGGAAGTGCGGCGGCCAAGGTCCGAGATCCGGCTTCTGCAGTAGCCGCCACCACTACGGTAGTCAAGGCGGCCATCTTTCAACAATCTTTCTGGTGTGGATGGAGAATGAATCTGAGGCGGGGGGCGGGGCCGGAGGGGGGCGGGGCCGGCCAGCGCTACATTTCCAAATGCATCTTTCTACCTGGTCAGAGGAAGCTCTCCTGGTGTTCAGATTGGGCCTAGCTGATAGTGTTCAGGCTTACTGTTCATTTATCCCAACTGGATTTCACTGGGAGGTGGGGTGGAGTTCTTTGGCCACCTGTTACTCTGTTATTCCACTCCCTCTTTAAGATCTATAGTTTCTGTGCTTTGGGCAAAAAACATGAGCACCATAATTCAAGAAATAATACAAGAAAACTGCCCAGAACTTCTGAATGCAGAAAAAGAAATCCTAATAGAAAGAATGCATAGATTGCCTCCAGGAAAACAAAAATAAAGACTGTAAACTCCAACACACAGTGGTTAAACTTAATAATTTAATTTACGAAAAACAAATTCTGCAAGTGACTAGGAGAAAGAACTTCAAATACAAACAGAAGGAAATTCAAATTACATAAAACTATTCTGCACAGGCCAGAAAATATAGGAGGGAATGGAATAATGTATTCAAAGAATAATGGAGCTCAGGATATAGCCTACTCTGCAAATCTGAACTGAACTATAAATGAAATAAATACAGACTTTCAATGATAAAGAATTATTCAAAACATGCTTAGAAAGAAACCCAGACCTGATGAGATTATTTGCTTCTTGAATATGCCATAGAGTTGGAGGGGTATATTCTTTCTAAATGTGCACAAGAAGACAGAGTTGATGATGGAAGTCAGGTGGAGGCAAAGGTGGAAAAGCAGGCCTGGAGCATTGTGGATGGAAATTATGACACCCCCACCTACACATAAATTAATGGGGGGGGGGTTTTGTGGGACTACATTGCAAAATGGGAGGGTACATGGAAGTGGGGAGGGGAGAAGGAAGATAGAGGGAAGTGTGTGATGTGCCCAGGTCAAATCAAGAGCTAGGAATGAGGGAAAGGCAATCCCTGTGGTCTCTCAGGAAAAAAAGAGCCTACAGGGGAGAGTAGGTGAGAAGGTGGGGAGGAAGGATTGAAAAAAAAAAAGACTGAAAAAGAGAGAAGCTTTGTTCCGATGGTTGGAGGAGGTTTCACTCTTTTAGGTGGAAAGAGATATTCTGTGAAGGGAGATGGGGACTATATGCTCAGGATCATCTGTAGGATCTGGTGCTTGAGAAGACCACTCATCTTGTGTCAGGAGTGGGGAGTTAGAGCTCTTGGGAGCAACTGGTGCCTGAGGGAGTGGAAGGGCATGAACCCAGGGAGGAAAATTTTGAGGCAAATGGAAAAATAAGGCGCAGTAGATAGAGCACTGGCCTTAAAGTCAGGAGGACCTGAGTTCAAATTAGGCCTCAGACCAAACACTTGACACTTACTAGCTGTATGATTCTGGGCAAGTCACTTAACCCCAATTGCCTTTTTTTAAAAAAAAAAAAAGAGTAACCGCAAATGGAAAAGGAAGATAACCAGGAGGGCATAAGTCAGTGGTCGGCTACATAATCAGAAATATAGTGAGAGTGGAAGGGGGTAGGGAACCTGCCATGGGTCAGTGTCCTCTCTGACATTTGCAAGAATTGATATTTTCCTGGAAGTGAGGCACACTGGAAAAGAAATCATGGAGCAAATTCTACAAGATAGTAGAAGAAACTGCTTAGAAGGGAGAGCCTAGAATAGATACCTTGGGAGTTTTGATTCCATGAGAAATGCAGAGAACAGAAGAGGAATTAGATAAGCATAGGGGTCATGAACCAGAGAATGAGGATCTAGATTATACAGGAAGAGGGGATGGATAAAGAAGAGAGTGAGAGAAATGGTCTCTGGAAAGGGGTGCAAAAAATTAAATTTAATAAGCTATTGAACAATAGTAGTTGAAAGGGAGGAGAGGAAGTGGGAATTGATGACACTAACAGTGGGGGAAAAGAGGGGGAGAATTAAATAACCAGATAAAAGAAGGAAGGAAAAAGACTAATAAGCAAAACTTCAAAATTAGGAAAATGGGTAACAAAAGGGAGGAGAGACTGGAGCAAGGGGAAGAGAGTCAGTGAGAATAGGGCTACCTTATGAAACTCAGTGTCTCAGTGGATAGGTCTCTCAGTGGATAAAGTGCTGGTCCTGGAGTCAGGCCTGAACCTGAGTTCAAATCTGGCCTTAGATACTTAGCTGGGTGACCCTGGGCAAATCACTTAACCTTTGTTTACCTCAGTTTCCTCAACTGTAAAATGAGGATAACAATAGCACCTACCTCCCAGAGTGATTGTGAGTATCAAATGAAATATCTTAAAAGTGCTTAATAACAACAGTATTATCATTATGTTTATAATTATTATATTATTGTCATTATTATTTTCATTATTTTAAATATTTTAATTTTTTTTAAAAAATTAAGCTAAAATAACTTTAGAGAAAAGACACATAGTACTATGTCTAGAGGAAGAGGGGAAAAATAATAACTTGGAAAAATATTAGAGACAAAATAGAGGAAAATATAATGCTAATTCTTATAACTTTAAATATTGATGAATTAAACAGTCCAATAAAATGAAAAAGAATGATAGATTGAATAAGAAACCAAAAGCCTACAATCTGTTGTTTACAAGGAACATATTTTAAAAATAAAGACATCCACAAAAGAAGTCTGAGGGGACTGGAAAAAAAATTTACTATGCACCAAGTAAATCCAAAAATTGCAATCCTGCTATCTGACAAATAAAAAACATCATTGAAAAAATTAAAAGGAATAAAAAAGGAAACTATATTATGCTGAAAAGAATTATAGACAATCAATCAATAAACATTTATTAAGTATCTGCTATGTGCCAGGCACTGTGCTAAGTGCTGGTGTTACAAAAAGAGACAAAATATAGTCCCTGCCCTAGAAGATTTTATAATCTAATGAGGGAGGCAACATGCAAACAAATATATACAAAGAAAATTATATATAGGCTAAATAGGAAATAATTAAAAGAGGGAAGGAATTAAGAGGGATTAGGGAAGGTGGGATTTTAGTTGGGACTTAAAAGGAATCCAGGGAAGTTAGTAGTCAGAGTTGAGGTTGGAGAGTGTTCCAAGCATGGGAGACAACCAGAAAGAATGCCCAGAGCTGAGAGATGAAGTATATCATTTGTGGAACAGGCAAGATGCCAGTGTCACTGGATCAAAGAGACATGTTGGGGAGTAAGTTGTAAGAAGAGTAGAAAGAGATTCATATTGGAAAATGCTATCCATATCCAGAGAAAGAACCATGGAGTCTGAATGCAGTTCAAAGCATACTATTTTCTCTTTTTATTTGTTGTTTTTGTTTTTTCTTTCTTGTGGTTTGTTCTGATTCTTCTTTCACAATATGACTAATGTGGAAATATGTTTAATGTTATTGTACAAGTATAGCCTATATCAGATTGCAGTCATCTTGGGAAGGGAGGGAGAGGAGAAAATTTAGAACACAAAATCTTATGAAAGTGATGGTTGAAAACTAAAATAAATTTTAAAATTTTTAAAAGAAATGATAAAACAAAATAAAAAGAATGAAAAAATAGAAGAAAATGTGGAATATTTCATTGGAAAAATAACTGACCTGGAAGACAGATCGAGGAGAGATAATTTAAGAATTATTGGAATATCTGAAAGCTATAATTATATTATATTTCAAGACATCATATTTCAAGAAGTTATCAAGGAAAACTGGCCTGACATCCTAGAACCAAAGGATGCACTTATCACCACCTGAAAGAGATCCCAAAATGAAAACTCATAGGAATATCATAGCCAAATGCCAGATGTCCAAGGTCAAGGAGGAAATACCGCAAGCAGCCAGAAAGAAATAATTCAAATATTATGGGGCCACAGTCAGGATTACACGAGATTTAGAAACTTCTACACTAAAGGACAGGGGGGAGGGAGGGCGCCTTGGAATGAGATGTTACAGAAGGCAAAGGAGCTAGTATCACAACCAAAAATCACCTACCCAGCCAAACTGAGCATAATTGTTCAGGGGGGAAATGGAAATTTAATGAAATAGAGAATTTTCAAGCATTCCTAATTAAAAGACCAGAGCTGAACCAAAAAAAAAAAATTGATCTTCAACTACAAGACTCAAGAGAAGCATGAAAAGTTCAACAGGAAAGAGAAAACATAAGAGATTCAAAAAGGTTAAACTGTTTATATTCCTACATGGCAAGATGATACTTGTAACTCTTAAGAACTTTATGACTATTAGGGCAATTAGAAGGTGTATACAGAGGGTGTGAGTGTGAGTTGACTATGATGGGTTAATATCCAAAAATAAAAACAAAATTAAAGGGTGAGAAAAAAATTGTTCTAGAAGAAGAGGGAAGAGGGATAGAATGGAGTAAATTATCTGACATAAAAGAGGCACAAAAGCTATTACAGTAGAGGGGAAGATAGGGGGCTGGCGAGCAATCCTCTATCCTTACTCTCATAAGAGTTGGCTTAAAAAGGGAACAACCTACACAATCAGCTGGTTATAGAAATCTTTCTTACCCTATAGGGATGTAAAAAGGGATAAGAATAAAAGAATGGGGAGGGGGGAGGACTGATAGAAGGAAAGGCAGATTGGGAGAGGCAGTGGTCAGAAGCAAAACACTTGTGAGGAGGGACAGGGTGAAAAGTAAAAGAGAGAAGGATAAAGAAGGGGGAAATAGGATGGAGGGAAATACACAGTTAGTTATCATAAATGTGAACGGGATGAACTCACCCATAAAACAGAAGTGGATAGCAGAAAAACCCTACAGAACTACACTTTACTCTTTACAATTTACAAAAACCAAACTACAATTTACTCTTTACAAGAAACACATGTGAAACAGAGAGACACACAGAGTAAAGGAAAGAGGCTGGGGCAAAATCTATTATACTTCAGCTGAAGTTAAAAAAAAAAAAGACAAAGCAAAAGCAAAAATAGACCTAATTAAAAGAGATAAGAAAGGAAACTGTATCTTGCTAAAAGGTACCATAGATAATGAAGTAATAGCAATATTAAACATACACACACCAAATGGTATAGCATCTAAATTCTTAAAGGAGAAGTTAAATGAGTTACAGAACAAAATAGGAAAACTATACTAGCAGAGGACCTCAACTCTCTACACTCAGAACTAGATAAATCTAACCCCACCCCCCCAAAAAAACTGGAAAGAAGCTAAGGAGGTGAATAAAATTTTAGAAAAGTCAGATATTAGAGACCTCTAGAGAAAATTGAATGGGAATAGAAAGGAACATACCTTTTTTTAGTGGTATATAGAACCCACACAAAAATTGACCATGCATTAAACTCTCATAACCAAATGCAGAAAAGCAGAAATATCAAAAGCATCCTGTTCAGATCATAGTGCAATAAAATTACATTTAATAAAGTGCAGTGGAAAGATAGACTAAAAGTTAATTGGAAATGAATCTAATCCTAAAGAATAAACAGGTAAAAGAATAAATCATAGAAACACTCTACAATGTCATTAAAGATAATGACAACAATGAGACAATATACCAAAATTTATGGGATGCAGCCAAAGCAATACTTAGGGGAAATTTTATATCTCTAAATGCTTACATCAGTAAGATGGAGAAAGAGCAGATCAATGAATTGGGTGTGCAACTAAAAAAACTAGAAAAAGAACAAATTGAAAATCCCAAATTAAACACCAAATTAGAAATCCTGAAAATCAAAGGAGAGATGAATAAAACTGAAAATAAGAAAACTTGTGAACTAATAAATAAATCTAGAAGCTGGTTTTATGAAAAACCCAATAAAATAGATAAACCATTGGTTAACTTAATTTTTAAAAAGGAAAGAAGAAAACCAAATTACCAATATAAAAAATGAAAGGAGTAAACTCACCACCAATGAAGAGGAAATTAAAACAATTGTTAGCAACTATTTTGCCCAATTATATGACAATAAATCTGACAATCTAAGCAAAATGGATGAATATTTATAAAAATGTAAATTGCCCAAATTAACAGAAGAGAAAATAGAATAATTAAACAGCCCAATCTTAGAAAAAGAAATTGAACAAGTCATTAATGAACTCCCAAAGATAATATCCCCAGGGCCATATGGATTCACAAGTGAATTCTATGAAACTTTTAAAGAACATTTAATCTCAATAATATATAAACTATTTAGAAAAATAGACAAAGGAGTCCACCAAGTCCCTTTTACAACACAAATATGGTGCTGATACATAAACCAGGAAGAGCAAAAACAGAGAGAGATAACTATAGATCAATTTCCCTAATGAATATTGATGCAAACATTTTTAGTAAAATAATAACAAGGAGATATATCACAACGATATATCACAAGGATCACACACTAAAATAAAGTGGGATTTATACCAGGAATTCAGGGTTGCTTCAGTAACAAAACCAACAGAAATCTCATGATTATCTCAATAGATGCAGAAAAAGCTTTTAACAAAATACAACACCTATTCCTACTAAAACATTAGAGAGCATAGGAATAAGTGGAGCTTTCCTTAAAATCATAAGCAATATCAATCTGAAACCATCCAGAAAAATTATCTGTAATGGGGATATGCTAGAAGCCTTCCCAACAAAATCAAGTGTGAAGCAAGGATGCCCATTATCACCACTATTATTCAATATTGTACTAGAAATCCAAGCTATACCAATAAGAGAAGAAAGAGAAATTAAAGGAATTAGAATAGACAATGAGGAAACAAAACTATCTACTCTTTGCAAGATGATATGATGGTATACTTAGAGAATCTTAGAGAGTTAAATAAAAAACCACTTGAAATAATTAACAACTTTAGCAAATTTGCAGGATACAAAATAATCATCAGTATTTCCATATATTACCAACAAAGTCCAGCAGCAAGAAATAGAAAGAGAAATTCCATTTAAAAAAAAAACATAGACAATATAAAATACTTGGGAATCTACTTGACAAGACAAACCCAGGAACTATATGAACACAATCACAGAACACTTTTCACGCAAATAAAGTCATATCTGAACTGGAAAAATATTAATTGCTCATGGGTAGGTTAAGTCAATATAATAAAAATGACAATTCTACCTAAGTCAATCTACTAATCAAACTACCAAAAATTATTTTTTTAATTTCTATTTTTAACATGTGTTTTTAAAACTTTGGGTTACAAATTTTCTCCCTTCCTCCCTCCCCAGCCACCCTCATTGTAAAGGCAAGCATCTCAATACAGGTTATAGATGTGTAGTCATGCAAAACACTTCCACAATAGTCTTGTTGTGAAAAACTAAGTATATTTCCCTTCATTCTATCCTACCCCCCCAATTTATTCTATTCTCTCTTTTGACCCTGTCCCTCCTCAGAAGTGTTTGCTTTTGATTATACCCTCCCTCAATCTACCCTCCCCTCTATCAGCCCCCTGCTCTCTTGTCCCCTTACCCCCTTATTTTCCTGTAGGGTAAGATAGATTTCCATACCCAATTGTGTATATTATTCCCTCCTTAAGCCAAATCCTATGAGAATAAGATTCACTCATCCCCTCTCACCTTCCCCCCACTTCCCCTGCACTGTAAAAGACTTTTCTTGTCTGTTTCATGTGACATAATTTACCCCATTCTACTTCTCCCTTTCTCTTTCTCCCAGTATAATCCCCTCACCCCTTAGTTTTATTTTCCAGATATCACCCCTTCATCTTCAACTCACCCTGTGCCCTCTATCTATCTATACACACGTATAATTTTTTTTCCCTCCCACTACCCTAATACTGACAAAGGATTCATGAGTTACAAATATCATCTTTCCCTGCAGGAATGTAAACAGATCAACCTTAATAAGTCTCTTATGATTTCTCTTTCCTGTTTATGTCGTCCATGTTTCACTTGAGTCTTGCATTTGCGCTTCTATTCAGCTCTGATCTTTCCCTCAGGAATGCTTGAAAGTCCCCTATTTCATTGAATGATCATTTTTTACCCTGAAGGATTATACTCAGTTTTGCTGGGTAGGTGATTCTTAGTTGTAGTCCTATCTCCTTTGCCCTCTGGAATAACACACTCCCTGCCCTCCGGACCCTTAAGGTAGAAGCTGCTAAATCTTGTGTTATCTTGATTGTGTTTCCACAATACTTGAATTGTTTCTTTCTGGCTGCCTGCAATGTTTTCTCCTTGACCTGGGAAATCTGGAATTTGGCTACAATATTCCTAGAAGTTTTCCTTTGGGGATCTCTTTTAGGAGGTGATCGGTAGATTCTTTCCATTTCTATTTTGCCCTATGGTTCTAAAATATCAGGGCAGTTTTCCTTGATAATTTCTTGGAAAATTATGTCTAAGCTGTTTTTTTGATCATGGCTTTCAGATAGTCCAATAATTTTTAAGTTCTCTCTCCTGGATCTATTTTCCAGGTCAGTTGTTTTTCCAATGAGATATTTCACAGTTTTCTATTTTTTCATTCTTTTGGATTAGTATTACAGTGCCTTGATTTCTCATAAAGTCACTAGCTTCCAATTGCTCCATTCTAATTTCTAAGGAAGTATTTTCTTCAGTAAGCTTTTAGACTTCCTTTTCCATTTGGCCAATTTTGCTTTTTAGGGCATTCTTCTCTTCATTGGCTTTTTGGATCTCTTTTGCCATTTGAGTTAGGCTATTTTTTAAGGTGTTATTTTCTTCAGTATTTTTTTGGGGGTCTCCTTTAGCATCACTCTCAGTTTTTCTTCTATTTCTCTTATTTGCTTCTCAAAATCCTTTCTGAGCTCTTCCATGGCCTGGGACCAATTCATATTTTTCTTGGAAGCTTTGGATGTAGGAACTTTGGCTTCTTTGTCTTCTTCTGGTTGTATGTTTTGATCTTCTTTGTCACCAAAGTAAGATAATATAGTCTGACTCTTTTTTCACTGCTTGCTCATGATCCCAGCCAATTACTTGAGTTCTAAACTCTTTGTTAAGGTAGGGGTCTGTTTCCATTGTGGAGAATGTACTGTCCCAAGCTTCAGGGGTTTTGTGCAGCTGTTTTCAGAGATACTTCTAGGGACCTGTAAATTTTCAGTTCTTCCAAGGTATTATGATCAAGGGTGAGGTATTTACTCTTTTCCTGGCCTGTGCCCTGGTCTATGATCATTCTTTTCTGTCTCGGAACTGTGAGAAGGATTTCCTCTCCATAGCCACTACAAGCTCCACCACGCCAGCACTCCTCCTCGCCCCAGGACCACCACCCAGAACTGTGACCCAGATCCAAGCACAGGCAAAGCAAGAGAATCCTGCACCAGCAGAGAGATCCCTGCAATCCCCCTCTGATGAGCCACTCTATTCCCCCTCAGTCTGTGGGCCAGAAGCTCAGGAGGCAGCCACTGCCCCAGGGCTGAGCTCGGGAAATAGGGCTGGAACCCCACCGTGCTTCTCTCTCACCACCACAGAAACAGACTTTTGCCACTGACCTTCTAAGTTGTCTTTGGTGTTTGTTCATGGATTGATAAGTCTGCAAACTGCCACAGCTGCCCACAATTCAGTCCTCTGAGGCCTGCTCCAGATTTGCTGTGGCCTGCTTGCCTACACCAAACTGAGCTCCTATCCCAGCTCATTGCGATATACCTTTCCAATCAACCATCCAGGTTATCTTGGGCTGGAAATTTGTTTCACTCCATCTTTTTGTGGGTTCTGCTGCTTTAGAATTTGTTTAGAACCAATTTTTTTATAGGTATTTGGAAGGATTTGGGGGACAGCTCAAGCAAGTCTCTGCTTTTACTCTGCCATCTTGGCTCCGCCCTCCCAAAAATTATTTTATAGGGCTAGAAAAAAATCATAACAAAATTTACCTGGAAGAACAAAAGGTCAAGAACATCAAGAGAATCAATGTGGAGAAAATGTGAAAGAAGGTGGCCTAGACATAGGCAGATCTCAAACTGTTATAAAGTGGTAATCATCAAAACAATCTGGTACTGGCTAAGAAACATAGCGGAATAGATTAGGTACACAAAACACTGTATTAAATGACCATAGTAATTTATTGTTCAGTTAACCCAAAAATCCAAACTTTGGGGACAAAAATTCATTATTTGACTAGAACTACTGGGAAAACTAGAAAACAGTATGGCAGAAATGAGGCATAGGCCAACATTTCACACCAAGATATGTTCAAAATTGATACATGATTTACACATAAAGAGTGATACCAGGGCAAATAGGTGGTGCACTGGATAGATCACTGGCCCTGGAGTCAGGAGGACCTGAATTCAAATCCAGCCTCAGATATGTAACATTTACTAGCTGTGTGACTCTGGACAAGTCACTTAATCTCAACTGCCCCACCCAAAAAAAAAAAAAAAGAGAAGAGTGATACCATAAGCAATTTAGGAAAGCATGTCAAAGGTATGTATAAGGAAAAATTTAGGAACAAAAGATATAGAAAGCAGTAAAAATGTAAAATGGATAATTTTTATTATATAAAATTAAAATTTGCATAAACACAACAATTGCAAACAAAATTATAAGGGAAACAGAAAACTGGGGAAAATTTTACAGCAAGTATTTTTGATAACAGCATCATTTCTCAAATATATAGAGAACTGAATCAAATTTATGAGAATAATAAGAATTCCTCAATTGATAATTGGTCAAAGGATATGAACAGGCAGTTTTCAGACAAAGAAATGTAAATGAAACCCAAAGAATAAAACTCCCCTAGAACTCAGGAGCATTAGAATTTAGCACATTATAAAGGATTTTTAAACCTTGAAAACTTTGAATTAGCATTCCTAATGGTAAAGACACATACACACACACGCACATACACACACATTATAGTGTTATCATTCATCCTGACTGTTTTTTTTCATCTACCCTTGACCAAAATGTCTGAACAGATGTTGAATGAATGATTGAATGCGCATATTATAGACAAAACTTTACATGGGAAGAAATCCTGGAAATTTTTTACAACACACCCTTCATTCTTCCCACATACAAACCTAGCCCAGTATTAAATATAGGCTTTGGTTAAAAATTAAACTTGTTGTTATCTTCTAGAAATAAACAGGAAATGGGAAGGAAGGGGAAGGAGTCTAATTGTAACATATCAATTTACATTGTAGGCAAATTTTCCATTATTTTAATTTGGATTTTGAAAGAAACTTCAAAATTAAAATGAACTCAAATAATACATCTAGTCATGAAGGGCTAAATCTGTCTAATTTTAGGGTCTATCAGCAAGTACTCAAATACAACTATACAGGATAGTCTAAAAGGCTTAGTTCAGTTTTAACCTGTTAAAGCTAAAACATATTTATTAGTGAATTGGGCATGTTAGATAGCAATCATTCATATGCCCACCTCACCCTACAGATTTGTTATACTCAACTAGGGATGTGATATTAATTTTGTCATTGTAAAATCCTGAAAACTCTGTGACTTAATTGCTTAAGATAGCTATATGCAGAAAAAAGAAACAAAGAAGGAAGGAAGGAAGGATCGAAGGAAGGAAGGAAGGAAGGAAGGAAGGAAGGAAGGAAAAAAGAAAGAAAAGAAAAGAAAAGAAAAAAAAAGTTCAGGATGGTCCATGTTTCAACAACAGCTCCAAATGCTGGGAGAGAATTAGGAGTCCCAGCAGTATATAAGCTTGCATAGGGAATGGACGTTTTATATTTCACCAAGGGAAAAGATAAATGAGTGAAGTTCATTCTCCAAAGGTAAGCCAACCAGAACAAGACTTAAAGTATAGAAAGACTAATTGGTGTATTTTTTTTTTAGTTAATATTGTTTGCTTTGCAAATTTTGCTATTCAGAGTTTGGACAGGGATGGATGAACCTAATTATGCTAGTTCAGACTCCTGTTGTTAATCTGTTAAAATTAAGAGAAAATTTTGCCATATCCTTGGTTAACATCAAGAAATGAAGTGAAAGTTTAACAAAAAGTAAATCTGTTACATTAAAAAAAAAAAGCTGAATTCTCTCTCTACTCCTCTCCACTTCATCTTGAGTTTTATTCCAGAGATTTGGAATTAGATTCAATGTAAGTATATCTCCGTTCTAGTTCAGTTTCTTCTCTAAAAACTGAATTAAAAAATTGATGTGCTATAAGACAGAGTGAATATAATGAATAAGAAAAGCATAGAAAGATTTACATGAACTGAAGTAAGCAGCCACTATGACTATAATAATGTAGATGGAAAGAATAACCACCACAAAACAAATGAACAAATGTTGTAAAATTACAAAGAACAAGCATGGCCCCAAAGAAGAGATTTGAAAAGACACTTCACTCCACTCTTTTGTAAAGATGGAAGGTCTACATGTGCAGGACATTGTGTACTGGCTGCGCCGACCTTCTGCCAGCCGCGCGCCATACCCTCTCCTCCTATAAGGAGCAGGCTACCAGAGTCATACTCACTTCCGAGTCTTCGGTCCTCAGCCGGATAAACACACAGAGACGAACCATCGGGAGGCGCCAACACCAGAGCTTTATTCAGAGGCCATCACAGCAAGCCCAAGCAGCAAGGCCAGAGCAACAGAGCAGGAGCCAGGAGAGAGAGCACGTGATCTGACCACGCTCGTTCCCAAATACCTACCTAGCCCCTCCTCCCCAGCCCGCTTACTAGCCAATGAGTGTAGGGTCAGATACCGGAAGGGGCTGTCTGAGTTTAGCACACCAAGGGGGAGGGAGTGACGTAGGAGGCTAGGACCGGATACAGGGAGGAGGCATCTGGGATTAGTGCATAGACAGAGTACGTGACCTAGGAAGTCAGACTCAGATACTGGGAGGAAGGGTCTAGGGTCAGTGCTACACAAAGGGACCCAGGAAGTCAGGAAGGTCACAAGATGGAGGCATCTGGGGATGACGTAGCATATAGGGAGGGGACTAAGCAAAGGGAACCCAGTCCTCTGCCGTCCCACTCCCACGTGGCACCGCCCCTTGCCTCAGGAGCACAAGCTCCGCTACTTCCTTGTACCCAGCTTATCTCACATAGCACTGCCCACTGCCTCAGGGCTTCTCCGTATCCAGCCCATCCCAGTTCACCACGACTCTGCCTACCACAGCCCCTGCCTCGACTTCCAAAATACCCAGATCTTACCCTACTCTTGCCACAGCGCTCAACCTGGTAGCTGCCAACATCAGACAGTCCCTCACAACATTGCATATATTTTTGTACTTTTTGATATATTGATATTTTCATACTTTAAAGTGTATTGGTCAGTCTTGCTAATTTTTTCTTTTTTCTTTTAAAAATATTATTTGCTATATGATACCTATCAGGGATTGAGAGGGAGAGGAATACTGAGGACAACTAATGCAAAAGCACTGAAATGGGAGTTGAAGTGTCATGTGTGAAGCATACATTTAGCTGGGTCACAGAATGTAACAGGGAGAACAATGTGCAATGAGGCTAGAAAGACAGGTTGGGGTGGGTGGGAAGGCCATAAAGAGATTTAAAAGCTAATGATATGTAATATTTGATTCTATAGTCAAGAGAAAGTTATTGAAATTCATTGATGTGTGGACATGGTTAGATCTGCACTTGAAATAACTTTAATGGCTGTATAGAGGATGGACTGGAGTGGGGAGAGTTTTGAGGCAGGGGAGACCAATTAGGGGACTCTTGAAATAATCTAAATGAGTGGTGATGCTGTATGAGTAGAAAGGAAGGTTGAATGCAAGAGATATTATAGTACAGAAATAAAAATGGCAAGATTTGTCACCTGACTCAATGCATGGGGTGAGAGAGAGTGAGGATTTGAAGATAATACCAAGCATCCAAACCTGGCAGATCAGTGGTGTTTTCAACAAGTTAGCTATGTTACACCTCTGGAGAAAACTTAATGGGAATAGAGAGGAATATACCTTTTCCTCAGATGTATATGGAACTTTGACAAAAATTGACCACGTATTGGGACATAAAAAATTCACAAAAAATGCAGAAAAACAGAAATATTAAATGCACTCTTTTCATACTATAATGCAATAAAAATTACATTCAATAAAGGCCCTTGGTTAAAAATAAATTGAAAACTAAATAATCTAATGCTAAAGAATGAGTGGGTCAGAGAACAAATCATAGACATAATCAATAATTTCATAACAGGTAATGACAACAATGAGAAAACATGCTAATATTTCTGGGATGCAGCCAAAGCAGTATTTAGGGGAAATTTTACATCTCTAAATGCTTATATCAATAAAAGGATCAATATCAATAAAAATATCAATAAAAGGACCTATGAACTGGATGTAAAACTAAAAAAACTAGAAAAGAAAAAATTGAAAATCACTGATTAAACACCAAAATAGAAATCCTAAAAATCAAAGGAGAGATTAATAAACTTGAAAATTAAAAAATTATTGAATTGAAAAATAAAATTAGGAGCTGATTTTATGAAGAAAAAAACAATAAAATAAACTACTGATTAATTTGATTTTTAAAAAAGAAAGATCACCAAATTACCAGTGTCAAAGATGAAAAGGGGGAATGTACCACCAAAGAAGATGAAATTAAAGCAATTAGGAGTTATTTTGTTTGATTATATGCCAATAAAACTGACAAACTAAGTGAAATGGAAGAATGTGGACAAAAATATAAATTGCTCATATTAACAGAAGAGGACATAGAATACTTAAGTAACCCTATCTTAGAAAAAGAAATCAAACAAGCTAACAAATGAGTGACATATGAAAAATCCCCAGGATCCGATCGATTTACAAGTGAATATCACCAAACACTTAAGTAACAATTAATTTCAATACTATATAAGCTATTTGAAAAAAATAATACCTACCAAATTCCTTCTATGACACAAATGGTTTTCATACATAAACCAGGAAGAGCAAAAACAGAGAATAGAAGCTATAGGTCAATTTCCCTAATAAATATTAAGGCAAAAATTTTAAATAAAATACTAGGAAGGAGATTATTGCAATATATCACAAAGGTCATACACTGTAACAAAGTGAGACATACCAGAAGTGGAGAACTGGTTCAATATTAGGAAATCTGTCAGCACAATTGACCATATCAATAACAAAAATCATATGATTACATCAACAGATGCAGAAAAACTTCCGACAAAATACAACATTCATTCCTAGAAAGCATAGGAATAAATAGAATTTTTCTTAAAATGACAAGTGGTATCTCCCTAAAACCATTAACAAGCATTATCTCAATGGGGATAAGCTAGAAGCCTTTCCAATTAAGATCAGGAGTGAATTATTCAATATTGTATTAGAAATGCTAGTTATAGCAATAAGACAAGAAGGACAAATTGAGGGTATAAAAATAGGCAAAGAGGAAATAAAACAATTCCTCTTTGCAGATGATATGATGAAATACTTAGGAACCTAGAGAATCAATGAAAAACTAGATGAAATGATTCACAATTTGAATAAAGTTGCAAGATATAAAATCAACCCACATAAATCATTAGCATTTCTATGTATTACCCACAAAATCCAACAAGAAGAGATAGAAAGAGGCAGCTAGTTGGCACAGTGGATAGATCACCAGCCCTGGAGTGAAGAGGACCTGAGTTCAAATCTGACCTCAGACACATAACACTCACTAACTGTGTGACTCTGGGCAAGTCACTTAACCCCAATTGCCTCACACACAAAAAAAAGAAAGAAAGAAAGAAAAAAAAAACAAAGGAAAAAAAGAAGAGATTGAGATTTAAATAGAATTTCTTTAAATAGAATTTCTATTTGAAGTAACTGCAGACAATATATATGCAGACAATACTTGGGTGTCTACCTTCCAAGACAAAACCAGGAACTATACAAACACAATTACAAACACTTTTCACACAAATAACGACAGATTTAAACAACTGAAGATGTGTTCATTGATCATGGGTAGGCCAAATAATAATTTTACCTAAATTAGTTTACTTATTCAGCACCATACCAAACTGCCAAAGATTTATTTTACAGAGCTAGAAAAAATAATAACGTAATTGATCTGGAAGAATAAAAGATCAAGAATATCAAGGGAATCAATGGAAAAAAATGTGAAGGAAGGTAGCCTACCTGTGTTGTTGTTCACAGTCATGTCTAACTCTTCATGACACATGGACCATAGCATGACATGTCCTTCTATCCTCCACTATTTCCTGAAGTATGTTCAAGTTCATGTTCATGTTTCCATGTTTCCATGATACTATTTATCCTTTTCATCCTTAGATGTGCCCTTTTCATTTTGCTTTCAATATTTCCCATCATCAGGGTCTTTTCTAATAAGTCCCATCTTTTCATAATGTGGCCTAAGTATTCAAGCTCCAGCTTCAGTATTTGACCTTCCAATGAGTAACTTGAATTAATTTCTTTAAGTATTGACTGATTTGATCTCCTTGTTGTCCAAGGGAATCTCAAAAGTCTTCTTCAGCGCCACAATTCAAAAGTGTTGATTCTGTGGCACTCAGCTTTCCTTATACATTATTACTGGAAAAACCATAACTTTAACTCTATGGACCTTTGTCAGCGAAGTGATATCTATGCTTTTTAGTATGCTGTCTATATTCGCTATAGCTTTCCTTCCAAGGAGCAAGCATCTTTTAATTTCATGGCTGCAGTTGCCATCAGTGCCACCTTTGAGGCCAAGATATAAAATCTGACACTGTTTCCATTACTTTTCTCTATATTTGCCAGGAAGTGATGGTACCAGTTGCTGTTATCTTAGGTTGTTTTTTTAAATGTTGTTTCAATCTAGCTTTTATACTCTCCTCTTTCACTCTCACGAGGCTTCTCAATTCTTCTTAACATTCTGCCATCAGAGTGGTATCATCTGCATATCTGAGATTGTTGATATTTCTCTCAGAAACCTTAATTCCAGTTTTTGATTCATCCAGCCTGGAATTTTGCATGATGTACTCTGCATATAAGTTAAATAAATAAGGTGACAATATAGAGCCTTGTCATACTCTTTTTCTAATCTTAAACCAATCTGTTGTTCCTTGTTCAGTTCTAGCTGTTGCTTCTTGTCCCCCATACAGGTCCCTCAAGAAAGAAGTAAGATGATCTGGTACTTCCATCTCTTTGAGGACTTGCCCTACAAAATAAAAGACTTTAATGTAGTCAACGAAATGAAAGTAGATGTTTTTCTGGAATTCCCTGGCTTTCTCCATAATCCGGTGAATGTTGACAATTTGGTTTCTAGTTTCTCTGTCTTGTCAAAAAACAGCCTATTCTTCTGGTGATTCTTGGTTCACATATTGTTAAAGAATCTAGCTTGTAGAATCTTAAGCACCACCTTGCTGGTGTCTAAATGGAGTGCAATTGTTTAGTAATTTGAATATTCTTTTGTTGTTGCAATTGTTCAGTAATTTGAACATTGTCCTTTTTTTAGGATTGGGATATAAACTGATCTTTTCCAATCCAGTGGCCATTGTTGTGATTTCCAAATTTGCTGGCATATTGAGTGCAGCACTTTAACAACGTCATCTTTTAGGATTTCAAATAGCTCAGCTAAAATTCCTTCACCTCCACTAACCTTACTGTTAAGCAATGCTTCCTAAGGCCCACTTGACTTAGTTCTGCAGGATGTCTGGCTCTAGATCAGTAACCAGACTATCATGGTTATCAGTGATGTTAAGATCTTTCTTGTATAGTTCTTTTGTATATTCTTGCCACTTCTTCTTAATCTCTTTTAATTCTATTCAGTACCAGATTTCAAATTATATGACAAAGCAGTAATCATTAAAACAATCTGGTACTATCTAAGAAATAGAGTAGTAGATTAGATACATAATATACAGTAGTAATGACTATAGTAATCTAGTGTTTGATAAACCCAAAGATCCAAGTTTTAGGGGCAAGAACTCAGTATTTGACAAAAATTGCTGGGAAATCTGGAAAACAGTTTGGGAGAAACTAGGCCTAAACCAGTGTCTCAAGAGGTAGGGAACCTGCAGCCTCAAGACCACGTGTGGCCCTCTAGGGCCTCAAGTGCAGCCCGTTGACTGAATCCAAACTTCACGGAACAAATCCCCTTAATAAAAGGATTTGTTCTGTAAAACTCAGTCAAAAGGCCACAACCAAGGACCTAGAAGGCCATATGTAACCTTGAGGCTGAAGTTTCCCCATCTCTATTTATACCAAGATAAGGTCAAAATGAGTACATAATTTAGACATAAAGGCTGATATTATAAACAGATTAGGGGAGCATGGAAAAATGTATCTCAGATCTATAGATAAGAGAAGAATTTATTACCAAACAAGGTTATGGGAAGTATAATGGATAATTTTGATTACATGAAATTAAAGGATTTTGCATAAACAAAACCAATACTGCCAAGATTAGAAGGAAAGCAGAAAAGTGGGAGAAAAAATTACAGCAAGTTTCTCTGATAAAGGCCTCATTTCTCAAATATAGGGAACTGAGCCAACCCTAAAAGATAAGAGTGATAAATGATCCAAAGACATGAACAGGAAATTTTCAGAAGAAGGAATTAAACCTATTTATAGTCAAATGAAAAAATGCTCTACGTCACTATAGAGAAATGCAAATGAAAATAACTCTAAAGTACCACTTCACACATATCAGACTGACTGTGACAGAAAAGGAAAATGATGAATGCTGGAGGGAAGGTAGAAAAAAACAAATATGCTGATGTATTCTTGGTGAAGTTGTGAACATCCTGGAGAATAATTTGGAACTATGCCCAAAAGGCTATAAAACTGTGCATACACTTTGACCCAGCAATAGCACTACTAGATCTAGACCCCAAAGGGATAAAAGGAAAAATAAAGGCATTTATATGTGCAAAAATATTTATAGTAGCTCTTTTAATAGAGGCAAGAATTGAAAATTGAAGGGATGCCCATCATTTGGAGAATGGTTGAAAAAAGTTGTGGTATACGATTGTGATAGAATATGATTGTGTTATAAGAATGATAAGGGGCCTAGTTTCAGAAAAACCTGGGGAGTCTTGTATGAACTGATGGAAAGTGAAGTGAGCAGAATAAGGAGAACATTGTACACAGTTACAGCAATAGCTTAATGATCAACTGTGAAAGACTTAGTTACTCTGATCAATACAATGATGTGAGACAATTCTGAAAGACTTATGATGAAAAATGCTATCTACCTCCAGAGACAGAACTGATGAACTGAGAGAAGATTGAAGCGCAATAATGTAAAAACAGCTACAAGCAGAGCCTCAAAGAAAAATACAAATTGGACACAAACCTAACAAGAATTCCTGGAATTGGTTCCCCTCCCTTTTCCCCCCATTCCCCAATCTATGACCTTAAAATACAGATATCCTGAGATTTTTCTCTAGGGTAATATGTTTGCGGAACCTCTTCCTTCCCCACATAAAATTATATAGATACAGAAATATACATAAACGCATATGATTAACTAAGTTGCTCAAGTCTACACAATATAAAATTAAAAGCTAGTAATTTTCAGTGAATTTAGCCTAAGTACACAGCCAGGCTAGACAAGTGAATCTTTAATAGTATTACTAAGTTGATTAGAAATACGATATAATCAATAAACACTAGACTTGAAATCAAGACTTGGATCAGAGTATCAGTTTTGTCACTAACTAGTTGTGTGATTGGGTTGTCACTTAGCTATTCTGTGTCTCAGTGTCTTCATGTGTGAAATGGGGTTAATATCATAACATATCTCATGGGTTGTTAATTTTGTGGAAAACACTATAAACCTTAAAGCAATATGTGGAAACTTTTATTACTTTAAAAATCACAGAACATAGAATTTCAGAGATAGATGGGACCTTAGGAGCATCCTGTCTCTGTCTTTGCTTAGGCTGTTCCCTCATGCTGGAAATTCACTTCCTTCATGTCACTACCTCCTAGAATCCCTAGGTTTTTTTTTCAATTTTCAGCTCAAGTACCACTGTACATGAGGTTTTCATGATCTTCCAAGCTACTAGTATTCTACCACCACCATTCCCACAAGGTTCTATGAGTAATCCTTAAGGGCTGGGTTTTTCTAGTGTTGTATGTGGTTCAGAAGTCTCCAGTTGGTGTGGTCTCCACTGATTTTCAATTAACCAGGCATAGTCAGTCTTTAGAATTATTATTTAAGTGGTATAGCAGGAAATTGGTTTAAAAAAATCCCCAAACCAGAAGTATAACGATCTCTCCTTAAACACCCAAAGTTCCTGGGAGAGAGAATTCAAACTTAGAAAGTATATACAGCCAAAGAATAAACACAGCTATTAGCCCGTGGAAGTCCTTTCTTCCTTTGTAAGCCCTTGTCCTGAAGGGGCCTTTTCTTGTTGAGTTTATTTTGTTGTCAGTCAATATACAAGGTCCTGGCAACTGATGGACAAAAATAAAACAGTATCGAGTAAGCTTAAGGAGCTTACATTGTATCTGGAGGGATTTCGATCAGCTCCTGCTGCTGGAAAACAATGTATCAATGGCGATAGGAACTCCAGATCTTTTGACCTTTTCAAACTAACAAGGATGTCACTAGGTTAATGGTGGGGTGGGGAGGTCAGAGGGAAATGTAACAGTTCCTCTAAGCTCGCTCACTCCCTCCCTCATGACTTCTTGCTATATGATGCAAATACAAGAGTATGACTCAATGTGCTCCTGAGCCTGGAAGCTCTCCAAGCTAAATTGTTTTACTTTAAGTTTTCAAACTGATTTGCTATTGTAAAACACACCTAGGCTGTTTCAATTAGTTACAAAATATTTCCCATGAGATGTTACCTGCTTTCATCCAATGATCAAAAGCACTTCATTCCTCCCAAATTAAGGATTTTTTCTGCAGCTAATTTATACCTTTGATTGAAATTCTGTGCCTTTTGTGTTTACATTAATTGGGATGGCTTACACTTTTGTATGTAAATATCTCCCCCAGATAGATCTTAAACTCCATAACATTACTTAACACTGTTTCATTTTTGTCCATGAATTTCCAGCACCTAGCACATTATGTAGTCCAGTCTCCCACATCACAAAGAAACCAAGTCCCAGAGTTCTTTGGTTTTTATCTGTACATGCAATTGCACTGACTGTGGATTTAAACAGTCAATAAACATTTTTTTAAGTGCCTAGTATGTTCCAGGTACTGAGCTAAGCACTTGAGGACACAAAAAGAGGCAAAAGAAAGTCCCTGCTCTCAAGGAACTCACATTATAATGGGGGAGACAACAAATTATGTATACAATATGTGCAGGAAAAAATAAGAGGAAAGGCATTTGGATTAAGAGGGGTTGTGAAAGGCCTCCTATAGATGAAATTTTAGTTGGGACATAGAGGCTTAGTAAGCACAGTTGAGGAGGGGAGAGCCTTTCAAGCATGGGGGACGGTGAGAGAAAATGCCCAGCCAGCAAGATCAGTGTCAGTGGATTAAAGAGTACATGGCAGGAAGTAAAATGTAAGAAGACTAGAAAGGGGGAAGAGGAGTGGCCTAAGTTAGAAAGGCTTTGAAGGTCAAATAGGATTTTATTTGTTGTTTGTTATTTTATCTAAAAGCAATAGAAACCCACTGAAGTTTATTGCATAGGGATAGTTAGACCTGCAGTTTAGGAAAATGACTTTGGTGTCTGAATGGAAGATGGATTGGAGTGAGGAGAGACTTGAGGCAGGCAGAGATGGTATAAGAAAAATACCATCAGCAGATTATTATAGTAGTCCAGATGTGAAGTGATGAGGGCTTGCATCAGAGTGGTGACAGCATCAGAGAAAGGGACATATTTGAGAGATGTTACAAAGGTGAAATTGACAAACCTTGGTAATGGTTTGGATATGGGTGAGTGTGGAGTATGACACCTAGGTTATGAGCCTGAAAAACTGGGAGGATGGTCTTGCCCTCTATGGTAATAGAGAAATTGGGGCAGGATGGCGTGGGGAGAGTAGAGGAAAAAATAGTGAGTTCTGTTTGGGACATGTTGAATGGAAGATGTCTATTGGACATACAGTTCGAGATGTTTGCAAGGCAAACATGATATGATTGGAGGGCCTCAGATATTAGGGCAGGATAGGTAGATTTGAGAATCATAGAGATGGTAATTAAATCAATGGGAGCTGATGGTATCACCAAGTGAAGTAGTATAAGAGGGAGTAACTTTATGCTTTTACTTTCCTTTTTAAAAAAATTTATTATTTAACATTTTATTTCCCACAATTACATGTAAAAACAATTTATTTTTAGGCAATTGGGGTTAAGTGACTTGCCCAGGGTCACAAAGCTAGTGTCAAGTGGTTGATCTGAGGCTGGATTTGAACTCAGGTCCTCCTAACTTCAGGGCCTATGCTCTATCCACTGTGCCACCTAGCTGCCCCTAAAAACAATTTTAAGATTCTTTTTTTCAAATTGAGTTCCAAATTCTCTCCCTCACTCACTCCCCCCCCCCCAGTCCCCACCATTGAGAAGACAAGCAATTTGTCATAGGTTTTGTATGTGTAGTCAAACAAAACACATTTCCATGTAAGTAATTCTGTGGGGGAAAAAATAGACAACCCACCCCCAACCCCCAAAATAAAGAAAAATATCTTCGATCTGCATTCAGTCTCCACCAGTTCTTTCTCTGGAGATGGACAGCACCCTTCATCATAAATCCTTCAGAATTGTCTTGGCTCATTGTGTTGCTGAGAATAGCAAAGTTACTCACAGTAGATCCTCATACAATATTGTTACTGCATACACTATTCTCCTAGTTCTGCTTAGTTTACTTTGCATCAGCTCATTTAAGTCTTTCCAGGTTTTTCTGAGAGCATCCTGTTCATCATGTCTCATAGTGCAATAGTATTCCATCATAATCACATACCACAACTTGTTCAGCCATTCTTCAATTTATGGGCATCCCCTCAATTTACAATTCTTTGCTACTACTAAAAGACCTGCTATAAATATTTCTGTACATATTTTTGTTTTTTATCTGTTTGGGATACTGACCTAGTACTGGTATTGCTAAGTCAAAGGGTATGCACAGTTTTATAGTCCTTTGGGCATAGTTCCAAATTGCTCTCCAGAATGGTTAGATCAGTTCACAACTCCATCAACAATGCATTAGTGCTTTAATTTTCCCACATCCCCTCCAACATTTATCATTTTCCTTTTCTGTCACATTAGTCAATCTGATAGCTCAAAGTTGTTTTAATTTGCATTCTCTAATCAATAGTGATTTAGAGCATTTTTTCACATGACTATAGATAGCTGTGATTACTTTGTTAAAACTGCCTATTCATATTCTTTGACCAT
Source organism: Vombatus ursinus (assembly GCF_900497805.2). NCBI lineage: Eukaryota > Metazoa > Chordata > Mammalia > Diprotodontia > Vombatidae > Vombatus > Vombatus ursinus. Next base: position 12,573,123 of record NW_020954570.1, on the reverse strand, counting down.
TTATCAGTCGAAGGAAGACTGTTATTTCTATAAATTTGACTGTTTTCTACATATTTGAGAAATGAGGTCTTTATCAGAGAAACTTCCTGTAAAAATTTTTTTTCACAGTAAGGATTACTATGTATTTCCCTCCATCTGATTCCCCCCATTTATCCTATTCTCTCTTTCCTTTCACCCTGTTCACTTTCAATAGTATTTTGCTTCTGACTCTAATCTCCCCCAATCTGCCCTCCATTCTATCCACCCCTCCCACTTTTATATTATCCCCTTCCTCTCCTACTTTCTTGTATGGTAAGATAGATTTCTATACCCAGCTGAGTGTGTATGTTATTCCCTCTTTGAGCCAATTCCAATGAGAGTAAGGTTCACATGACCGTCCAGCCCCCTATTTCCCCCATCTTACCCTCCACTGTAAAATCTCTTTGGGGCTTCTTTTATGTCAGATAATTTACCCCATTCTACTTCTCCCTTTCTCCTTCTCCCAGTGCATCTTTCTTTCTCACCCCTTAATTTTTTTTTTAGATAATCATCCTATCATATTCAACTCATAACCCATGCCTTCTATGTATACTCTTTCTAACTACCCTAATAATGAGAAAATCTTTAGGTGTTATAAGTATAATTTTCCCATGTAGAAATGTAAACAGTTTAACCTTATTAAATGCCTTATGATTTCTCTTTTCTGTTTACTTTTACTCATTTGGGGCTTATGAACATTTGATAGTTTTCTTTAAAGTAGGAGTGGCTTTTTTTTTTTAACTTCACTATCTTCTTCTGAGTATAAACCCAGATTTTCTTTTTTTCATTCTTTTGAGTTTGTTACTTGATGTATCACAAAGTAATTTCCAATTGCCCAATTCTAATTTTTAAGGAATTATTTTCTTCAGTCAGTTTTTGTACCTCTTTTTTGATTTGGCCAATTCTACTTTTTAAGGAATTGTTCTCTTAAGTGAATTTTTATATATCTTTTATCATTTGCCCAGTTCTGCTTTTCAATTCATTTTTTTCTTCATTGGATTTTTGTACCTCTTTTACCATTTGGCCTAGTCTGTTTTTTAAGGTGTTTTCTTCAGTACTTTTTTGTGCCTTCTTTACCAAGCTGTTGACTCTTTTTTCATGATTTTCTTCCGTCACTCTGATTACTCTTCCCAATTTTTCCTCTACCTCTCTTACTTGATTTTTAAAATCCTTTTAGAGCTCTTCCATGGCCTGAGGCCAATTCATATTTTTCTTTGAGGTTTTGGATGTAGGAGTTTTGACTCTGTTATCTTCTTCTGAGTTTATGATTTGAACTTCCTTGTCACCATAATAACTTTCTATAGTCAGGATCTTTTTCTGCTGTTTGCTCATTTTCCAGCCTATTTCTTGACTTTTAACTCTATGCTAAAGTGGGGCTCTGCTTCCCAAGTGGAAGGGGCACTGTCCCAAGCTTCAGATTTTTTGTGCAGCTGTTTTTCAGAAGTAATTCTGGGGACTCACAAGTTTTTGGTTCTTCTAAGGTGGCATGATCTAGGGAGAGGTGTATTTTAGGGAAAATACCCTTTCTGTGCTCTGGTCTGTGAGTGACCACAAGCACTCATTTCCAACCTAGAATTGTGACCTGGGTCCCTGCTCCCCTAGACACAAACTCTGGTTTCCAGTGCTCCCTCTTGCCCTGGGACTGAGACGCAGGGCTGCAACCCAGATCCAAGTATGGGTAATGCAAGAGTCCTGCTTCCACTGAGAGCAAAGGGATCCCTCTAATCTCCTTCCAACCAGTTGTCTGACCCTCCCCCAGACTGTGATTACAGTCTGTAGGCTGAGAGGTCTGGAAACTGCCACAATAGCACAGAGGCCTGCTCTGTTTGCAGGGGTCCATCTGTGCTGGTGTGACCTGCACTGGACTGTATTCCACTCTCACCCCTTGTGCAACAGAACTTTCCTGCCATTTTTCTAAGTTCCCTGGGGCTGGAAAATCATTTCACTGTGTCCTTTTTTGGGTTCTGTTGCTCTAGAATTTGTTTCAGGGCATTATTTAAAGGTGTTTGGAGGAGTTTGGGGAAGAGTTCAGGCAAGTCCCTGCTTTTTCTCCACCATCTCGGCTCTGCCTCTGATACTTTTTCTTGTAAGAGGTCACAATCCCTGGAAATGCTGTAGTCCCTGGAGACTGTGCCCAAAATTCTAAAACCATAACAATATTCCCAGCTTGTTTTATGAAAGTTGTCCACTTATAAAGTGAAATAAAAAATAGGTGACACCAATCTAATCCAAAAAGCATTTATAAAAAGCATCTACTATGTTCAACTCTCTTAGGGACTGGGATACAAAAACAAATTGAAAAAACAGTCCCTGCTTTAAAGAAACTTACCTTTTATCTAGAGTGGGGGGAATATCCAGATAACTTCAGTCCCAAAACATCATTGGAAACATGAAGACAATTCACGTAATAGGTATTTGTAATTGCAATCACCTAGGTAATTGTCACAATTCTTCATTGTAAACCTTAAATGCATTCTATGTGAGCCAGAGTAGCATCTGTGGTGTGGTAAAGGAGATGGCCTTAGAGCATTTGAGCCTTGTCTTTTTTAAGCTGTTTAACCATGGATCAGGTGTTTAACTTCTCTGCATCGCATCTTCTTTGTCCAGACTTCTTATAGCATTATTTATGAGGCTCAAATAATAAAATGTATATAATTTTGTAAAATGGAAAGCATCAACAACTATTGATATCTGTAATGGTGAAATTAATTAGCTATTTTCCCATCCACCCTCTGTTAGGCTTTGTTCCCTATAGACCCAGTCAATGAAGCAATGTACACTATGGTGCATATTGTCTAAGGAACAGAACAAAGGAAATCATTTAATTTCTATGGATATTAATGAAAATTAATAGGAGTTATCAATGGAGTTTAATAGCTTGAACCAAAAAAATTCCAAAGGCAAATTGACTTGCTTTGAAACAAGTTTTTTGGTAGGACTTTTGGTTTGACACTTTCACTAACTAAAAAATACAACATGGTGTAGGTAAAGTTTGTTATTCATCCTACAAATATTCAGCACCTACTGTGTACAAGGCACTGTGTTAGTTCCTAGGGAGCAGCCAGATTTATGATAGTTCATATTGTCAAGCAGCTTATATATAATCTAATTATCTGTGAATAAAAAATAATACATGTAGATATAAGTATCATGTAGATACATAAGTACAGGAGAAACATGACAATATATAGCTAAGAAAAATTGTCTAAGTGTAAATTAATGTGTTTGATGGGCAAAGGCTCTCAGGGAAGAGGTGTGTTTCTGGGAAAGAAAGAACATTCCTCCCAGCCCAAATCTTTTTTCCACTGGAAGAAAAACAAGGAAGTATATCCAGTAGTTAATGTTTAATTGGGAGTTCTATTTTCAGGAAGAATATTAGCTTATTATTCAGATAATCTAAAAAATGTGTAGTTGGTTCATATAATTTTTAAGAGGAAAAAAACTTATCATAATGCATTTTTCTAGCAGTCCAAAAAGTTGAAAGTATCTAAACAATTTAATAGTGCTGCACTTCAAAATGGCAGGACCAGAGGCCAAAAGGTAGTTCAATCGATGTAAATTCTCTACAGATTTGTTTTATTAATAAAAATTTCAGAACTGAAGCAAAAGACAAAGCCTCAAGGAAACTTGAACCAAATGCCATATCAATGTGCATTATATTGCATTACTAGAACCAAAAAATTCTAAGGCCAATAGGCTTGGCTTGAAGAAAGATTTTATTGGAATTGTGGTTTGACATTTTCAGTAACCAAAATTGTTGCATATGAACTTAGTGCTTTTATACTGGCTTGAAGTAACTCAACTGGTGCTGTGGTCAATTTCTATTAAATACTGTTTTTTATCTTTATACCTTATAAAGAATACCCTCTACAGTAATAAGGAAGTTGGGCATGGGGGTGGGGGTGGGGATGATATAGGAAAAAATAGTGAGTTTGTGTTTTGTACCTTATAAAGAATGGAAGTTGCATGTATTTACAAGATCTGTATCAGCAAATCCTTAGTTTCTCTGTCAAAACAAGAAACAGCCTAAAACCCCTAACAAAACCCCAAGTATATTAGTACTTACAATCATATAGTAACTGGTTAATAAATGTTGATATATGCAAATCAAAAGTAACCTTGAATCAAATGAGAATATGTTTGTATACTAAGGAGAATGCTAATTTTTGACAACAAATTCTAATTTAAACCAAAAAAAAAATGTCAAGCACTTAAGTGCTTGCTATGTTTTTCACAGTTTTAATCGTTTGGTATATAAAAACAAACTAAAAAAGTCCTTGCATTGTAGGAGCTTAAATTCTATTGGAGAGGTAACATGTATACATGTATATGTATATATGACATGCAAATCAAATACAAAATAATCTTGAATCAGATAAGGACATATATTTGACAACTAAACAGAATTGTAATAGATGGTAGGAATGATACAAGGCTAAGGCTTAGCAACTTGTTTCCTTCCATTGCTTCACAATTAAGGAGGCACCAAAGTCCAAAACTGCATGGAAAATGGTAGTGAAACTGGATTGGTAAGAGTTCCTGAGAGTTCCCTATGCCATTGTAATCACAAGTCTAGTTTCTATCCCTAACAAAACACTTAGATTTCAGAGATCACAGGTTATCAAGTTCAATTTCCTCACGATGAGGAAACCCAGAGAGGTTAAGTGGCTTGCTCAAAGTCACACAGGCAATCAAGTCACTAGCAAAACTAGGCTTACAGCCTGGTCCTCTGACTTCAATTCTTTGGAAAGAGAATGTTATTGTAAGGACTAGTTTCCTGTTTTTTTTTCTTCTTCTATTACTAACATCTAGCACAGCACCTAGCAAATAGGAGATGTTAATATTTGTGAAGGAAATACTCCATGGTGGGGCATTTGCCAAAGGAAGCACTGCAGAGTGTGAAGCCATTGTTGTTAATATCCCTACTATAGGACAAAACTAGAAGACATTGTAAGGGTCAACTTGTCCAAATCACACTTTTCAGATAAGGAAACTAGGTCTAGAAAGGTTATGTCATATTGGCAATAAGTAGGAGAGTTAAGATTTAAACCCAGGTCCTTCAATTCCAAATCCAATGTTTTTGGGGTCCCCCCCCGTTATACTATGATGCTTTAAAGGTGTGAGATTGAAAGAGACTTAAGTGATGACGGAAGCTATTTCCTCTCCACCTAAACCTTGGAACACCACCTCCCCCCCTCAATTCCCCCAAAACAAAAAAAGTTTTATCATTCCTCCCTCCACTCTCAAACAAAAGACAAGAGGCAAAACACAAAATGGAAGAAAGCTGCTACAGTCAAGGATGCAGCCAGAGCTATTTGATGCTTCCAAATTTGATTAAAAGAAAAAATACTGGGCTTCAATTATATCGCTTACTATTTGTCTCCCTTAGATCTGACACTTTTAACATTGGCTCTCTTTTTCTACCAATGAAAAGCTCATATAACAAATGTTATTGCTCCTCTCTGAAAAAGCATTGTGTTTCATTTTTTTGCATTTAACTCACTTTTTATTTTGAGCTCTGATTGTAGGACTTAATAATAAAACCAGATTTTTCATTATGAAGGCTTAAAAAAATTGGTCTTCAATTTTCTAAGGAAATAGACCAAATTTATTACTGTAAAATGTAGGAAATAAGAACAGACTGAAAAGAAAACAACAAAACACTGCAAGGTAAATTTCTGAACACATAAGATTCCCCTAAACAGAGCACAACTATTTTCAGTGGGTCAAATCCAACTACTAAGAAAAACAAATGTGGTAACATTATTAAAATGTCAAAACGCTTCAGGGTAAATTTCTAAAAATGTTAAGATTTCCTTAAATAGAGCACAACTTTTTTTTCCTCTATCTCCATACACCTGGTCCTTGACTAGCACATGGGTCCTATGCAAACAACATAACCTTTTTAACTTCAAAAAACATGGCTCAACTTTGGCAATAGCACTGCAGTAACTGTACCATTATCCATTATCACTTTTTGGCACCTTAACAGCAGCCAAGTTAATCCTTTATGCCAACATTACCACTTAGATTGGAAACTTGTAACTTGAGGTCTATGCATGTTTTAAAAAATACTTTGATAATTAGATTTCAATGTGATTAGTTTCTTTTGTAATCCTACTAATTTAATTTTTTTCCCTCCTGAGAAGGGATCCATAAAGCTTCACCAAATTTGTCTCCAGATCACCAGATGGGATGAGCAACACAGAAAAGGTTAAGGACCCATGATTTAGATAAAATAAAATCATCCATTCTTTTCCTACAGCTGACAAATTCCATAGGATTCCAGATCTTGAGCTGAAGGAACTTGAGAAGCCATTTAAAAGCTCAACCCCTTTGTGTGTTGTGGTGAGGTAGTAAGCTAGGTTCTAACAATTGGATGGTTTGCTCATTTTCTTTTTTCTTTTTGGCCAGGCAATGGGGTTAAGTGACTTGCCCAGGGTCACACAACTAGTGACTGTTTTGTACCTCAGGTCAGATTTGAACTCAGGTCCTCTTGACTCCAGGGCAGGTGCTCTATCCACAATGCCACTAAGCTGCCCCCCGTTTGTTCACTTTCTCCGGATTTAGTAATGACTGTGGTTTCCTATATCCCATAAGGAACACCAAAAATCAATAAATGTTTCCAAGATGAATGAAATTAAGTTATCCCTCATATGTATATACCCCCACCTAAAATGCAACATTTGAATGGCTTTTTTTTTCACCCTCAGTAGAGGTCAAACATTTAACTCTACACAATTCTTTCATCTCTCTTGAAACCTACTTACACAAGACAGCTAGCCAGTGTGAAAGGAACCCAAAGGGGACTAATGCTATCTTCATTAGAACAGGATTCTAAAAGCAAATAAATTAATCATACCTTAGATATATTTTGGGTTTAGTACATAAAGCAGAAAGGCAAAAATAGTGCTTTCTCATTTGCCTATTGCCTATGAAAATACCAGTTTGCATGTGAAGAGTGAAAAAGCTACAGGTATGAAGAAATAAAATTGGAGTTCAATTTCTAGGTCATTTTTTAGAAGCTAACTTTTTTTGATCTTGCACTTCTGTCTTGGAGTTCTTTCACATGAAATTAAGTTCTTTGGATTTCTAGAATTGAGAGTTGGTGCTTGCTAAGTGAATTATAACTAATTGTATATCATGGTAAAGATATATTCATGGCAAGCGCTAATTTTGATGAGAAATCAAAATGTAAAAATATCACTTACATGAAATAACATATTTCTCTAAGTAGTCCCCCAAAAGTGACATTAAGAAAAGCTAAGGATTTGGTGGTACAGTGGATAGGGCACTGGACTTGGAATCAGGAGGACTCATCTTCACGAGTTCAAATCTGGCCTCTGACACTTACTAGCTATGTGACCCTGGGCAAATTACTTAACCCTGTTTGACTTGGTTCTTCATCTCTAAAATGGGCTGGAGAAGAAATAGCAAACCACTCCTATTACCTTTGCCAAGAAAACCCTAAAATGGAGTCACGAAGAGTTTGACGCAACTGAACAACTTTAAAGGGTTAAAAAGAAAAAGCTGAATTAACTCTAAAAGACAGTGCAAATTCTATATTAGTTATTACCTCTACAATTGACAAAATAATGCAAAGGCCAGCACTACTTAGTGTGAACAAAAGTGAAATTTTAAAGCAACAATGAGCACTCTCCAGATTATCTGTCAGTGACAATCAGCCTCATTTAAACCTGAGAGGCAGGATTTTCTCAGGTCTGTTGAATGCTTTGATCCTCAAAGTTCCAGATGAGATGTTTATAATAATAAATACTAATTCTGTTGTTTTTGTAAGATAAGACTAACGTTGATTCCTTCTGGCTTGATTACTGGTGCTTAGGAGAAACAAAATAATTTAACTTTTATTTTTCGGGGAGAAAACATTGTATAATTTGTATGAGGAAGTAAATTAGAATCTAACAGTGGGTTGTTTTTAACATTTTCCTCTTTAAGCCTTGAAAAATATCTAAAGTTTAGAGAGTGTCTATATTTGTGCTATTCTCTTCCCTGTTCCTCCCCCATGAATATTTAAATGATAATCTATTAAAGTTCAATTAAGTTTCTTAAGGCCTTTCCCTTCATCTCCACACAGAACTCAAATTGTAATTTTTGTTTTAACACCTTCACACTCAAAGTACCTGGAAATTGTATTTCTGCAACTTCCAGGCAAAGAAATAGAAAATTTTACAAGTGGCTAAACCAACAAGTGGTTATTTGACTAAGATGGGGCAGGATAATTACTTATATGGGAGAAAAAAATATTTGCAGTAGGAAAGATCAAATGTATATATTCAGGTCTTAAAAAACTTATCAAATATCTTTTTCATACAATCTTTATCGATTAGTATCACAATTCCTTCACACAGATACCACCCTAACATTTCTACAGATACCACCCTAACAGTAATTTTAAAGAACTAATGACATCATTCAAAATTCTAACTTTCCTATTAATAATCCCTCCATCTGTAAAATAAGAAATGGACAAAAACATATAGCAAACACACTAATTTCACTTTCACTCTCCGTTCTATGAGATTGCCTTTCATGTATCTAAAGAATTAGGATATATGCTAAGTCTCCTTAATAGCTCATAGTTCACAGTCATATAGCCATTTATGGTTTACAAATAGTAATAAACACATGATCCTCACAATAATTTCGTAAAAGTGTTGCCAAGTAGTATTATTCCCATTTTACAGATGGGTAAACTGAAGCTTGGGTTGGCTGATTTGCCCAAGGTCACACAATCAGTTAACTGTCAGTCCTTCAACTCCAAATCAAGAGCCCCCTCTAATAAATACACTATTAAAAATCTGTTATTCATCAACCAAGCCCTTGAACCTACATATAGGAATCATGGTAAATTTTAGGTGCTACTAAAATCCATATCCTATTGTGGCTCCAATGACATGTGATATGGAAGGGACTATGGATTCTCAAAGGCTTTGCTACCATATCACAAGTTCTGTAGTCCCAATCAAGCAGGGAAAGTTTCAAGTAAAGGCTAAAAAAGTATTGTAGGTCTGTTGTCCAAGGACCAGTCTAGTAAAATTTGTAGAGTTCATTACTAGAATGTTACCTACCTGATGATGTTCTTTGGTCACAGCAGCTGATTACCCTGATAAAATGAGGGGTGGAGGAGGGGAGGAACAGTGTACATCAGTGAAAGTATTACTCTTACTGAGGAAATCATAAAACACTGAAATATTTAAGCAACAGAGGATCCAAGTATTTATTATACATGGCATAAAGTAGAAAGAAATGTTGTATTTGTCCTAATACATCTTTCAATATTCAAATCGCATCCCTTAGTTTAATAATAGTAATAACAAGCATATATATAATGCTTTAAAAAGCTTGTAAAGTGCTTTTAAAAATTCTTATTTGATTTTCACAACCCTTTGAGGTTGACGCTATTATACCCTGTTTATAGATGAGTTAACTATAGATGAGAAAGATCTGTGACTTGCCTAAGGTCACACAGCTGTCTGAGTCAGGATTCAAACCTAGGTCCTACTAGTTCCAAGGCCACCAAGCTAATTGTGTACTGTATCTACAACTGCCACAAATACTTTAGTATTTTGAGATTTTGAGATTTAGTATTTGAGATCTATATCCTTCATATCTTTAAAGATGCTAACTTCAATAAGATTGGGCTACTTTTTTTTTCAAAATAGAAAATTTAGGATCAATGAACCAACAAATATTTATTAAGATCTATTAAGTGCACAGTATTACATTTGCCATTGTTAAGTTATATTTTTAAGAAAAGAAGAAAGCAAATAATTTCATGGTTTTAAATCTTTTGAGTAGAAGTTCCTAACTTTATGCATCATTTGTTACTGGTAAATTGCATCAATCACATTTTTATAAATGTTATCATGTTCCCCACTGACTTACACAGTAATTTTAGGTTTACTGAATATTAATTTCTTAGCGACATAAAAAAATTTAGTGTCTTCTAATGTTAGCTTTAAATGTTTTCTCTCCGTTCATCCAAGCAAGTAACTTAAATTTTTCCTTTGGGTTTTGAGCAGACATAGCTATAAACTGTGCATGAAGACCAAAAGCTATAGGTAAACATTAAATATCCAGAGAATAAAAAATATACACAACCAATATTATAGATTTCTTAAGAGTCTATTAAGAATTCACTTCTGAAAACAAATAGCAAGATACACATTCAAAAAATGTCCTTCCCTTAAAGCATGAAGTTTATCTGCAGTCAGGGAAATGGTGCTTTGATAAACTACTAAGATTTTTCTTGTGCTTGCTGATGTAAACATAATACTGATTCATCAATCCGGGAGAAATTCCTTTTCAAATATGCTAGAAAAATAACTGAAGAAACAGTAACAACATCAGAGCACAAAAGAACATACTGAAAGGGAAAAAAAGATGGCATTATTTTACTGGCCAAAATAAATAATCAAAAGGAGAAAAATCATAAAATCATCTATGCATCAACTGCTGCTTGGAGTTTGGAAATTCTGGCAAGTCTCTTGCTAGAACAAATTAGGCATGACAGTTTAATCAGTAAACCTTGTCTAGAATGTTCAAAGACAAACAAGCACTGAGACACATGTGCAAAAGGGTTAAGGAAATTAACTTCTAAGTCAATACAATTTTGCAGTGACAGGTAACATTTTGTACTTCTAAGCAAAATTAATACCAAGTTGCTTTTAAAACAACAGCAAGAATTGTTTGGGTTTTTTTAAATCCTTCCCCAGCTGGCAAAAACGTCTCCTCATATTTTTGTTCTCATTTCTGCAGCCTGTCTTGGAATAAGGCTTGTAAAGAAATTAGGACAACACAATGGACATAAAGGTACTCTAAAAAAAAAAAAGGCGGCAATTGTTATCAGATGACAGTGAAGAGACTAAACAAATATTCATTGTTATACTTTAAACAGACCCCAAACAAGAATGTCAATTCACATTCTGACAAGCATACACTTAAGTTTGATGTAAATTTTTAATTTTATTATGCCTCACAACATACATTGTGGCATGTCATTTTACCATTGTGTGACAATGCATTGGTTGTCATCTCTGAATACAGTATTGCTTTGGAAAGATACACAATGGGAAACTGACAAAAGAGAGCTTCGTTGATTAGGAAAATAAGACAGAAAGGGTGGTTAATTATGATATTCTTCAAAGTTCTTTAGTATCTGACTCCAAAATGCGCTGGTCAATTATCCTATATTTCAGTATACAAGAATACAGAGCTTGTCCCATCCTAGAAAATTAAAAGAGCTAAAATCCTTGCATTTCAGGCTCTTATTTCTGGTAGACAACACAACTTTTAAGAGTTACTCCGCCACATATAATTTAAATATTTATTCAAAGTCACAGTAGCTGGGGTCTCTGAAATAGTCAATGTAGTGTTAGATTAAAGGGCATCTATCTTCTTTTATTAATTTGAGTTTAAGCCCTTATTAAAAGAGATGAAAGAAAATGAGTGTTTTTTAACTGAAAACCCATTTGCCCATATAAAATAAATTGGCATCTAGTTGAAATAATGGAAATTTCTATTTTTTAAAAAAAGGTGTCCAGTAGTAAAACTGAATGCCAATAGGTGAAAAAAGAACATAGCAGACATAGAGTTAACTTGCATTAAGTACAATCTACACTATTTATTTGCACTAGACTTGACTCAAATCAGCACAATTAGTTCACACTAGGGATAAATTTAATAATTGGTAAAAAATAAAGATACTAAGTATCTTATTTTATTTGGTTTCACAATAACTTTTAACAATACCCTAAAAGGGCTTTTTCATGTGTAAAGGAACCTAATTGTCAACTCTGAATTCTCAAAATAAAAAATTCTTTTATGATGATACCTCAATATATTACTTCGATATGTCAAACTAGCTAGTAGTACCTTACTTTAAATAAGGAGTTTTCATTACTTAAGAACAGTTCTAAGTTATCTATTGTTAGCAGTACAGAAATGCTACATTTTGAAGTAGAGTTATGGTTCATCTTTAGAGGATTCTCTGGTGTCCCTAAGACAGCACATAAAAGGGATATGCAAAAGAGGAAAAATATTAGAATCACTTTTTAAAAATCTGTTCATACCTGCCAAAAAAGGGATGACTTTAAATATCATTTAACAGCTCAATTTAGATTTACTGTACTTGTCAATTGTTCTTTTTAAAAAGTCACTCACACAGTGTAATAGATTCAAACACTGAGTAGTACATGGTTTAAGTAAAAGTTGGCAAAATATCAGTCTGTATCACAAAAGGCAAGCATACTCATTGGTGGTCTAAATTTTCATAAAATATACACCAAAGAACACCCCCCCCAAAAGAATATTTAAATTAGCTAACAGATGGGAGAGATATTCCTTTACTAGACAAGCCAGGATATTGAATAGTTAACTAATTAAATGCACAAAAGTAGAATAATTATTTAAGGGAGGGTGAGGAGAAAAGGAAAGAAGGAAAGATTTTTTGAAAATGTGCAGGTGATCTTAATTATTGGCCACAACAATAATCCATAAAATAATCTTTATATTACATAAACCCTTAAAACAAAATGTTGCCAGTGCCCTAGTACCACAGGTCAACTGATTTTTTTTCCCCTCAAATCAGTGAGGAACTTTTTATTCAGAACAATTTCATTTTAAGACATCTGCAGTGATAAGCTATCAAATTTTATTCTGAATAACAATAAAGTGCTGAACGGTAATTACCTGAATTTTACACATTTGTATTCTTTATTTATACTTATACTTTTAAGTCAGAAGAGCCCTTTCTGCTTCAATATCAAATTGCTGTGCACACATTATTTACATTTTTTAAGTATAGTTTTCAATAAGGGGCTAAGTAGTACTGCAACCTTCTTGTATGGCTGAAAAATAAAGACAAATCATGCAAGTTATCTTTAGGAGGTGTATTTAAACTTAAGGAAAAAATGGGATACTTATTGAACCTTTTATACCATGAAATTATACCATTTACTAAAATATTATTATACTAGATGCCTAGGTTTAGATAGGCAAGCATCATGCCACTGACATGCTTTAGTTTTTTGCAATTAAGGAAGGCAATCCTTAAAATAAGGTGATCTGTAATTTCATACTATGAATATCTATTTCTCATTAAACTGTGTGATTAATTTTGAGATAACTTTGAGCAAATTCATACACAATCACACAATTAATACATGCAAAACAGCACAGGTGCAGCATGAAAGATATGCCAGTTTTTATCTAAAGATTCTTTCCTTTTTGTTTCATGATGCAAGATGGTAGACAAATTTCATCTGGGTCAGTGAGTGACGAATAGGTCTCCCAAAATGAGCACATAATAATTTCAGTGTATTAGAGAAAGCAACTGCACAAACATCCTGAAAAAAAAAATCAGAAAATCTTAGGCAACTGACATAGCTCTTTAAAAAAAAAAATCATGCTGTGACGTGTTCTCTTAAAATAATTCAACAAACTCTTCAAAACAGTGGTTTGAGTTGAAGTTGGCAAACTGCTGCATAGAAATATGCTAACGTACAACAGTCATGTGTAAGCCAGTGCATAGAGAATATAAAGCACTTGTGGTAACTGCAAATGGTAAAAAGTCAATAAAGCTTGTACAACCCAGCAATGAATCATTACAAAAAATAAAAATAAAAACCAGAAATATTCAAGCCTAAGCTCCCTCTCTGTGGCTACTCCACCCTCTCTATCCCATCACTCCCCCCCCCAAAAAAAGGGGGAAAGGAAGGCAAGAGAACAGATGGGAAGGCAAGGGAAATGGAAGAGGAGGAAGGGAGGAGCAAAGGATGGGAGGAGCAAAGGATGGGAGGAGGAAGAGGAAGTAAGGAGGGAGAAAGGGAGGAAGGAAAGAAGAAAGGAAGAAAGAGAAGGAAGAAGGGGTAGGCAGGCCTGGATGGGAAGAAAAGGACAGGGGAAAAAGAAGCAAAAAAAAAAAATAGGCCTTCATTTGCTTAATATCTGCAAACCTAGAACTGTATAAAGAGACCAGTGAAAAATAGAATTTAGTCCCAAACACCCAACAGGCAAATAAAACAAGATAGACAGGGCTTTGGCAGACAATTTTAGGAATTTGAATATGGCATTACATTTATCAATAATCCACAAAACAATATATGGCATATTTATATTAAATATGGGGCAACCAATTCTGCAAATCTGATGCTCATAATGCTTTTAGCCAACAAAAGCACAATGTTATCAAGGTATATGAATGCTGGTGTTATCACAACAGTGCTCAAATGTGAAACAACTGTTACCAACTCGTGCTTCAACAGTATTAAGAATTCAGTCAAATTATCATCTATGAAGTAAAACAAAGTTCTCCAGCTTTTCTGGGATGTGCCCTTTGTAATATATGCTATGATTCACTATGACACGAGCAGCAAGACACTGCAATGTTGTATGATTTATGGGCTGGATCAAATTTTTAGCTATTTCCTTCTCATCCAACAAATCACTAGCAGTTTGTTTGTGAGAGTTTGTGGCATCAAAATGTGAACCTGATTTGATAAGGAGGTTCATGATGTCTGGATGGTTGTTAAGTGCAGCAATGTGCAAGGGACTGTTGTCATCAGAGTCTCTGACATTCACATCAGCACCACATTCCACCAGTACTGCAGTAACTTGCAGAGATGGGAACTTACAAACAGGGTATCGACCTACACATGTGGTATTCTTGTCCACAGCCAGATGAAGAGGGCTAAAGTTATTCTTTCCTCTAGGGTGCAGCTTAAGAAACTTGTATATAGTCTGCTTCTTAAAATGATCCTGTTCTGGAGTACAAGGAACTTTTTCTAACAAACAAACTAAGTGCAAAATGATGGACAGGGCTTTATTCAACTGTATTTGGTCAGGCGGACACTGAGTTTGTTTGACAGCTCTATCTATCTCAAGGACGCTTTTGCACAGTATACCCATAAGATCATCAAATGTAACAGTGGTTCCCAATAAGCCTTTTGCCCTATCCTGCAGCATGAAAGAGAACAGCTCTGCAAAAGATAATAAACTACTAGCAGTCATTGGGCTCAAGGGGTCCAAATTGTTCTGCTGCATATCCAAAGCGTATTTCCATAGATTGATGCATCTTTTGAAATTTCCAGAGTCTGCATAGACAGCACCTCTGTATCTAATATAATAAGATGTATCTGGGTGAGAAGGGCCAAGAATACGTTCTCTAATTAATAGAGCTTGCATTCTCATCTCATCAGGGTCAGCAATAAGGTTTTCTAGTTCTTCTGCACTGTTCACCTCCTTGGCATAGTCATAAGCCATTATTAATGTTTGTGGTACAGGTTTGCTAATGATATTAGTCCTGTCACTGTACCTCATGTCCATTGCTCTTTTCCAGTATTTCAAAGCCCCAAGTAGATCTCTTTTTTTATCTACAAACGTAGCTCCCAAAAGTTCTAAGGCATTAATACGTTCTGTCTTGCTAGTCTGTGCATGTTGTGTCAGAAAATCCACAATATTTGTGTGACCTGTCACACTTGCTGATAGAAGGGGAGTCATTCCATAGCCATCCTTCTCCATCTTGGCACTATACTTAAGAAGCATTTTCATGATGTCCAAACTTCCAGATTCTGCGCAATCATGTAGTGCAGTGTTTCCTTAGGAAAAAAGACAAGGAAATCACATGTCTTTATGGGTAAATAATACAACATATATCCATACTACAAGTTTAATGATGAGAAAAGTAGTTTGCTCTAATAGACACTAAAAAAACCTGTACATAAAGTATGTCTAACTCTGATTCCAAATATACTCTGAAAAATTAACACAAAATTGCCATATAAAAATAAATTTATTATAAGGGGTTTAAAATTTTTCTTTCTATATAAAGATACTTACTGTTCCTGTTCTCTCTCTCCATCGTCATCACTTCTATTTTCCTTCTCTTATTAATAGTATAATTATGGGCTGGCCTCAAGTCTGGCCAAACAAAACAGATTGAGGGTGGGGGTGAGGGTGGAGAGTAGTCCATACTGACCAATACAGTAAATAATCAAAAGAAAGTGTTTAGAGTTCAGATCCTGTTTAAAGAGAAATATGCATTTGTATAGTACTGTGTGTCAGGCACTGCACTGAGCTCTCTACAAATATTATCTCAACTGATCCTCACAACAACCCTGAGATAGAGGTGCTATTATTATCCCCATTTTAGTTAAGAAAATTGAGACAAACAGGCTGTGACTTGCACAGGATCATAGAGCTAGTAAGTACCAGAGACCCAATTTAAACTCAGATCTTACTGCTCAAGGCCTAGCACTCTATCCAGTGTACCACCTTTTGCAGGTACTCAAATAAAGAATTAAATATTGTATATCTAGAGAAATGATGCTGCAATTTAAAAAATATGTGGGCTATTTAACATCAATTTTAAAGGAGATATTGAAATATTTTTACAGTTTTCATTGTTATTTAAGTATTTACCTTTTTCAGATGTTCCAATACTAGCCTATTTTCCCCTACAAATAGCTTAAAATTGATGGATGTTGGAACACTGTTAAAAAGTTTATATGAAACAAAACTAAAGGAGGTGGGCAGCGAGATGATGCAGTGGATAGAGCTCCGGGCTTGAGTCAGGAGGACCTGAGTTCAAATCCGGCCTCAGACACTTGACACTTAACTAGCTGTGTGACCCTGGGCAAATCACTTTAACCCAGATTGCCTCAACAAAAATTAAAAAAAACAAACAAACAAACTAACAAAAAAAACCTGAAGGAGGAGGGACTTGAAGCCAGCCATGAATATTAGCTTCTATGTTGTTCTTTAGTCATTTTTCAGTTGTGTCCAACTCTTTGTGACCTCTTTGAGTTTTCTTGGCAAAAATATTGGAGTGACCTGCCATTTCCTTCTCCAGCTCATTTTACAGGAAACTGAGGCCAACAAGGTTAAGTGACTTGCCCAGGTTCACACAGCTAAGCAACGATTAATGACCAGATTTGAACTAAGGAAGAGGAGTCTTGGTCTATCACCCTATCCACTGTACCACCTAGCTGCCTAGGAATATTAGCTACTTGACTTTAACGAACACTTCATATAATGCAATCTTATTGTGCTGCAACACATTTTGTGCTTCAAAACTCAATTCTCCTCTTTTTTAGGGATTCCAATGTATCACTTCAGTGATAGAGTCTTTACAAAGAGAAAATAAAAACCCACAAAACTCTTCTGAATTTCATGCCTGTTTGGGGTGCAAAAGTAAATGTATAACGAGATGCCCTAGAAATCTCTTTGGGATACCCTAATATTAAGATAGCTCAAAATTCCCATTAATAATATACTCATTCCCTGGAGTCAGGAGGTCTTGAGTTCAAAGTGGCCTCAGACACTTGATACTTACTAGCTGTGTGACCCTGGGCAAGTCACTTAACTCCAATTACCTAGGGAAAAAAAAATACTCATTCTGATAACAGAAGATTTATGTGAACTGATGCAAAGTGAAGTGAGCAGAACCAGGAGAACATTGTACACAGTTAACAGCAATACTGTACAATGATCAAATGTGAATGACTTAGGTATTCTCAGCAACAAGTGATTCAAGACAATTCCAAAGGATTCATGATGAAAAAAAACAATCTACCTCCAGAAAAGAAATGATGGAGTCTGAATGCAGATCAAAGCATACTATTTTTCACTTTTGGTATTTCTGGCTTCTTTTCCCTTTGAGTCTGTGTCTTGTTTCACAACATGACTTATATGGTAATATGTCTTGCATGATTGAACATATATATCCTATATCAAACTGCTTGCTGTCTCAGGTTGGGGAGGAGATGAAAGAGAGAGAAAATTTGGAACTCAAAATTTTTTTTAAATGATGCTAAAAATTGTCTTTACATGTAACTGGGAAAAAATAAAATATTATTTTAAAAAGACTACATTCATTCCCCTAAAATGACATAAAAATCTACCTATAATAACACTCCAACAGAATCTTTTATTTTTCAAATCTTTTATATGTAAAGCTACAGAGGGGAAAAGATACAGCACAATATTATTCCCCTTTTTTGCAAAGAAATGCAATGCACATAGCAAATATGACTGAACAATCAATCAACAAGCATTTACTAAGCACCTACCATGTTCCAGGCACTTTGCTAGGTATACAAAGACAAAAAAATGAAACAAATTAGAGTGGACCTATAGAAAGTCATGCTCTATTCATATGAAACCTAACTTCTTAGAAGTTATTAAGTACATAAAAGTTGAGTTCTACAAGTTATTAATTATATAAAATAATATTACATAAATTTAAATATTTATATAAAATAAAGAGGTTGGCTTAAAGAAGCTCTAAGACCTCTCTAATTCTAACTTTGATTCTATGTCATTTCCTTGTTCAAAAGTCTCTAATGACTCTCCATACCCCTCAAGATATAAGTACAAACTCCTCTGACTAGATTTCAAGAATTTATGAAGTACATAGTGCAAAACAGCCTCACCTTACCCTCTTAATTTTTTATCTCCCAATGCTCCTCAATGTGAACCCTCAACTCTAGCCAAGCTGCCTCACTTGCCCAAGTATATCATTCACATTCTGGCTTCCAGACTTTAAATGTTTTCCTCTGCCAGAATTCATTACTCGTCTCACTTTTCACGTTAACCTTTTCAAATTCAATGTGTCCTTGAAGATCCAACTCAAGTCTCATTTCCCTCCAAAGGGAGATTCTAAGAGATTCCAAGAGTATATTCCAGGCTAAAGGGAACAACCTGTTCAAAGTCACAGAGATATAACACATGGTAAATGTACAAAAAAGGTAAAAAGTGTTCTGTAGGTCACATGAGCAGATTTAGGTAGGCTTTCTAGAAGCACATTTGCAGTGGTGAAAAGTCAATAGGCAGAAAGGACAATATTCCAGGCACACATAGCACCACAAATGGCAGAGGAGGCAGATACAAGTGGGGCTTGTACTGAAGACAACTAAATGGTCCCTTCAGACCTGACCTTTCAAGCTCTGTAACTGCATTCACTGAAGAATTTATGAAGAGCCTAATATGTGCCAAGCATTGTACTAGAAGATGGGGACACAAAAACAAATTAAAAAAAAAGTCCCTGACTTCAAGCAATTTACATTCTATCAGGAAAATTAAACCATATATATGTTTAGTGCACCCTGTATACTCAAATATACTAAATAAGTAATATATCTGACATGAAGCACAAGTTAATTCTAGTAGAAAAATAAAACTGTCAGGAGGTGAAGATGAAGAGGAAATTCATTGAGGTATGAAGATGAGAGATGTAATGTCTGGGGAACAGCAAGAAGCACAATTTGGTCCCTGTTGCTTTAGCTAGGCTAGCTTGCCTCCCTTATGGGTGGCACTTGGTGGGGATCACTGGCCCTTTCTCCATATGAATTGCTTCCCTGGATGATAGTTGTGAGGGCTGAGTTGGAAGCAGAACTGGTCTGGGTAGGGTTCTGCCAGGTCATGTGACAATGTGCCAGTTGGTGGTAGTTGGACAAGTCCTCAACAAACATTTATTAAACATCTACTATGTGCCGGGAATTTTGCTAAGTGCTGGGAACACAAAGAAAGTCCTTCCCCCTCCCCCCACCCCCTAAAAAACTGTGCCTGATCTCTAGGAGCTCAGAGTCTAATGATCAGCAATTATTGCTGGTGGTGGTAAAGAAGGCAGGCACCCTTTCCACCATGACTTAATCCCAATGATGGCTATAGGACCTAGGTTGGAAGGTCTGTTGATTTGGAGGGCACTGCTATTATCAAATCTCTTGGGACTCAGGGTCCTAGGCAATCTCCATCAACATCTGAGGCGAGATGGTGGTCAAGGTGGTGGTGATTTGACTTGCCTGGCACAATCCTACCTCTCGTCTATTCCCCAGGAGAAAAAAGCAAGAGAGTAACTGTCATGAAAATGCAGGGAGGAAAGAGTAATCATTTGCTAAACAACATTTCTATCCTGAACACAAAGTATACATATATAAACATGATACAGTTTTTAAAATGAAGGGGGAAATCAGGAAATACTTTATGTAGAAGGTGGCACGAGATGATTTCTGAAGAAAATTAGGGACTCTAAGAAGCAGCAGTAAGTAAGGAGTACATCCTAGGCACGAGTGACAGCCTCTGAAAAGGGAAAGGTTTAGGAGACAGAAGGTCCTGCATGAGGAACAATGAGGCCATTTTGTCTGCATCTTAAGAGTGTCTTAAGGGAAGTTTATATAAGGCTAGAAAGGTAGGTCAGGAGCTAGATGGTTATGGACTTTAAATGTCAAACAGAGGAGCTCATACTTGACCCTCAAGGTAATTCAGAGTCACAATGGGTAGTTGTACCGAATCAGGGAGTGACGTGGTCAGACTTTACGAATCTCAGTTGAGCACCTATGTGGAGAATAGACCGGGGAGGGGAGAGACTTGAGGCAAAGAGACTAATTAGGAAGCTACTCCAATCCTCTAGGTAAGAAGTGATGATGAGGGCTTGAACCAAGGCATAGAACAGATGCAAGACTTGTTGTGAAGGTAAAAATTAACAAGATTTGACACCTTCCTTCAATTAAGAATGAAGGAAAGGTTTAGTCCAAAATGAAATGCCGAACCACTACTATGAAGCAACAGCGTAATTATCCTTTAAAATCAAAGAGAGTAGGAGGGACTTGGCAGTGAGAGGGACAGCTACTAGGGCAGCGTAGAGTGCTGTGCCTGGAGTCAGGAACACTTTGAGTTCAAATCTGTATTCAAAACCAACTATATATCTCCACTAAATTATATATGTCCACCAATTCAGTCCAGAATTTAAAGTTATAAAGATAAAGCCTTATATTCAGTTGATCAATTTAGAAGGTTTACTGATAGTACTGTATACATACTATGCTCATAGAAAAAGGGTATATACCCTTACTGTCTTATGGCCACCTTGGTCCTGATACTGGTTCTTGTTTGGAGAGATGAAAAGGCAATGCAGAAGTTAGGTGGCTTGGTGGACAGAGCATTGGGCCAGGAGGGGGGGGACTTGAATTCAAATAAGGCCTCAGACACTTATTAGCTGTGTAACCCTGGGCAAGTCACGTAACTTCTATTTCCCTCAGTTTCCTCAGCTGTAAAATGAGGATAATAACAGTACCTCCCTCCCAGGTTTGTAATCATTAGCATAGTGCTTGGCACAGATTAATGTTTGTTCAGCTGCGTCTGACTCCACATGGGGTTTTCCTGACAAAGATACTGGAGTGCTTTTGCCATTTCCTTCTCCAGTGGATTATATTAAGTCACCTGCCCAGGGTCACACAGGTAGTGAATGTCTGAGACTGAATTTGAACTCAGGTCTTCCTGAATCCAGACCTAATGCTCTACCCACTGTACATTTTGTAATTTCTTTTGGCACAGTAATATTTCATTATATTTATATACTACAATTTGCTTAGCTATCTTCCAGTAGGAAGACCCTCCCTCCCTTTTTCTGCCTTAGTTTCTAATTTTTGATTGCCATGAAAGGCTACTATAAATATTTTTGTATATGAGTCTTTCCCCTCTTTCTCTGATTTCCTGGGTTTTTGTTATCACTGAGTCAAAGAGTTTGTGTAACTTAATAACCTTGGAGGCATAATTCCAAATTGCTTTCTAGAATGGCTAAACCAATTCACAGTTCCATCTGGCACAGAGTAAATGACATATGAATGTTGGCCGTTGTTGTTGTTACTATTATTAACCTCTACCTCTTTAAATTATTTTTCTTCTTTTTTTTTTCAGCTCTTCTGGTTTGTTTTTTAAGGAATATTTCATTTCCCTTGATAAGCTGGAAAGTTGAAAGGTATTCCTCAAGCTCATTACCTTCTCTTCTGAGAAGCACCCTGGCCTGCACTTTCAGCAATTATAATTACTTGGCTATGGCAGAAAGACTAAATTTCACACATTATTTGAGTCACTGCTAAATTCTCCCTCCTCTCCATATCCTTCATTCTTCCCAAATTCCTATCTGTGGTTTTACTCAAAATTTTAAAAACTTTCAAAACCTTCATAATTGCTTCATATGTCAATGAATAATTTCATTCATTTCTAGTGAAAATGAAAAACGGCAAATCCTCCCTCTCGAAGATAATCTAGCACTGCACAAACAAAATCAATGCAGCTAGACTATGAGGTAAAAATATCTTCACAGAAAATAGCTGATAAAAGTCTAATATCCAAAAATACACAGGGAATTGATATAAATTCCTAAAAGTCATTCTTTACAGATAAGGAATCAAAGAATACAAAGATAGTTTTCAAAAGAAGAAATGAAAGCTATTAACAGGTATATATAAATCACTAATACAAGAACTAGAAATTAAAACAACTTTGAAGCTTCATCTCACACATATAAGACTGGCAAAGATAAGAAAGTAGAAATGATAAACACTGGAAGGACTGTGAAGGACAGACACCACAGGAAGAGCCTGAACTGAAAAAGCCACTTAATTGTATATAACCCCTTTGATCCAGCAATACCACTCTCAGGCATATAACTCAAGGTATCACATACACAAAAAGTATTTATAGCAGCACTTTTTGTAGCAGCCAAAATGAACAGCTATTGATTGGAGAAATGAGGATTGTGTCTATATGACTATAGCGGGATACCTGCCATGTAAAAAATGACAAATATGAAAATCCTGATAAATATGGGAAGACTTGTATGCAGCAGAGTAAGGAGAACCAAGGACAACATGATGATCATAATAATATAAAGGAACATTATCAAACATGGCCAATGTACTTTTTGGCTTTGCTTAACTGTAGTTTTCTGTGACAAGGGAGGGTTTTATGGGGAGAAATGACAAGGATAAAAAAAATCAATAAAAATTTGTAAATAAACTGACAATACACCAAACGATCAAATTTAAATAAGTATAGCAATCTAATAATGTTTCAAATCCTATCCTTGCCTAATCTGCCTCTATATCTCATCCTGGCACACTCCTTACCCTCAGATAAGACAGGTTCTTGCTTCTCAGGAAATCTGTGCTCCTTTTATTCTAAGTAGCATCTCAGGCCCAAGTATACCTAATTCATACTAATTTAAGTCAGGGGTTTTTAACCTTTTTTGTCATGGACCCCTTTGACAATCTGGTAAAGCCTAAGGACCACTTATGATACATAAAATAAAATACATAGGAAACCAATTATATTTAAATATGGTTCTCAAAAAAGAACCTCTGCTCTAAATGGATGCATCATTTTAAAGCCCTAGCCCTTCCCTTGCTATCCATCCTAGTTCTCAGAAAAGGGTATCAAAACTAGCACTCTCTCAGGCATTATCTGTCAAATTCTGGCCACAGAAGATTTTCATCAGTCCTCCAGGCAGCTACGTGGTGCAATTTAGTTCAGTTCAGCAAACATTTATTGAGCAACTACTATGGGGTCCTGTACATTTATTCTTTCAGGTCAGTTAGTATTTAAAAGAATATTAAGAATACTGAACTAGGAATCAGGAAACCTCAGTTTTAATCTTGGCTCTACCAACGTCAGCTATGTATCCATGTATGTGTAACATACATGGTTTCTAACATGAAATCTTAAGATTTAGAATTGGAAGAGACCTTAGAGATCATCTAGTTAAAACTTTTCACTTTACAGAAGAAGAAACAAAGGCTCAGGGAGGTGGAGGTATCTGCTTTAAATTCATTGACAGTAAGTTGGAAGAGATGGGATTTACATACGGGTCTGTGACTGTAACTCTATTGTATCTGACACTTAATAAATGGCTTTTTTCCTTCCTTAACCCATTTGAAGTGCAGTTATGCAATTAGTAAGTGCTTTTAAGGTAGGTTTTACAGTGTTACTATACTGATTGCTTGGGGAAGTGATTTAGACGTATCTTATGCATCAGGATTTTATTATTATTATTATTATTCTTGTTGTTTTTTATGTTCTATTTATTATTTGGTTTTTTTGGTGGGCAATGGGGTTAAGTGACTTGCCCAGGCTCACACAGCTAGTAAGTGTTATGTGTCTGAGGCCGAATTTGAACTCAGGTCCTCCTCAATCCAGGGTTGGTGCTCTATCCACTGCACCACCTAGCTGCCCCTGCGTTAGGATTTTAGCAAAGCATTTGACAAAGTCTATCACAATACACTTATGAACAAGATAGAAAAGAAATATGGTTATGGTAGTAAGTTAAATGGATTCACAGCAGGCTGATCTTTTCTTTGATAACTGTTGGAAATTTATAAGAAATTTACAAGACATAGGGTTAAATTTATATAAAAGCCTGCTCTTAAGTTACCACAAATAGAATGGGATATACCTGGTTTAGTAGTAATTTGTCAAAGCTTTGTAAGTTTTAATTTACTACATGCTCAGCAAAAGTTAAATATAATATGGTTGCCAGATCAATTGTACTTTGCTGCCCCATACGGAGGCATTCCAACTCTTCTGAGCCTTGGTTTCCCTATCTGTAAAATAAGGATAATAGTACACAGAGTTGTTGCGAGGATCAAATAAAAATGATGTAAATTAATTAGGAAACTTTAAAATACTAAATGGAAGCTATTATTTAAGTTAATGTGTGCCAATGCTTAGTGATTATTTGCCCTAATTATTAAAAAATTATCAGTTCTAATTTTGTCAGTTATCAATTATCAGTAATTCTTAGGAAAAGAATTAATATCTTTTAAATTAATGAGTAAGAAAAAGTATTTTTCATTATACAAATATACTGTATAAACAACATTTAAAAACACATGTACTCTCGGAAGTCTACTTGCCAAGACTCACAGGAACTATATAAATATAACCTTCACCTTACACAAACACAATAATTGGATAATATTGGATTATCTAAATAACTGGAGAAATATTCATTGCTCATGAATATGCTAACCCAATAAAATCAAAAGAGCAATATTACTTATTTAAAAGAAGAATATTTACTTATTCAGTATCATACCAATCAAACTAACAAAGAATTACTTTTACAGAGTTAGAAAAAAAATCTGGAAGAAGAAAAGATCTGTAATCTCAAGGGAAATAACAGGGGAAAAAAAAGGGGCCTAGGAGTACCACATCTCAAACTACATTACAAAGTAGTAATTATGAGAAACAGTTCGGTACTGGTTAAGAAATAGAAAGCCCCGATCAGTGGAACAGATCAAGTACACAATATACAGAAGAAAACAAGCAGAGTAACTCAGTGTCTGATAAACCCAAGGATCCCAGTAATTGGGGTAAGAACTCACTATCTGACAGAAACTTCTAGGAAAACTATAAATAAAACAGGTAGAAACTAGGTACATTACAAACTGTATACCAAGACTTTAAGCTCCCAAGGGGTACCTGATTTAAATATAAATGGGGAAATCAAGAGGAACATGGAAGAAATTACTGGATAGGGGAAGAGTACATGATCATATAAGGGAGAGAAAGGATCACAGAAGGCAGACAATTTTGATTACATATTTGATTTGATTCTCCTGTTCCTTTCCCTTCTTCATCGTTCATATTCAATGAGTTGCCAAATCTTACCATTCTACCTCCACATCTCCCACATCCAACCCTTTCTACTACCTCATTCAGTTCACCCACTTACATGGTTTATGCTTTCCCTAACACAAGTCCCTCCTCCCCACTCCCCAATCCATCTTCCACTCAGCTGCTAAACTGATATTCGTAAAGCACATATCTAAAACACTACATTGCTTAAAAAGCTGAGGCTTAAAAAAACTGAGGGTCCTCTGTTGCCTGCAGGGGCACCAAATATAAACTCTGGTTTATCATTTAAGTCCTTCATTTGGCTCCAGCTCACCTTTCCAGTGAAACTATTCTGGTGAAACTGACCTACTTGCTATTCCTAGCACTGACAAGTGTATAAAGTGTTGGATTTGGAATCAGGAATTTGGTGCAAATCCAGCCTCTGAAACTATTAGTTATGTGACCTTGGTCAAGTCATACAAAACTCTCTGAGCCTCAGTTTTCTCATTTGTAAAATAGGGATATTAATAATAGCAGGATTTTTGTGAGAAGTAATAAGAATAATATGTAAATCTTTAAGTACCATATAAATTCGAACTATTATTAAACATAACATTCCACTTCTGATCTCCATGATTTTGCACAGGTTGTGGCTCATGCCTGAAATGTATTCCTTTACACCTTCCTTATTCAGAGCACTGTGACCTCTGAATGCTCTAAATTTCTTTACCTAAAACAATACTTGCCTAAGCTTTTTCATGTGTATCTTTGTATGTAACTAAATATGAACATCAGATGAAAATTAAACTGAAAAAAAAAGTGTGCTAGATATTTAAAAACTGAATTTTAAGATGGAAAATTGTTTATCAAGTATGTGCTTTTCAGCAGAAATAAAAATTACCACTTCCAATGATACTAATTGAGAAAAATTTCATTTCTGAAAACAATAAACAAGTGCAAGTAGTAAAAGTGCTCTGTGCCTCAAGGACCTAAAAAGAAAGTAAACCCTTTCATATAAAGGGCTATAAAATGTTATTTAAACAATAAAAACAAAGAAATGGAAGAATAAACAGTGATGAATCAAACACCACAAGGCAGAGTTAAATATTGCTTAATATGGCTTATAACTTAACAGAGAGAAATGCTGATAATACAATCGATTTATATTAATGGCCCTTGCATATTTTTATTATTGCTGTAACTGATTTATAAAAAGACTGTAAAAGAAAAACAATGAAATATGGTGTTAGATTCCATATTGCCAAAATGATCTATCCAAAGCACATGACATTTTATCAGGAGTCTATGATGACTCATTAAAGGACGTTTTGTATTCCTAGAGTGTTACAAAAAGTCCTTAATGAGTCATCATAGATTCTTGTATTCCTAGAGTGTTTACAGAACAACTAGTTAAACAGAGCACCAGGTCTAACATCAGGAAAACTATCTTCGAAGTTCAAATCTGGCCTCAGACACTTTACTAGCTGTGTGACCCTTGGCAAGTCACTTAACCTTGGTTGCCTCAGTTAACTCATCTGTAAAATGAGCTGGAGAAGGAAATGGAAAACCAGTCCAGTATCTTCGAAAAGAAAACCTCAAATGGAGTCACGAGAGTTGGATATGACTGAGACAAATGAACAACCAGTGTTACAGACCATATCTTTGAGCCTTCCAAAAAGTGCCCCTAACTCATATTTCTTTCATTTAAGATGACAAACTTTAATATTACTTCCCGTAACTTTTTACAACATCAACATGGTCACAAGTAAGCAGGGATGATCTCTTAACATTACTGAGTTTCAACTAAAAAGAATGGTAACATTATATCCAAATATTTTTAGGTTCAAAGCAGTCATTACATAAAGTTGGCCAGAAACAATTATGTCACTATTACACAAACATTTTGTTTGAGAAAAATAAGTCCTTCGGTGTCAAAACAGTGACTTAAAGGTCTTCTGAAGCACTTTAGGTAAAAGAACTTCAAAGCTAAGGCTTGTTTAAAATGTTATCTATATATAATTGTACAAACAAGCCACTCTCTGAAAAAATTAGTGGTAGCACACTGATAACTTCAGTGTACATCCCATATTTTTTAAGTTGAATACATAACAGAAAAATCCATTTGAAGATTTTTCTAGCTTGCCACATTTAATAAATATTGTACAAAAAAGCATTTTAAAAGAGGCATACGATAAATATGTTTTTAAAGGAAAGATTCTCTTTTTCCATTTACAGAAATTCTCTAATAAGATCAGTTTACTAACACCAATTTCCTGCAAAAGAAAATATCCTTCTTTTTGGGAAAAATCAAACTCAAACATTATATATAAATAAATATATTTTTTAAAAAGCTACTTTTGGTACATTTACAAACAGAAAAAGATAACTTATCTGAATAGATTAAATAAAAACGAAGGAATAGAGCTGATTAAACTATATCTTGTTATCTGTAACCTTGGGCAAATCATTTGACATCTATGTACAAGTTTACCCAACTATAAATTAAAAGACAATGCTTATCACAGAGGTGTTTTAAGGCAGTTTTACAAGAGGATCCAAACAAGAGAACACCTGGTAGTCAGTCAATACTAATGAATACCTTCAGAAAAGGTCTAAATTGTAACCACTTAAAAGTGATAAAAATACAGTCCTTGAACTTACCTTTAACACTTTTTCTATTAACATCAGCCCCCTTTTCAAGTAAATACTGAGCAATTTCTTTATGTCCTTTGTAACATGAAATCATTAAGCATGTATGACCATGACGGTTTGAAACTTCCAAATCAGCTTTGTGTTCCACAAGGTACTTTACTATTTCCAGGTGACCATCAAAACAGGCAGCCCTAAGAGGAGTTGAATTAGTCAAAGTTGTGTTGTTGACAGATGCTCCATGGTCTAACAAAGACTGGACTACCTTCAAATGTCCTGCTGCTGAAGCTGCCCATAAAGGTGGAGCCCCCTCAATAGTTTCACCATCAAAATTCACAGAGCCTCCAATCTCTATGGAG